>NC_081553.1:200288348-200602864 GCF_963082655.1 Stomoxys calcitrans
TCTTGGACTGACGGAATCCTTGTATTGCCATCTGGAAGATCATGTTACACGGATGGGTCAAAGCTAGAGACAGAGGGCCTGGGGATCTACATTGAGAACCCAGGGACAGAGATCTTTTTTAGATTGCCTGATCATAATACGGTCCTGCAGGCGGAGATTCGGCCGATCACGAAATGCGTGAGGCGGTGTGGTACTTACGCGAGGACGTCTAGTGTGAAGATCTTTACGGACAGTAAAATGGCCATAAGGGCAATTACAATCAGTAAGGTAAGGTAAGGTCATGAACAGTTTTGCAGTGTAAGAAGGAGATTAACGCCTTCTCTGAGGGTGGCACAATCCGCATCGTTTGTGTGCCGGGCCACAACGGAGTAAGGGGGAATAAAAGGGCAGACGATTTGGCAGTGAAGGCTAAAGAACTGCCGTCAATAAACTTGGTTAACCCGAAGCTTTTCGGGACGACGCAGGCCGATTTAGGGCGTGGGTGACGGACACCAAAACAGCCGGTAGGACGGCGAAAATCCTATGGGGTCATCCCGATCGTGAGAGGACGAGGCTATTACTGAAAGAAAGTGAGAAGGAGGTCAGTATAGCTTTTGGTATCCTAACGGGACACATAGGACAACGAGCTCACTTATACAAAATCGGTGCAGCAAGTGATAGGGAAAGGGAAAGATGATGAGACGTCCATCATCATCCGGCTTTCGCGGCTAAAAGACACCGGTACTTAGGTGAGGACACAACACCAGACTGAACCAACATAGGGGAGTGGCATGGAAAACAATTGAGGATTTTGTTAGTAGCACGGAATTCCGAACTTAACATTTTCTTTTTAGAGGTTACTTTATAGTTTTTAGAGCGCACAACAAGCAGATTACTGGCTTAGGTGTATGTCCATAGTGGTATGGGGCGGATTAATATACGTACCCTCTTTTCAACTTAACCTAATCTAACCTAAGCCCCTACAGAGGGCGTTATTATACAATTTGGCTTCTATTTTACACATATTTTCTATTCTTCATATAAACCCCAATATGCAAATTTTTGAAAATATGCCCATAAACATTCGATTAAAGAACAGGGGCAAACTTTTCACATATCAATGAGTGGTGTCCGATTCAACTTAAAGCGCTATGAGTCCGGACGGCGACATCTCTTTGGGGAGAGTTTTTTACATGGCCTCTATAGATGGCAGTGTACCTCACAAATGTCACCAACATTTGTGGGAGGAAAACCACCGCTGGAAATGTTTTTCTGATGTTCTCCCAGGGATTCGAACCTAGGCGTTCAGCGTCATAGTGGGACATGCTAACCTCTGCATTACCCTAGCCTCTTATTCTTAACCCCCATTTAAACCTGCTAATCTGCCTTTTCAAAAAATTTTAAGAGAACTCTATGATTTCGATCCATTGTGAAGGAAATATTGGATTCGGCCCTGTTATACTTAAGGTATTCTCACATGTTGCGATCTTGTTCATGCTTTTACAAATTTTTATTAAAGTTCTTTTGTGGTAATAATGTTTTTAGATCTTTTCTTTTAAATATTCTACTTTTAAACTTTGGAAAATATTGGGTTGCCCAAAAAGTAATTGCGGATTTGTCATATAGTCGGCGTTGACAAATTTTTTCACAGCTTATGACTCTGTAATTGCATTCTTTCTCCTGTCAGTTATCAGCTTGCCTTAGAAAAAAAGTGTAAAAAAAGTATATTTGATTAAAGTTCATTCTAAGTTTTATTAAAAATGCATTTACTTTCTTTTAAAAAATCCGCAATTATTTTTTGGGCACCCAATAGATAATAATGTTGCCCATTTAAAACCGTTCCTTAATCCAATCATCGAACATGGTAACTCTGGTATAAACATCAGGGGCACTGGAGGCACAAAATGCTGTACCATAAGATACAATGCCAACTTGGACCAACTGATCCTCACGCCTCATGATCAGGGGACCACCAGAATCACCCTAAAAACCAAAAAGACACCATAAAAATAGTTAATGATTTTTTCTCATGCTCTTGTTACAAGATTTTCATAACTTACATTACAAGCTCCTTTGCCAAAACGTTCCACTGCACATATTTCCGTATCTGATAAATTCTCCATAGTCCTCTTACACTCTTCATTAGTGATGGTGGTGTAATCCAATTTCTGCAATCGTTTGGGATATTTCGCCAATATGCCATTGCCAAAATGATGTACTGAACCCCAGCCAGACAATAGGACAGCTTGTTTGCCTCCCACCGCCTCATAGCCAGTGACATCAATTTTATCGATACGTTGGCCATCCAGCTCAAGTGGAGGCTCTATGTTGAGAATGGCTATATCACTGCTTTTCAACGGCACATAATTCGAGTGATAATCAATAGCAGTGACCTGGGAGCGGGAACCCTCCTTAGAACCCAAATCATTAATGCCGGCCAAAATAGACAACTTATCGGCTTTTTGGCCCTCCACACAATGGGCAGCGGTTAAAATGCGATTTGGAGAGATTATGGAACCACCACAGAAATGACGGTAATCACCATCTTTGTTATATTGCAGAGAGATCTGATAGGGAATATACTCCTCATTGCCAACACTATAGCCTCCAACCACACGTTCCTGAGATTCAGGGGCTTTGTCCAAAGCCTCAAAATAGGCTTCCACTGAAATGGAGAAAACAAAAATTTTAAGATATTTAAAAATTTTAAAGGATACACTTTTTCCCACTTACAATCCAAAGCACCTTCCGTACATGGCCATAGAGAACACAGTCCCACCGCCAAAAGGCATAGAAGCCATGGTCTAAGAAACATTTTGCTTGTCAAGCCTTCTACTATCGAGTAACGTTTTAGGTTTCAAATCAAATTATTTATAGTGGAAATTTAAACGAATATAATGTGCATTGATTTGTATTAGCACAGTAGGGTGGAAGCCACGGGCTGCCTTTATCACAAGAAAAACACCCATGAGGTAAACATTTATTTGAAACCATTTGATTTCTTTCTAATTAGGACAAACCATTCCAACTTCATGTAGTTGACATTGGGAGTCACTTGAACTTTAATTGCAGACATTTTATTGCATAATGCGGATAGCAGGCAGATTACAGTCACATGTTTTAAAGACGTTTAAATCATAAAATTTGAATCTTTGGAAAAATTTTATAGACATTTTGTTGATATATTGGGTTGCCCAAAAAGTAATTGCGGATTTTTCATATAGTCGGCGTTGACAAATTTGTTTACAGCTTGTGACTCTGTAATTGCATTCTTTCTTCTGTCAGTTATCAGCTGCTACTTTTAGCTTGCTTTAGAAAAAAAGTGTAAAAAAAGTTTTATTAAAAATGCATTTACTTTCTTTTAAAAAATCCGCAATTACTTTTTGGGCAACCCATTATTATTTTCTTCGAAATTTAATTCTTCTAAAAATTAGACTTTGCTTAAAACCTATTTACACCAGCATATCCCCACCATAGTATGGGGATATGCTAAGGTTAGGTTAGGTTTTTAATGGTAGTCTGCCATCAGACTCACTTAGACATTTTCGTACATTGTGATATCACAGGAACAGAAGAAGGAAGATGCCTTCTAGTTCCTACCGTTGAACCATCCAGATCGCTTTAAAAAATACAATAACTTGCAAATATTCACATCCGCTAAAATAGACAGGTTCTCAAAGAAATGAGAGGCTAAAGTGGAACTCTTTCTGACTGCTAGTGCGGGACACACACACACAGAACGTGTTCTATGGACTCTTTTTTTCGATGTCCTCACAGCTGCTGCAAATGTCGTTGCTGGCAACCTTCAGTCTGTCCGCATGTTTTCCGATTACACAGTGACCCGCCATGACGGACATAATGACTGAGACATCTGTCCTAGCCAATGACAGCAAAGTAGTAGACCTCTTCAAGTCTATATTAGGTCACATGGTTTTGGAATGCTCACAGCCCCCTCTATGTTTCCATCTATCATTCGATGCCCTTAGAGCCTGATCCTCAAAACTTAGCTTACATGTCGCTAGAGGCATACCCACAGATTACAGTATCCCAGGATTGAGTAGGGTAGTTCCTAGTCTCGCAAGCTCATCCGCTTTGCAATTCCCTGGGATATCTCTGTGGCACGGCACCCAGAACACGTGAATTTTGAACTATTCAGTCATCTCATTGATAGATCTGCGACAGTCGAGGGCGGTTTTTGTGTTCAGAAATACGTTCTCCAGGAATTTAATGGCTGCCTGGCTGTCTGAGAAGATATTTATGCCAATCGTCCTAATGAGATTATATCTTAGCCATTAAACCACTTCCTTAATTGCAAGGATCTCTGGTTGATTCACACTGCAGTGGTCGGGTAATCTTTTCGATATGACCAGTTCTAGATCTTTAGAGTACACGCCAAAGCCCACCTGGTAGTTTATTTTGGAACCATCCGTATTGAAGTCTATGTAACTTCTGTAACTTCTGTTGACCAATGCTAATGCTAATGCCCTTAGCCTCACGGCAGTGGTCGCTGCAATTTGAGAAGCCACAGTGTCCAGAGGCATAAGATGGAGCATTAAATTCAGTGCATCAGATGGTGTCGTCCTCAGTGCGGCTGTGATGCACAAACAAGCCATCCTTTGGATCCGTTTAAGTATTGAGGATTTTTGAAGCGCCGTCCACCAGACCACAACACCATATAGCATTATATTTGGTTGCCCAAAAAGTAATTGCGGATTTTTCATATAGTCGGCATTGACAAATTTTTTCACAGCTTGTGACTCTGTAATTGCATTCTTTCTTCTGTCAGTTATCAGCTGTTACTTTTAGCTTGCTTTAGAAAAAAAGTGTAAAAAAGTATATTTGATTAAAGTTCTTTCAAGTTTTATTAAAAATGCATTTACTTTCTTTTAAAAAATCCGCAATTTCTTTTTGGGCAATCCAATAGGTCTGACAACTGCAGTATATACCCAATATATATATACCCAAATCCCCCACTTTTGCCATTGGCTCTCTTGCAGGTGTATGGGGCAAGAACTCTTTCTGTCTTGCACGGATTTATACCTAAACCACTTTCGGTAGCCCACTTTGCTGTTGCACGTAGAGCTTGCTGAAGTATATCTCTTAGAGTGCTGGAAAACTTTCCCCTAACCCCAATTGCCACGTCATCAACATACGCGACCACTTTCACGCCTTTTTCTTCCAGAGACAATAATATATTGTTAATGGCTATATTCCAAAGTAGAGGAGACAGTATACCTCCTTGAGAAGTTCCTCTGCTGACCCATTTTTTTAGATCCACAGATCCCAAGCCTGCCGTAATGCATCTTTTAGTAAGTAAGTTATTAATAAACTTTCTTAAGGTAGAGTTGATGCCTAGAAACTCCAACTCCTTTATGATTGACGTCGGTTTTACATTATTGAAAGCACCTTTAATGTCAAGAAATGCTACCAATGCATATTCCCTGACAGCGAGAGAAACCTCTCTGAAGCCGACTAGGTCGGGAAGGGCTGTTTTAGTGGATTTGCCTTTGCTATATGCATGTTGCTGCTGCGACAGAGATCTCCAGGGGGCAAAGATCCTAAGATATGATTCTATCAACCTCTCTAGAGTGTTGATCATAAAGGATGACAGACTTTATGACGAAATTGGGACGAAAATCTTTCGCCTTCGTGTGGTAGGGTTTTCCTGCTTTCGGAATGAAAATTACCTTCATGTCCCTTCATCCCACAGGTATATATGACATTCTGATACAAGCAGAGTATATCTCCCTTAGCCAGGGAACCAGTCTATCAGACACAGCTTGTAATTTAACCAGGGCCTGGCGACTTAAAGGAATCGAAACTTCTTATCACCCAAAGGATTTTCGGCTCATACACAATTTCCCTAATAGCCTCCGACGAATGCATACCAGTGACAACCACTTCTGGTGCCACGTTTTCCGTTGGAGAATTTCCCGGGAAATGTGTATCAAGGAGTAGTTCTAATGTTGCCCCACTAGACACTGTCCATTCATTCTGTGACTTCTGAATATACCTCACCGTAATAGATCTCGAGGACAGAATCTTCCATCGCCTAGAGGCCTCAGATGTATCCTCCACGGAACTGAAGAATTCAAACCAGAATTTGTTCTGAGCCTATCTCAGCTCGCCCTTGTAAAGGGTGATTTTTTTGAGGTTAGGATTTTCATGCATTAGTATTTGACAGATCACGTGGGATTTCAGACATGGTGTCAAAGAGAAAGATGCTCAGTATGCTTTGACATTTCATCATGAATAGACTTACTAACGATCAACGCTTACAAATCATTGAATTTTATTACCAAAATCAGTGTTCGGTTCGAAATGTGTTCATTCACAGTAACGTTGCGTCCAACAGCATCTTTGAAAAAATACGGTCCAACGATTCCACCAGCGTACAAACCACACCAAACAGTGCATTTTTCGGGATGCATGGGCAGTTCTTGAACGGCTTCTGGTTGCTCTTCACTCCAAATGCGGCAATTTTGCTTATTTACGTAGCCATTCAACCAGAAATGAGCCTCATCGCTGAACAAAATTTGTCAAAATTTGAACACATTTCGAACCGAACACTGATTTTGGTAATAAAATTCAATGATTTGCAAGCGTTGCTCGTTAGTAAGTCTATTCATGATGAAATGTCAAAGCATACTGAGCATCTTTCTCTTTGACACCATGTCTGAAATCCCACGTGATCTGTCAAATACTAATGCATGAAAATCCTAACCTCAAAAAAATCACCCTTTATTTTCTTAGCTCAGCATTATAGATGTCCCAATCGTGTGGTGCTCTTGTGGCTTTTGCTCTGTTGAAGAGTTTTCAAAAGTCCTTCCTTAAACCAACCAGCTCTGGGATCGTCCATGGCGGTCGATGTTTGCCCCTTGGCTTGGCACTAGGGCATGCTGACACAAGCGAGTCATTCAGGGCCTTCGTGATCCGCTTGATGCTATTGAATTTAGTCATGCTGTCCGTCCATCGAAAACGCGCTAACTCTCGAATAATAAAGCATAGCGTCTGGTCAATAGAAATAGGTCAAATTCTTTAGAGAGCGCATTTCTTAGTCGACTAGACTGAGAATTTGCATGATGGTTTTTCCTATTTGGAGTGAAGATCAGCTAGATGCATTGCAAGAGCTACCAATTCATCCACAAAAGGTCACAGTTTGGTGCGGTTTATGGGTTGGTGGCATCATTGGACCGTACTTCTTCAAATATGATGTGAATCGTAAAGTAACTGTGAATGGTGAGTACTACCGTGAGATGATATCCAAATTTTTTGTCCAAACTGCCAGAGATTTACTTGCATGATATGTGATTTCAACAAGACGGCGTCACATGCCACACAGCACGCGTAACAATGGAGTCATTGAGAGGCGAGTTGGGGGAACAAGACCCGAGAAGGACAAATCAACACCTACCATCTCCTTGTTGACTACAAAGCCGCTTTCGATATTCCTTTACGTTCAAAGGTATTTCAAGCCATGTCTGAGTTTGGTATCCCTGCAAAATTAATAAGACTCTGCAGGATGACACTTGCTTATACGCGTTCCTCAGTAAGAATAGGCAAGGATCTCTCCGAACCATTTAATACCAAACGAGGTTTCAGACAACGTGACAGCCTCTCGTGTGATCTCTTTAATATCCTGCTGGAGAAGATTATACGAGATGCAGATGTGAATAGATATGGCACACTAATCACAAGAGAACACATGCTACTCGCCTATGCCGACGACATCCATATCATAGGTCGGTCACCGGAAGTAATAACTGCAGCCTTTGAAGGAATCGAAAAAGAGTCAGTGAGAATTGGTCTGGCTGTAAATGGAGATAAAACGAAATGGATGGTTTCAACTCCCAAAAAGCCTTGCACAACCGAGCAGATAAAGAAAATGGAGAAAGTTGGAAACCACAACTTTGAGACGACAGTCAGTAACTTTATCTACCTCGGCACCTAAGCAAAGAATAATACTGCCAAACAAATGCTACTTTGGACTAAGTAAGCAGTTTAGAAATAAGGCCACCTCTCGACAGACGAAGATAACACTATACAAGACACTGATACTACCCGTGCTGTTATATGGTTCTGAAGCATGGGTACTTGTGAAAGCAGATGAGGCAGTGCTTGGAGTATTTGGGGAGAAAGATTCTTCGTAAAATACATGGACCAGTATGCGATAATGGAGAATATAGGCGACGTATGAACCACGACGATATCATAGTTACACGCATCAAAATACAACGGCTGCGTTGGCTAGGTCATGTTGTCAGAATGGATGAAGAAGCTCCAGCAAAGAAGTCTTTTGAAGTCACACACGGTGGTACACGCAAACCGGGAAGACCAAAAGCCCGATGGAAAGATCAAATGGTGAGAGACACCTCGAAACTTGGTGTCAGAGAATGAGCGCAGAAGATCGAGGCGCTTGGAACGCTATTCTACGTTCGGCTAGTGGGACAAATATTCTGTCATAGCCATAATTAAAGTAAATTAAGGTGTTTTGTTATGGCTTCCAACAACTGTGCCAAGTATGGTCTAAATCGGTTTACAACCTGATATAGCTCCCATATAAACTGATCTCCAGATTATACTTCATGAGCCTCTAGAGGGCTCAATTCTTATTCGAATTAACTGAAATTTTACACAAAGACTTCTGCTATGGTCTCCAATATCCAAACCAAGTATGGTTTGGACCCGACCCGGTCCATAACATGATATATCTCCAATATGAGAGCAATTCTTATGCATTATCTCTTCATTCATTAGATATTTTTTAGACCTTGTATGCCTATTTCGGAATCTTTTGATGTAGGACGGGCCCACTGATACTGGGTTTCTAATGTCCATCACGTTGTCACAACTTGCCGTTCAATTGTTTTGTATGTTGTTAACAAAGTTTCTTTGTCAGTACCCCAAGTGTTATCAGCAAATGACTTAAGGCCCTTATTTCCTCTGACTTTGTAACAAATTTCAGTGGTCGAATTCGACACCAAGTATTTTGGATAGTTGGTGGCCAGTATTGTTACGCCATCGATTCTCACATTTTGACGCTGATGTACTTCCTCCGTCCATATATTAAACAATGTCGCTGAAGATTTGGTGACAGCTTTTTTGCAGGGAAATAAGCGGCAAAATCGGTGAGGTAGACGTTTAACCTGTCGCAGGTGTCATCAAATTGGATGCCTGAAGCCTGGTACAATCACCCGTATAATACACGTTCTCGATGCTTGCTGAAGGGTGCGGAAAGGAGGATAGCTAGAGGTTATTCTTATGCATTATCCTTAGTATGCCTATAGAGAAATACCAAGCAAAGAGGGTACATTCGATTCGGCCCGGCCTAACCTAGCACACTCTTAATTGATTTTCAATTATCTTTGATAGTATATGAATTGATGAAGATAAGCTTTACTTTGCACTATGCTTATGGATTGTTGACTATTTATATTTATAAAAGCCAATACAGTTGATCGCTTATTCAATGTACCCAACAATGCTTTAACCCACAACGGGTTATTAGACCATCATTATTTTCCATTTCGAATATTTTGTAATTTAGTACACGCTTGATATTGACCCAAAAATAATTGGTTTTTTGCAAATACAACATTCAAATGAAAATTCCAATATAAATATAACAATTCTCTAATGCTATGAGACATTCGCTGGGGGTATCAGACAGCAGCCATTAGAGCTCGGAAGATGAGTTTGGAATTTTATAAAGCGTTTGTTATGCTACTATTAACCTTGCCATTGTATTCTGGGAGAAAAAGTAAAATTTAATTAAAAAATCTAAATTATATTGAATTTTTAATATGCTCTGTTTTTCTTTTCCAGCCAAAACCACACCATGGCCTGAACGAATTGTGGGTGGTAAAGACATACCACCTGGCCACCATGTGCCCTACCAAGTCTCCTTGCAATACTTTGTGAATACCAGTGCGCCCAACGAGAAGGGAGCATATAAACATTATTGTGGCGGCTCCATTATCTCCAGCTATCATATACTGACAGCAGCCCATTGCTGCAGCGGCTTCGACCCAAAGCTCATGTCTATATGGGCAGGCGATCGAGACCTTAGAAGCCAGCATGCCTTGCGCTTTGCAGTTGCCAACTATACAATACATCCCAATTATGAGGAGTTGGTGACTAGTGATATAGCCATCATCAAATTGTGTAGGCCCATGTATTTGGACAATGTTCGTATGGGCGCCATAGATGTGAGCAGTAAGCAGCACACTCCAGGAGGTGTAACTGTCATGTTAACCGGTTGGGGTCTACGCCTGCCTTACCATTTTCAAGTTCCATTCCCCCTGCTGCAAGAACAAGTTAATGCAGTAACACTACCCAACATTTTACAAGTTTCCACCTTCCTTACGGTCTCAGATGAAGTGTGTAAACAGGTCATAGATCAGCTGACAAAAACGGAACTCTGTGTGACGGGTGATTTATTCAAGGGAGCGTGTCCGGTAAGTTGGTGCGATGACTGTATATTTTCAGGATAATTTTTAAAGGTTTATTTTTCGCTTAAAAAGGGTGACTCTGGCGGTCCCTTAGTAGAGATGTCAGCCCAAGGCCTTCGTCAAGTGGGTATCGTTTCTTATGGTCTTTTCATATGTGGTCTCTTTAGCAGTCTTGTACCCGATGTTTACACCAGAGTATCCGAATTTTCCGATTGGATTTATAATACCATGCATTATGAATTGTAATGCACTGTACCCCAGCCACTATACACCGACAATGTTATCTTTAAATATATAAATGAAATTGTGCTTTTTTTAAGTTCTTTGTCGCGTTATTGACTCGAATATGTTGAACCAATTTTCTGGGAACATTTCCTTCTTATGTTAATTACCCCAAAGTAGGTCCATTGTACTAATGACGACGAGAATATTTTCTGAGGGTACAAATAAGGGTGTTTGCCTATCATATCCTAAAAATCGGACTAAAAAATATACTAACTTTTAAGATTTGTTAAACTAAATTTTAAGAAGACAAACTTTTTTACTTATTAACATAAATTTTCCTTTGATGTAATTTTTTTATTTATTATAAGTAGAGATGAGTTTCTACTGGGTAAATACCGTAAATACGTTTTTATACCCTACACCACTACTGTGGTACAGGGTATTATATTGGGTTGCCCAAAAAGTAGTTGCGGATTTTTTAAAAGAAAGTAAATACATTTTTAATAAAACTTAGAATGAACTTTAATCAAATATACTTTTTTTACACTTTTTTTCTAAAGCAAGCTAAAAGTAACAGCTGATAACTGACAGAAGAAAGAATGCAATTACAGAGTCACAAGCTGTGAAAAAATTTGTCAACGCCGACTATATGAAAAATCCGCAATTACTTTTTGGGCAACCCTATATATAAATGAAATTGTGATTTTTTGTAAGTTCTTTGTCGCGTTATTGACTCGAATATGTTGAACCGTTTTTCTGGGAACATTTATTTCTTATACTAATTACTCCAAAGTGGGTCCATTGTACTAATGACGACGAGAATATTTTCTGGGGATACAAATAAGCGTGTTTGCCTATCATCATTTATGTTGTGAAAAATCAGACTAAAAAAAATATACTAACTTTTAAGATTTATTAAACTAAATTTTAAGAAGACAAACTTTTTTACTTATTAACATAAATTTTCCTTTGATGTAAATTTTTTATTTGTTATAAATAGAGATGAGTTTTTACTGGGTGAATACCCAATAAATAGCATTTTATACCCTACACCACTACTGTGGTACAGGGTATTATAACATAGTGAATTAGTTTGTAACACCCAAAGGGAAGAGAGATAGACCCATTGATAAGTATACCGATCGACTCAGAATCACTTTCTGATTGGATTTAGCTATGTCCGTCTGTCTCTCTGTCTGCCTTTCCGTCCGTCTGTCTGTCCATGTTAATTTGTATACAAACTACAGGCCGCAATTTTCATCCGATCGTCTTCAAATTTGGTATAGGCATCTCTTTCGACCTAGAGACGAAGCCTATTGAAACTGGAAAAAATCGGTTCAGATTTGGATATAGCTTCGATATATATGTTCGTCCGATTTGCAGTAATACTGCAATAAAATGGTCATTTGTTGACCGATTCTCTCGACATTCGGCAGGAAGGATTTTCTTGTGACTCTCGATGTTACTGGTGAATTTCATAAAAATCAGTTCAGATTTGGATATAGCTCCCATATAAATGTTCGTCCGATTTGCAGTAATAATCCAATAAAATAGTCATTTGTTAACCGATTCTCTCGAAATTCGGCAGGAAGGATTTTCTTATGACTCTCGATGTTACTGGTGAATTTCATAAAAATCTGTTCAAATTTGGATATAGCTTCGATATATATGTTCGTCCGATTTGCAGTAATACAGCAATAAAATGGTCATTTGTTGACCGATTCTCTCGACATTCGGCAGGAAGGATTTTCTTATGACTCTCGAAGTTACTGGTGAATTTCATAAAAATCTGTTCAGATTTGGATATAGCTCCCATATATATGTTCGTCCGATTCCCAGTAATACAGCAATAAAATGGGCATTTGTTGAACGATTCTCTCGACATTCGGCAGAAAGGATATTCTTATGACTCTCGATGTTACTGGTGAATTTCATAAAAATCGGTTCAGATTTGGATATAGCTCCCATATATATGTTCGTCCGATTTCCAGTAATACAGCAATAAATTGGTCATTTGTTAACCGATTCTCTCGAAATTCGGCAAGAAGGATTTTCTTATGACTCTCGATGTTACTGGTGAATTTCATAAAAATCGGTTCAGATTTAGATATAGCTCTCATATATATATCGCCCGATTTCCACTCCTTGACCCACATTGCATTGCACATTGCAAGCGCATTGTTGACCAATCTTCCCAAAATGTTTAACATATTTGCTTTGCTCGAAATTTGATACGGGAATTTTAATAAACTATCTGGATACATCCGCCGAGGTCCATTAAAATGAGTTCAGAATTAGATGTCTTCTATAGACTTTGTCTCTTGGCTAAAAAGAAATTCCTGTGCCAAATTTGAAGATGATCGGATGAAAATTGCGATCTGTACTTTGTAACCAGTTAACATGGACAGACAGACAGAATCGAATTAGAAATTGATTTTGAGTCGATCGTGGCGTCTAGCTCTGTTCCTTCTGAATGTTACAAACAAATTCACCAACTTATAATACCCTGTACCACAGTAGTGGTGGATAAAAAATAATTATTATGGGAAAACAATTTATTGAAAATTTATGAACACATACAAATACAGTTTTTTTTTATTAAGCGCCATTGCTATTATTGTTCTCAAGGGTAATAACATCAGTCTCAACATTATCTTGTCGTGCTTCCGATGTTTCAGTTTCGTTGAGAAGTTGATCTATGTTCGGTTCTTGAATTGCATCTATCTCCAGAGGTTGTCCATTGGCATTTGTATCCTCCTGTTGTCCATTAACAGGTGCTGGTGTGTTAGCAGTAAGAGATATTCTTGACTCTGGTTCACATACATCATTAAATTCGAATTCCTGAATAGTCTGTAGATCAAGGAATGAAAATTAAATTAAACGCAATTCATATTAAGGACCATTTTCTCAATCTCCAGTTAAATTTGTTGTGTTAAAATATGACAATAGTATATTGAAATATTTTAATTTTTAAGACATTTTTTCTTTAATTGTGTCTTTGGCTTTAAAACGTTTTAACTGACAGTGAGAAAATTGTCCTAAAACATAATATATAGTATAGGGTTGCCCAAAAAGTAATTGCGGATTTTTTAAAAGAACGTAAATGCATTTTTAATAAAACGTGGAATGAACTTTAATCAAATATACTTTTTTTACACTTTTTTTCTAAAGCAAGCTAAAAGTAAAAGCTAATAACTGACAGAAGAAAGAATGCAATTACAGAGTCACAAGCTGTGAAAAAATTTGTCAACGCCGACTATATGAAAAATCCGCAATTACTTTTTGGGCAACCCAAATATTACAGCTCGTTTGCGTATATTGCTCATACGACGACGAAAGAATCGTTGAATTTTAAGAGCTGCCTCCTCCTGTTCCTTTACAAGATCATAGGGTTCAGAGAGTTCCTGAAAAATCACTTGTCTCGTAAAAATTGCCTTTTTAGGGTTTTTAATTCGTTAGCTAACCTCTACTGGGGTTTCCACTTCTTTCTTTGCAAATAGGGAGCGTCTTGCTAGAAAACCACGGACATTTGACTTAAGTATAGAAAAATGATTTAAATGAAGTTTATAAGCAATCATAGTCAATTTATATGTACTTGTATTTTGACAGCAGCTTCTTCCCGTACACGTTCCTCTTGCCTTTGGACTTCACGTTCCCGGAAATATTGATATAAGGCTTCCGGGCCCTCTCCATTCTAAACATTTAGAATGGAAAAAATATATTGAAAAAAATATTTACGAATTGTTTTCGTTATAAAACAAAATTTTACAATTTTTAAAATTATATTAAGAGTTTTTCACGGAAACAAAATTTTGACAAAAATTTACGCCAAACATCAAAATTAGAATTTTCCATGAAAATCAAATTTTAATAAAATTTTCCATAAAAATCAAATTTCGGAGAAATTTTAGAAAATGACGATGATAAACAAATTTCAGTAAACCAAAAACTCGAATCTGATAATTGAATTAAGGGCACAGCTCCTAAGGGTAACGCCCTACCGCAGGTAGACTGATCGGGATAATATGAGTCCTACATAAAAGATATAAGGGAGAAGACTATGTATATGACATTAAAATTTGGACCTTAAATCCACCAAGCGGAGATATAAACTGAAATTTAGGGACTATCGGAATGTGGGCCTCGAACAAACAAAAAAAAAATTGGAGTAGAGTACAGTATGATAATCAAATTTGGCGCCAAGAAATTGGGTGCTGCCAACCCCTATTGGCAAAATGTTGGCTGATAAGTGCTATAGGGGACTTCATACCCGAGTCCGAATGGCGTGTCGCAGCACAAGACCTCTTTGAGGAGATGTTTTTGTATGGCTTAACACCTCACAAATGTCATTAGCATTAAAAGAGTATAAAGGCTTTATAATTTTTGATATCGTAAAACATCGTTCAAGCTGTTAAGTTGACCGATCAAGACAATCTATTATAAAAAAAAATTAAATTGTTGCGCTTTGTTTGTTTGTTTGTTTGTCTGTTCCGTATGTACTCAAAAAACGTCTGTACCAAATTTCATTCATTTTCACAAATGGTAGAGGTTGAACCTCCTGTGAAAATAAGATACTAAATTTTTTGATATCCGAAGGGGGGCGGACCCTCTCCCTTACCCCAATTTTCAAAACCACCAGATCTCGAAGATGCTTGCACCGATTTAAGCGAAATTTTGTATGCCACCTAATGGTTCCCCAAAAACACGAAATTGGTATAAAATTTAAGGCTCAACTAACATGGGTGACGCCCTATCTCAAAACCCACCCGAAAAGACATGTATACCGACTGGGACAATATGGGTATCAAATGAAAGGTATTTAAAAGTAGAGTACGAACTTGGCATAAAAATGTCACCCTTGGTGTCGGGGGTTCCCCCACGCCCAAAAACACCACCTAACAGGACACTTTTGTCGCTTTGGGCAATATGGGTACCAAATGAGGGGTATTTAAGAGTAGAGTACGTACTTGGCATACAAATGTCACATTAAGTGTTGGGGGATTCCCCACCGCCAAAAACACCACCCAGCAGGACACTTTACCGCTTTGGGCAATATGGGTATCAAATGAAAGGTATTTAAAATAAGAGTACAAAACTGACATAAAAATGTATTTCTTGGTGACTGAGGGGCCTTCCCATCCCCCAAAACCCCCAGCAGTATATATTTACCGATTGGGATAATATGGATATCAAATGAAAGGTATTTAAAAGTATAGTAAAAATCTGATATAAAAATGTATTCCTTGGTATCTGAGGCGCTCCCCACCTTCCAAATACTCCTCAACCGGACATATCTACCGATTGGGACAATATGGTTATCAAATGAAAGGTGTTTGGTACACATCTGTTAGAAGAATTTGGTCCACGATGTCTACGGGGCCTCTCCAACCCCAAAAACTCCCAAAACAGGTATAAATGTTCAACGTCACAAAATGGGTATAAAATGAAAGGTCTTTGAGAGTTGACCACGAATCTGATATACACACTCGGGACAGAGTCTGGGACCGGCCCATCCACCTAATACGCTTCAATAGATGTGCCCCAAAACAGGCATGAATGTCCAACGTCACAAAATGGGTATAAAATGAAAGGTCTTTGAGAGTTAACCACGAATTTGATATACACATTTGGGACAGAGTCTGGGACCGGCCCACCCACCTAATACGCTTCAATAAGACGTGTAGTTCGATCTGGATAATATGGGAATTAAACGAAAGGTCTATGACAGTAGAGTTTGAATCTAATGTTGATATAAGAATTTATGTATCTGGGGCACGTCCTACCGTTCAGCAGGACATGTTGATCATGACAATAAAGGACTCAAATAAAATGCCTTTTGAGTTTTAGCGTCGGGGGGACCGACCTTCACCTCCCAATAAAAAGATCACTAAATTGCGCGTAGAATAATCGAGAAAATTTTGTACTCAAATGAAATGACGTGTCAAAGGGCCATTCCCTTCCATTCCCATTCCCTTCTATACTACCCAAAATCGTGAAGCGTTTCAGATTTTTCCCGGCACGGGATTGCTGTGAGCACCACCCAGGCTTGAACATTGAGATCTGATCTGTGTAGTGTTCATTGTCCACAGGTTGCGGATAGTGGAATGCTTCAAACGGAGTAGCTGCTACGCAGGAGCAGACACTCAGCGGTATCGAGCGGAAAGTCTCAGTGAGAGGCCGGATGGCACCGGCTCTTGCACAAATAGTGTGTGCCTATGATGCTCGAGCAAGGCGAAGTATTGGCGCCTTTAAATAACCAATGACCAGCCTGTTCCCGGGGCGATCGGTCCTTTGGACCGGAACGAGCTTGCTCATCTACAGGAGCATGTCGAGGATCGGCACCGCCACATGCAAATGTGATTACAACAACAACCATCCTACCAAAAAAAGGGATTGAAAATAATATATGAAGACCGATCAGGATGGAATAGCATTGCAATATGAGTAAAATGTCTTTGGTAGCAGAGTACACTTTTTATCCTCAAATTGGGATAGACACAGGAGAACCTGCGGATCTTTAAAATGTGCTATCCCAAATGTTAGCTTAGATATATGATTTTGCATGTGGATAACCCATACAAAATAAAATTAGGTGCGTGGGTGGCCGCCCCACCCTACATACACCTCAAACTGGACATATTTGTGGATTAAGGCAAAAAGGGGCTCAAATCTGATATCTGTATTATGGCCAAGTGTGTCAGGGACGACTCATCTCATAAACTCCGCCTGAACCACACATATATACCGACTATAGCAATATGTAGCTCAAATGTGGTTTTTGCGAGTAGATTATGAATCTGATATCCACTTTCGAGGCAAAGGGTTTGGCTACTCCAATCCATCACCAAAACCAAGGCAATGAAGTAGATCTAATATCCAAACAATAATGTTAGATCTACCTCTTTGGAGAGAAGTTTTAACATGGCATAGTACCTAACAAATATCGCCAGCATAAAGAGGGGATAACCACCGCTGAAAAAAAACTAAAACAACTCACTATTTAAATTTTTAGCGAAATCGACAATAGTTGCGGTTTTTATGGGCTCAAGACCCTCAATCGGCAGATCGGTCTGTAAGGCATCTATACCTGAATATAGGCCGATCTGAACCATTTTTGAGTCGGATGCCGGGAGGCTTAAAACAACTCACTATTTCAAATTTCATCGAAATCGGATAATAATTGCAGATTTTATGGGCTGAAGACCCTCAATCGGCAGATCGGTCTGTAAGGCAGCTATACCTGAATATAGGCCGATCTGAACTATATTTGAGTAGGATGTCGGGAGGCTTAAAACAACTCACTATTTCAAATGATAGCGAAATCAGATAATAATTGCGGCTTTTATGGGCTTAAGATCCTAAATCAGCAGATCGGTCTATACGGCAGCTATATCTAAATATTGTCCGATCTGGACCATATTTAGGTCTGATGACGGAAGAATAAAAACAACTCACTGTTTTAAGTTTCAGCGAAATCGGGTAATAAATGCAGATTTTATAGGCTCAAGACCCTTAATCGGCAGATTGCTCTATATGGCAGCTATATCTTGACTATAGACCAATCTGAACCATATTTCAGTCGGATGTCGGGAGGCTTAAAACAACTCACAATTTCTAATTTCATCGAAATCGGATTATAAATGCGCCTGTTACGGCCTTAAGACCCCAAACCGGCATATAGGTCCATATGGCCGCTATATGGAAATATGGTCCGATATGAGCCATATTCGGTTTGAATATCAGGGCCCCAAGTACAACTTTCTGTTTAAAATTTTACCGAAATTAGACAAAAAATGCGACTTTTACGGGCTTAGGACCCTAAATCGCCAGGTCGGTCTATATGGCAGATATATCCAAATATAGTCCGATTTGGCCCATTCAACCTGCGTATAGAAGAAATACGAGTCTTTGCAAAATTTCAACTTGATATTTAAATTTTTACAGAATTTAGAGTGATTACAATTGACGGGCGGACAGACACACGGAAATCGTTAAATCGTCTTAGAATTTTACGACGATCAGATATTTCTACTACTAGCCGAACCGGGCCCGCTTCGCTGCGCCTTCTTTAACTCTCTCATATCTTTTTAGGGTGGGGACACTTCGCCCTGAATACGGATATCGAATGCGTGCCATTGTAGCCTATAACGCTGAACGCGTTCGATTCCTCGAGGACAAAGCGGTGTTTATCCCCTCTTAATGTTGCCGACATTTGCGAGGTACAATGCCATGCATGGTCATTTGAAAACATTTTCCCCAAAAGGGTGTCGCACTGCGGGTAGCCGTTCGGACTCGGCGTTTAGGGCATCCCTCCCCTAATGAGAACATTACCACCAGGAACCGAAGAGGGGCAAATTCGCACACATCCATGAGTGCATTCCGATTCAAGTTTAAACCCAAGATAAAGGCCGAGTCCGAACGGCGTCTCGCAGTGCGACACCCTTTTGGGGAAAATTTTTCAAATGACTATGCATGGCATTGTATCTCGTAAATGTCGGCAAGGGGCATTTCGACTCAAATATGGATATCAAATACGTGCTGCACTTCAAAATTCCATTAATTTGAGCCTCATATTGCCAGGGCTGGTAAATATGAACCGTTTGGAGGGTGTTTTGAGGCTGGGGCGGCCACCGGCACTTTGCACTGAAAATAGATATCAAATTCGTTCTTTATTCCCAAAGGAAATGAGGTTCTGTTTAGGGGGTGCTTTTTGGCGTTCCCCAAAACACTTGGCTCCAAAATTGAATATCAAATTCGTTTTCTACTCTCAAATACCTTTCATTTGAGTCTCATATTATCATAACGGGCCAAATAACCCATTTGACGTTTCTTGAGAAGGAAAAGCGCCACCTAGACTTGAACGCCTTCACCCGATATCTAAAAATTATATAGCCTATGTTTTCTTCCAGACAGACGTACACAATCTATTGGGTTGCCCAAAAAGTAATTGCGGTTTTTCTAAAAGAAAGTAAATGCATTTTTAATAAAACTTAGAATGAACTTTAATCAAATATACTTTTTTTACACTTTTTTTCCACAGCAAGCTAAAAGTAACAGCTGATAACTGACAGAAGAAAGAATGCAATTACAGAGTCACAAGCTGTGAAAAAATTTGTCAACGCCGACTATATGAAAAATCCGCAATTACTTTTTGGGCAACCCAATATGAAAATTTTGAAGAAATCGGTTCAGCCAAGTATCATATAGTCATAATGGGTCTATTGGCGTTTTTGAGAAGTGGCGTAACCCCTACACTTCGATCTAATTTTGTAAGCCAGATTCGAAATCTACTCCCGAATACCTTTCATTTGAGCCCCATATTGCAATGAATGTCCAATAAGTCTGTTTGGGGGAGTTTTGGGGTACTTAGACCCAAAATTTAATACCATATTCGTATTCTACTCTCCAATACCTTTTATTTGGTACCTATATTGCCCCTATCGGTTCACTTTTGATTTTGGGTAGTGTTTTTGACATAAGGGGGAGGGTCCGTCCCCGTTCCGATGCCGAAAACATATATAATGCCCGTGTTTTCTTCCAGACCAACCTACACAATATGCGAACATTTCGAGAAAAATTGGTACTGCCATTTTTCAGTATTTACGGAATAAACAAACGGAGTCCCATATATACGTGATTGGATATGACGTCCAAAATGGGCACATTATCCAAATTTTCTTCAAAATCAAGTTTTGACAAAAATTTCTATAAAAAATCCAATTTTTACGAAATGTTTCTTTAAAGGCTTTCAATTTTCTATAGAATTCCTCTCTAATACTTTCTCCATAATTATCCAAACTTACCTGATTTGCTGTCATATAGGCTTCCACAAATCTCTGATAGGCTGCCTCTATAACGGGTTTCGAGGCTTTCAATTCGTTTTCGGAAAACTTACATTTCTTCATAAGTTCATCAAAGATATCAATCTCATTGAATTTTATAAATTCTATATTTCTACCCTTTCCACAACGCCATTGTGACAAGAATCGTTTAAAGCAATCCTCCATGGCTTCAGACATTTTATCGGCTTTGATTTTTGGAATATCACAAATACACATATCGGCTATGACTTCATTGACCATACGCAGAGCTCTATCTATGGCCAACTTGGCCACTGGGAAAATTGAGATACAAATGTTTTAGAAAAATGGGATGTGCTTGGGTTATACCTACTTCGAGCCTTTTCCCTAGCCTTAATCACTGCATGTAAATAGTCAATAATGAATTGACAAAGAGCCTCCTTGCTCGGTTGGCATCTTAAGACTTCTCTTGTTATATCCGAGAGTAGTTCTGGTAATCCATCGGGTACATTAATGACCTGAGATCTTATTTTGCCATGTTGGATAAGGAAGTTCATGTTCAATAACTATTTTTGTATATTTTTTTTGGAACAAGGAATTCTTAAATCAATAAATTTTAAGTTTTTTCTTTGTATTTGAAAATTGTTGTGTGTTGGGAAAATTGAAATATTTGAATGGAATCCAAAGCTACTTTGTCTATATATATGAGCAGTTACAAAAATTGGGCAACTCAGGTATTAAATCAATCGGTATTATGACCAGATGCTATGCAGAAGACAAGGTGATAGACCATATCCTTTTATTATACCCTCCACCATAGGATGGGGGTATACTAATTTCCTCATTCTGTTTGTAACTCCTCGAAATATTCGCCTAAGACCTTATAACGTATATATATTCTTGATGGTCATGACATTCTAAGTCTTTCTAGCAATGTCCGTCCATCTGTCCGTTCGTCCGCCTGCCTGTCGAAAGCACGTTAACTTTCGAAAGAGTAAAGCTAGCCGCTTGAAATTTTGTGCAAATACTTCTTATTAGTGTAGGTCGGTTGGGATGGTAAATGGGCCATATTGGTCCATGTTTTAATATAGCTGCCATATAAACCGATCTTTGATCTTGACTTCTTGAGCCACTAGAGGGCGCAATTCTTACCCGATTTTGTTGATATTTTGCATGAGGTGAATCGATCCTTAACCTGATATAGCTGTCATGTAAACCGATCTGGGGTCTTGACTTCTTGAGCCCCTAGAGGGAGCAATTATTATCCCCTTTGGCTGAAATTTTGCACAAAGTGTTCTGTTATGACTTCCAACAACTGTGCCAAATAGGGTTTAAATTGGTCCATAACCTGATATAGCTGTCATGTAAACCGATCTGGGGTCTTGACTTCTTGAGCCCCTAGAGGGAGCAATTATTATCCCCTTTGGCTGAAATTTTGCACAAAGTGTTCTGTTATGACTTCCAACAACTGTGCCAAATAGGGTTCAAATCGGTCCATAACCTCATATAGCTGCCATATAAACCGATCAGGGATCTTGACTTCTTGAGCCTCCTCCTCCTCCGATGTGGCTGAAATTCTTTGCAACGGCTTCTCCCATGACCTTCAACATACATGTCAAATATGGTTTGAATCGGTCTATAGCCTGATACAGCTTCCATATAAACCGATCACCCTATTTTACTTCTTAAGCCCCTAAAGGACGCAATTCTTTTTCAAATTGGCTGCAATGACATCAACTATGTTCTCCAACATTCAGTTCGATTATGGTTCAAATCGGACCATAACTTGATATAGCTCCAATAGCATAACACTTATTTTCTTGTATCCTGGGATTTATGGGATCCATGGTGGAGGGTACATAACATTCCGCCCAGCCGAACTTAGCACACTTTTACTTGTTTTTACTCTTAAGTCAATGCTTTACCAGCATCCTGTCGCTGGCTACGCCGCTAGTCGATGTTTAGCATTCATTCTCTGTTAAATTGTGAAGTCTTTATATGGCTACCTCGCACGCTATCCCCGGCCGGAAAAGCAGTGAGCACCACACAGGCTGGAACATTGAGGTCCGATCTGTGTGGTGTTCATTACTGACACGAAAATCTTAGCTGCGAGCTACCGGGCGGAAAGTCTCAGTGAGAGGCTGGGCGGAACTGGATTTGTACAAATACTCGTACTGAGTGTCTATGATGCCCGATATGACATGGCGGGTTATTGGCAACTTTTTTCGTCATGGCAGAGGCACATCCCTTCTCCGCAGGGTTCTGGTTCTTGCCGGGATTGAAAAGAACCCCGGACCTCGGTTGTGTTCAGCTTGCTAGAACCGCCTTCATTATCGGTCGGTGTAGGCGAGTTTTAGCCGGTGCATAAAGTGGGTGCATTTCTGGTCTTGCTCTGGCCTTACGTCACTACGGAAGTAGAGTCGCACTGAATATGTTGCAAGGTGTTATGCGAACATAGACAGCAGTGGGTCACATGCGTCGTCGTCCCGTGCGGGATAGCTGTGATCACCACACAGGCTGGAACATTAAGGTGCCACGAGAAGCTTAGCTGCGTACTACCGGGCGCGACCACAGGTTGCGGATAGTGGAATACTCCATGGGGAGTAGCTGCAACGACAGTCGCAGACAATCAACGGTATCGAGCGCAAAGTCTCAGTGAGAGGCCGGATGGCACTGGCTCTTGCACAAATACATTACTGACACGAAAATCTTAGCTGCGAACTACCGGGCGGAGAGTCTCAGTGAGAGGCCGGATGGCACTGGCTCTTGCACAAATACTGAGTGCCAGTGATGCTCGATATGAAAAGGCGAGTTATTGGCGCCTTTAAATAACCAATGGCCACACTTTTCCCGCGGCGATCGGTCCTTTGGACCGGAACGAGCTTCCTCATCTTTACATGAAAATGTGGCTACAACAACAACCTGGCCGTACTATGGGTTCCTTGGGGAAGGGCTTTTGTTACTCATGTACGTATGTTGCGGCTCTTGCCATGAAGTGGACAATGGTTTGCCATTGCGCTGCTATACTATCGGGGCAAGCAGTGTTTTCTTCAAGCAATTGTGTGAGCCAAGTGGAGTATGCCGTTGTTGTTGTTTTAGCCACATTGCATCTGGAGATAACGATCCTCGTCAAACTCGGAACGAGCTTGCTCACCTCCACATGAAAATGTGGCTACAACAACAACCTGACCGTATTATGGGTTCCTTGGGGTAGGCTTTTGTTAATCATGCACGTATGTTGCGTCTTGTCATGAGGTGGACAATGGTTTGCCATTGCGCTGCTATACTATCGGGGCAAGCAGTGTTTTCTTCAAGCAATTGTGTGAGCCAAGTGGAGTATGCCGTTGTTGTTGTTTTAGCCACATTGCATCATCTCCTAGAGATGAGTAAGCTCGTTCCGTTCCATAGGACCGATCGCTGGGGGAACGTGATGGCCCTAGGTTATTTAAAGGCTCAAAAAAACTTCCTTCATATCAGTATTTAAGCAAGAGCCGGTGCTGCCCGGCCTCTAACTTAGACTCTCCACTCGATACCTGATTGTCCGCGACTGCAGTTGCAGTTACTCCGTATGCAAAGCATTCCGCTATCCGCAACCTATGGACGCACATATGACCCCACATATTGTAGATCGGAGCTCAAAGTTCCAGACTGTGTGGTGTTCATAGTTTTCCCGTGCCGTTCCTCGCTTTTTTTTTTTGCAGCTTTCCCAGGTCCATTTTCAGTTATCCTATGCCGTTCGCCGTTTTTGTGTTTGCAACTTTCCGAGGTTGTTGTTTTTTAGCAGTTTGTTGTGCTTTATCTTTCGTCCGCTTGATTCTGTTGAGTGTCAAGACCCAGGAACTCTGCGACTATGATGGGGTGCATCCACAGCGATCTGGGTCTGAGTCGAGTGGGTCTGGCTGGGCAGTTAAACAGGTGACGTGTATCGTGCGGTCCCTGGTTCTAATGGGGATATACATCTTGCACGTCAGCATCAATCCTTGCTCTGTAGAAGTTGAGGCGACTGCATCTGCCGGAACGTAAATGAGCCAGAACTACTCTGGTTTGCCGGGGGAGGTCGATTTCTTCGGGTGCAATGGGAGGCGGTCGTTCTTTACATTCACCCGGTAGCCATTTGCCGCATCTGCAACCGTGTCTGCATGAGTGTTGTCTAGACCTGTTAGATATGCCGCTTGATTTAGAGGTTCTCTCTTATAACGCTGAACCTCACGCTCTAGATCATGTAGATCAACCTTAAGGCTTTTGGACGGTGGATATTTATCCACAAGATGATGATTTGAATGGTCTCTGCGATAACAGCCCAAAAGCTATTGCTTAGACAGGATGTAGTTGGGTCTTCGCACTGGTAGGATCTTTGTCTCCTAATGAAGGTGGTGGACCACGTGGCAATATGGTTGTAAAGTACTGCTGTTATTTTGCATATTGCCGCTTGAGTGAAGTCACAGGTTGCCAAAAACTTTGAAATGAATAGTACCATGATAACAATAGGATGTCTTATAGCCCTACCTCGCAATTTCCACATAGTATTCCAAGTGTTTATCGATTAGAATAGAATGGCCGTAAAATTCTGTAAAAAACTCTATATTCTTAAAAATAGATGAGGTTGATATATAGAAAACAAATTAAATTAAAATAATGCAAAAATATTAAGAATGGAACATTTTTTTTAAAAAATTCTTGTTAGTTTCCTCACACAAAATTAATGCAGTTTTACAAAAAAAAAATGCCAAAAAAGTTTTTTCAGCCAATACAAATTTCGAAAAGATTTTAAAAACTTCATTCTAGTTATTCATAAAAATGCCATTCCAAATACCATCGCAATTGTACAAAAGAATTTTAATATTTAAATAATTGTAAATATAGCACGACTAACACTAAATAATTTCCACAACTCTTGATTTGCACATTTTCGTATCCACAATAATGGTTTCTTGGCGAGGTCTGCGTGGCTTATTTGTTTCCTTGACGGTTTCCTTCTCATGCTGGGCCATATGCCGCTTGAGACGCGTTGTATTATTGAATCCTTTGTCACACAGTGAACACTGATATGGCATGACGTCCAAATGCAGACGCTTGTGGGCTACTAAATTGCTAGAAATCCTAAAGGGTCGTCCGCACACATCACAGGTGTAGGGATATTCATTGGTATGCAAAAGCATATGACGCTTGTAGCCAGACATCTGCGTCAGACCTTTGCCACAAATTTCACACTCAAAAGGTTTCTTGTCGCCATGCGTTAGAAAATGCTGCTTAAGGGAATGACTTTCACGATAGGCCTTGCCACATATATTGCAGCTGAAAGGTCGTTCTCCCGTGTGTATCATAATGTGGAGTTTTTTCTGCTCCGCAGTGTGGAAGCTTTTGTCGCATATTGTGCAGGCATAGGGTCGAATGTCGGAATGCTTTCGCTCGTGCACTCGCAGGCTGGTCGAAGTGCGATAATGTTGGCCGCATATGCTACAACGATATCGCTTCTCTTCGCTATGCGTCAGCATGTGAACGTTGTAATGCGTTTTTGTACGCGAACGTTTTCCGCAGATTTTACATTCGTGCGGCTTTTCGCCTGTATGGACGTAGGTATGTTCTCTGAGGCGGCACATTTTGTCAAACTGTTTGCCACAGTATTGACATTTTAGATCTTCTTCTGTCAAACCTCCAGACTAAGGGAGTAAGAAACAAAATTAAAAAAATAACAAAGCAATGATTTTAACTTAGATGCCCATACCTTTAAAAACCTTTTCCTGGATTTTTTGCCATCATCCGGCTTTTTGTCGTCCTCTTCCTCTTCATCGTCCTGTTCATGCTGGGTGTTTTCATTTTCATTTTTGGAATCTTTAGAATCATCCTGCGAATCGCTGTGATAAGGCCCATCACCCAAAATATACGTGTCATCCTCATTATCCCTTTGGCTATTCTCTATTTTTATTGATTTTACATCATCCTCCTCGTCTTGGTCATGGCCCACATCCTGTTGTTCCGTTTCCACAACTCCAGATGTAGCCGTTATGGGTCCATCTTCAATGTCTAACCATTCCTCCATTTCATATTCAACTACATCTTCAATTTCCTTTTGACTGTCTACTTCCTGGTGTTCGCCGTCATTATCTTCATTCTCATTCTGTTCCTCTAAGGTCAAAAAATCTTTAAGATTTTCCTCTTCTGCTCCTCCCACATCAATTTCTTGCTCCACAAAGGCACTTTCTTCCATCATTTCTTGTGATTGTGAT
Organism: Stomoxys calcitrans; assembly: GCF_963082655.1. Classification (NCBI taxonomy): domain Eukaryota; kingdom Metazoa; phylum Arthropoda; class Insecta; order Diptera; family Muscidae; genus Stomoxys; species Stomoxys calcitrans. The sequence goes on from NC_081553.1 coordinate 200,315,031, forward strand.
TCTAATTTGGGATCACTCAGCATATTCACTTCCCGAATTATAACTTCATTAGATTTTGACGCCTCGAGCTCAAGTTTTAGATTTTCCCTTAACATTCGATCGTTTTCCAAGACCATTTCCTTGAAAAGGTACGCTTGTAGCAAATGTTCCACGCAGCTATTACAGATATGTTCCGGCAGTGGCAATGCATCATTTTCATCGAAACATTCAATTGTTGTGCAGTAGTTTAGGAGGGCGGCCAGCGTTGTGGCCTCATCATCGATCAAGGTTTCATCCAGCAGATGCTTGTAGTCTCCACACTCTCGACTACAGGCTCGACAATTCACTTTTAAGACTAACGTCATGGTCGAGGAAGATAAATTCGACCTTTGTTGGGCAAATTTCTATTATTTATTTAATTATTTTGCAAAATTACTAAATATTTCAGTCGCAAGCTCTGCTGTGGTTTACTAACATATGTTCTATGTATCTCATTCACAATAGACTGGAGACGCAATGTTGCATTCTCCAACCCAATTTACACGAGGTGTTTATTATTGTGAATGAAAGAGAAATAGAAACGAAATGATTGACTGCTTTTGGTAATTTAATAATAATAATTTTAAAATATATAATAATAAAAACGTTAAATTATTGGTTTGAAAACCAACGAATTTTTTTGTCGACACAAAACGAAGTTCGACCGATGAACAACACAAAGGAACATTGTTGCACTAACATGTCGCAAGCGACTTGACCAACGAACTTCAGGCCGAATTACCGCAAATGTGATCGAATGCGCTTTCGTATCGAAAGAAATTTCATTTCATATGAAATGAGTGTTATACCACCTGTGTACACATTTCAATTTAAATTTTGCATATTTTATGATCGATTTAAACATTCCTCACTTCAATTTAGAAGTAAACAATTCACAATAGAGAGATTCGAACGATTTTACTCGTTCACGTATGCGATAATTCGGTATTGCCACTTGAATAAAGGTTACATGATAAACATTTGGATTCACACGCCATCGCTACCAAATCAGAATTTAACTGGGAGAAGCATGATGGACTATTACATTATCTTCCAGGTGGAGGTCTTTGCGGTTGCCAAGGCTGCGGAGACCGGTCGGACGGACATTTTTGTCTGCATGGGCTATATAATGTGACTATACAACCAACACAAAATTTACCCTGTGTTATAACAGGACACAATAAGCTAAGTACTTGCATGTTTCATAGGCAAGAAAATGATATTTGTCGCTTGTTTCATGGAACTGACGCTGAAGATATTTATCATTTTATCTGTTAATGTCCAGCCTTAAGTCATAGCACATATAATACCTGCTGTGACTTAAGGGACCTTTTTCTTTTTGGCATCAGGGTGAGTTAAAAGAACTGAATCCAGTTGAAGCCAAGAAGGCAAACCGTCGTAGCCTACCGGCCCTGATGGAATATTCACTCTAATGCTTAAGCATTTACGGGCAGTGGGAATAAAATATTTGACGGATACCCTCAATATGTCCAACTGTGGTTGGTCTGTGGCTTCTTTTCCTAAGCCGGATAAACCCGTAGACCAGGGATTCCGATCTCTCTCCTATCGGTAGCAAAGAAACTTAAGGCGCTACTACTGCAAGATCAACAACACGGATCCCGTAAAATGCATAGCACAACAACAGCCTTTATCGGAGTCACCACACACATCAGCCGCAATCTGAATGAGAAGAGTCACCATGAAACTGTCAATCACACCACATTTTTCAATCACATTATCGAAATCCAGAACTCGAAGTAGAGGTTGTTGTTGTTGTAGCCACATTTTCATATAAAGGTGGCAATCCTTGTCAAGCTTCTGTAGGTGAGCAAGCTCTCGTGACAGCCGTGAACACTACACAGATTGGACCTCAAGTTTCAGCCTGTGTGGTGACCACAGCTATACCGTGTCGGGCCTGAATCACATGGCAGCCGGTTGTACGTACCGGATTGACCCGTCTTCCGTCGGGGCATGGGCACAAATAAGGCTGATGTTAAAGAATTTGGCTTTTATGCGGATTGTGGCTAGCCTCTCATCCACCGGCTGGAGACAAGGTGTTTCAGTCTCCGACTAACCACAAATCCACGGCCAAATTCATGCCTCGTGTTATGGCAGCTATAGTATAGTTCGTCACCGTTTGGTGTTGTAGTGACGCCATTCCCAGTCCATCGCACTTCCTGTAAGGCGGTAATATCTGCCTTGTACTTCTCTAATACATCCGCCAGCGCGTATACTGCATCTTCTCTATAAAGGGTGCAAATCCGCAAATAATGGTCCTTTTTTTTCGTTTGCGTGGGTCCTCAACGTTGGGGGGTCCGTTTTTACTATTCCTTTGTATCTTATAGTTTTCCGGGGGCGTGTTACTGGCCCAGCGCCCCAACAGCATGGGCTTTGTGGGATTGCACATGTATCCCTCGTTGTGGCGAGCCGCTTGCTCCAAGATCCGACGTTCGTCTCCAGCCGCCCCTAACCTGGGAACAGACGCTGATGTTGGCCATTGGTTATTTGAAAGCGCCAATAACTCGCTTTGTCATCTCGAGTATCATTGGCACTCAGTATTTAATTAAGAGCCAGTGCCACCCGATTCCTCACTGAGACTCTCCTCACGAAAATCGCTAAATGCCCACGGCCGCATTTGCAGCTACTCCGCATAAAAACGGAGGATGCGCCCGGTAGCATTCAGCTAAGCTTCCCGTGATAACGATGGACACCACACAAGTCGGAGCTCAAAGTTCCAGCCTGTGTGGTGCTCATAGTTCAGTTTGTGTTTGTTTGTGTGTTCCGTATAGACTCAGAATATGGTGCATAATTGTGAAAATAGGGCACTACATTTTTGAAATCTGAAGAGGGGTGGACCCTCCCCCTTACCCTAATTTTCAGAAACGCCAGATCTCGGAGATGGGTGGTGCGATTTAAGCGAAATTTTGTGTGCTCTCATATAGTACCCTAAAAATAAAAATTTGGTATCCAAATTTCGGATGGGGTACCTAGGGGGGCTGCCCCACCCTTAAACCTACCAAACTATATGTTTGGACCAATCACGACAATATGTGACTCAAATGGAAGGTATTTAGGATAAGAAAACGTATCTGATATCCAATTGTCGGACCAAGTGCTAGGGGGACCACCCCAAGCCCCAAAAAACCCCTAAATCGGACATATTTACCGACCATGGCAATATGGGACTCTAATGAAAGGTATTTGCGAGTATAATACAAATCTGATATCCAAATGTGGGACCACGTTTCTGGGGGTCCACCGATTTCCCAAAACACCACCCAAACTGGACTTATTTACTGACCATGGGAATATGGGGCTTCGAAACTGATATCCAAATATGGGACCAAGTATTTTGGGGGACGCCTCTCACCAAAAACATCCCCCTAAGGGCACAAATTTACGACTATAGCATTATGGGGCTCAAATGAAACGTCTTTGGGAGTAAAGCACGAATTTAATATCAATATTCGGGAAAAGTGTCTACGGAGCCACGCCACCCCCACAACACCACCCACATAGTAAGTATTTTCTGACTATTGCAATATGAGGCTCAAATAAGATGGTTTTTAAAGTGTAACACGAATCCGATATATATTTTCAAGGCCAACCATTCCCAAAACACCCCCCAAGCCGGTCATGTTTGCTGACTATGGAAATATGGGGCTCAAATTAAAGGTATGTGAGAGTAGACCACGTATCTGATGTCAACTGTCTAGCGGACGTCCTATCACCATAACAACCCCCAAATAGGACGTATTTGCTCACCAAGACAATTTGGTTCTTAAAGAGAGTGGAACTAAATATTCATAGTTTTTAGGGCCAATACCCCAAACCGGACATATTTGCTGACTTTTGCAATAAGGAGTTTAAATGAGATTAGAAAACGAATTTGATATCCAATTTTGAGGGCAATGGCAATATGGGGTCAAATAAATGATATATAGATATATGAGAATAACGCACGTTGCTGATATATTTTCCGGGCTTAGTGTTTGGGGGACCACCCCAATCCCGAAAACACCCCTAAATCGGGCATATTTACCGACCATGTCAATGTGGATCTTAAATGAAAGGTATTGGGTTGCAGAGCAAGAATTGATACCCATTTTCGGGACCAATTTTCTGGGGGTCTACCCCTTTCCCAAAATACCCCACAAACAGCAATTTTTTTAGTGACCATCGCAATATGGGGCTCAAGTGAAGGTAGGACCATGTATTTAGGGCATCATCTCTTTCCCAAAACACCCCCAAAGGGAAAACATTTTTTCACGATGCCAATATGTGGCTCAAATTATAGGTATTTGAGATTAGAAAACGAATTTGATAAGCTATTTTGTGGCCATGTGTTTGGGGACGCCTCATCCTGTAAACTCCTCCATCCTGTAAATCCAATGGCAATATGGGGTTTTAATAAACTGTATTTGAGAGAAGAGCACGATGGTGATATTTTTTTAGGGCCAAGTATCTGGGGGACCACCTCTCCCCCGAAAACACCCCTAAATCAGACATCATGAGAATATCGGGCTGAAATGAATTATTTTAAGAATGGAGTACACCTTACATCCAAATTAAATTCGTAGAGCAATTAAGATCATATTGGATTCAGATAAAGGCACTTATATTGTTAAACTGTTAGTCAAGTTAGCATGGTATTTCACTAAAAGATCTTTAATTGTCGAAAATAAATATTCCAAGGAAACTTTTGTTCCATATAAAGTAAAAGAAGGCGTAGCGGAGCTGGCCCGGTTCTGCTAGTTGTTCTAATAAAAACACACAAATACTTACATGTTTAAAGCAACTCCCCAGCAAAAACGATGTGAACAAATTTATGGGAAAAATGAAATATTTTTTGGGAAATCCCATGTTTACGATAAGGGGATTTTTTGTTTGATGTGAATGGGTTATCATTCCCCTTTGAATTATCACAAAAAGGGAAAACATTTCATGGGAGAATTTGTTAACGGTTGCAAATTTGCGGAATGGGAAAATATTTCGAGGGAAAAAACTTTCACGATAAGGGTGATTGTTATTCAGAATAGGGGAAAAGAGAGTAAGGAATAAACTCCCAGGGAATTGTTAATCAGAATTGGGCTGTATGTCTATATCCTCCGTAGTTTCCACTTCCTTTTCTAATCTAGAAGGGATAGTGGTGCAGAATTTGTCACAAGCCTATCGTAATACATATTTTATCCCATAAGATATTAATTAACCTTCTTACGGTAATATTGAAGGCTGGAGTTTTATAAGCACTTTGCACTTAAAAAAAAAAACTCATTAAGGTTTATTTAAATTTTATTTCTCAATAATAATAACATAATCAGACCTAATCCAGATTTCAATTCCATCCATTCCTTGCACTGTATATAATGCAGAGTCAACCTCCGTTGTATGATTTAAAAACTAAATCTCATTTCTAATCTTGCACTGACTTATGGTATGGAAAAAGAAAACTAGAACAGTTCTTATCATTTTAACTGTATCATCAACAATAAAGTTTACTATGTAACTTTATATATAAAAAAAAAATATATATATATTGAATAATCTACATTGTAATAAAACTTGAAGACTGTTAAGTGTTAAACATAAAAAATACCACAAGTGTTAGCGTGTGTATGTGTTTAAAACAATTATTGAAAATTTTTGGTGTTAATTTACTTTTCTTAATACTACAAAAAATATGGGTCAAGTCCAATTGGTTTGTTTGTTTGTCTGGATTTTAAAGATTTTTTGTTTTTGTTTTTTATTTTTTTTTTTTTTTTACTTTTATATTGAGCTGCGGCCAATAATCATCTAAATACATATATAAAAAATTATTTATACAAAGACATGTGTATATGTGTGTGTGTGTGGGGGGGTGGGACAATATAAAATAAATTGTATATAATTTCATAGGATAAAGTTTCGTTTGATTTGTTTTTCTCTCGTTGGTTAGTATGTTTTAGAGTATAGAGTGTAGAACATTTGAAATGTTTTCTCAATATTGTCATGTATTTTGTATATATTAGTTTAAAGATTAAAAGTTATAGTTAAATTTAAAGTAGAAAAATACACATAACATTTTATTAAAAAAAAATAATAATAATAAAAGTAATTATAATAAAGTACTAGTCATGTAGTGTTTAATAAAAAAAAAAGAAATGTAAACAAATTGGAATGGATTTGTTTTTAATTTTTTTTGTATATCAATGTATTGATACTGTGGTTATTTCCTTCTTTTGAATGTTTTTTTTTGTTTTTTTTAATCCTCAGCACTTTGATAGAATGCCTTGCGGAATGCCATGAGTTTTTGTTGCTCACTTTGCAAAGATTGCTCCAGTTGCAGAACCTTGATTTGCATCTCCATTTCCATGGTCTTTCTTTGGGATGGTGTTAATTTGGACACATCGATTTCGTTTTTGTATTCAAGTTTACTATTACCATCTCTGACAGTGGCCACAACCTGCAAAGGTAAAAAATCCAAAAAAATTAATATTTTTTTATTTTATGATAAAAGGTAAAATTTTATATTTTTGAAACACACAAAATTCATTTTCAAAAGACACGGAACCTAGAATTCTGGAATTTTAGATAAGAGAAAGATATAGGTGATGAGGAATACCAAGTAATGGTTCTGAGCGGCTCTCAAATGTATCTGGGGCAGCTGCCTTAAACACCCGCAAAAGGTATTGAGCCAACATGTGCGTCAAAACGGACGTCCCTCATCAAGGGACGTAGCCAGGGGAGACCCCCTATAATAATTTTGTCTAAACAAAAAATTTAAAATAAATTCATTCTAAGCAAAAAAATTTATTAACATTTTTTATAATGACAAAATTTTATGTTTTTAATATTCTACAAAGACAACATTTTGCTAAGGGCCGCCTTAAAATTATTTTTCTTAAGTACAAAATTGTAATGAAATTCTCAGCAAAAGCAAAATTTAAATGAAATTTTTCAAAAAAAAAAATGTTATATTTTTCTATAGACAAAATTTCGGGGTAATATTCACTTAAGACAAATCTCCAGCACGGGCAAAATTTCTATGAAATTTTCTGTAAAGACAAAATTTCTATGAAATTTTCTGTAAAGACAAAATTTCTATGAAATTTTCTGTAAAGACAAAATTTCTATGAAATTTTCTCTAAAGACAAAATTTCTATGAAATTTTCTCTAAAGACAAAATTTCTATGAAATTTTCTCTAAAGACAAAATTTCTATGAAATTTTCTCTAAAGACAAAATTTCTATGAAATTTTCTCTAAAGACAAAATTTCTATGAAATTTTCTCTAAAGACAAAATTTCTATGAAATTTTCTCTAAAGACAAAATTTCTATGAAATTTTCTCTAAAGACAAAATTTCTATGAAATTTTCTCTAAACACAAAATTTCTATGAAATTTTCTCTAAAGACAAAATTTCTATGAAATTTTCTCTAAAGACAAAATTTCTATGAAATTTTCTCTAAAGACAAAATTTCTATGAAATTTTCTCTAAAGACAAAATTTCTATGAAATTTTCTCTAAAGACAAAATTTCTATGAAATTTTCTCTAAAGACAAAATTTCCATGAAATTTTCCTCTAAAGACAAAATTTCTATGAAATTTTCTTTAAAGACAAAATTTCTATGAAATTTTCTCTAAAGACAAAATTTCTATGAAATTTTCTCTAAAGACAAAATTTCTATGAAATTTTCTCTAAAGACAAAATTTCTATGAAATTTTCTCTAAAGACAAAATTTCTATGAAATTTTCTCTAAAGACAAAATTTCTATGAAATTTTCTCTAAAGACAAAATTTCTATGAAATTTTCTCTAAAGACAAAATTTCTATGAAATTTTCTCTAAAGACAAAATTTCTATAAATTTTCTGTAAATACAAAATTTCTATGAAATTTTCTCTAAAGACAAATTTTCCATGAATTTTTCCGAAAAAAATTCGATAAAATAATCACCATACATGAAATAAGGTTAATTATTTACCTGCCCAGTAGCAACAGAAACATCCCTCGAAGCTTTTGTGAGATTGGCAAGTTTTTGACTTTCATTTTTAGCCTTCACCTTACTGGCAATTACCAACTGTGCCGTACTGGCAGCTATATCCTGGGCGGCCACAATAAGTTCAAAGCAATCAGCTGAATCCGAGACAATAGTTTTATTGGCAGCATCAACAAGGAATTTAGCACCCTTGGCAATATTTTTAGAAGCAGATATCAGACCTTCAGTCCATTGGTTATTGCGTTTATAGAATTCCTTTACAGTGAATGTTCCCTTCTCTTGCGACACAATTTCATTTTGTAGTTCCCGTGAACGTTGTATCAATGAAACAATACACTTCATTAGATTAGTACAGGAATCCAAAATTTTCTCGTTGACTTCCAATTGTATGCCGTCGTGTTTGGACTTTGTATTGAGCAATAAGTCCATAATTTGCTTGGTAGCATCCTCGATGATGTTATCCATATCCCTTAGCTCCTGTTGTAACATATCGGCAACATTGAGACTTTCGCTAAATGAATTTTGCAGGGACCTTATTAGGGTTTGGATTTCATTGAGCTTGGGTGTAATTTTATTTCGAGAAATTTCTGTCAGACTATTGGCATCTTGTTTGGCTTCCATCATTTGATAGAATTGAACTACAGATTGACGAAGATCGTTACACAAGCCTCGAAGTTGTTCGGCTTTAACCAAATCTGTGGTATTACTGAAGATTAACATAATGTGCTCGTGGAATATTTTAAGAGCGTGGGTTAGTTCCATAAATGAGCCCATGAAAGCGGACACATTGCCATTTTTATACTCTCTTTGGATAGCTTGTAAATGATTTTGTATTTGTTTCACGTTGTCTTCGGACACATCGGGTATGGTCATTAGCTCGAAATAGTCAAATGTAAAGTTGTTATCCATATTTTGGGCCAATAACTTGTTGAGTGATAATACCAAGTCCTCAAAGAGGAATTTGGCTTGAAGTTCTCTAGTTTCAGTGGCCACCACTTTTTGGTTTGCTTCCGTGAGTTGACTTTCAATTTGGCATAGGTTTTGGTTTAGTTCATTCACATTGCGTTGCAAATCCTCATTGGTTTTCGTGCATGTCTCCAACTGCATCTGCAAGCCGTTTATTGTGGACTCGTTTTCTGCCTTAGCTTGCTTGAGAGTTTGAACTTCTGTTTGCCTTTCCTGAATTTCTTTTTCGCGGTTTTGAATTTGCAGCACGTATTCATTTTCAGCTTCAACTAATTTTTGTTTCAAACTTGACTTTTCATTGTAAGCCAACTCCATTTGCTCCACGTTGGTTTGGTTTGAGCTCTCCAATTGTTGTTGCAACTTGTTTATAGTCGTTTCATTGTCTGCCTTAGCTTGCATCAGAGCTTGGACTTGTGCATTTTGCTCCTGAATTTGCTTATCACGGATTTGGGTTTGCAGCAAATATTCCTCCTCAACTTCGGATAATTTTTCGCTTAGTTTAGCCTTCTCATTGTTGGTCATTTCCAATTGTGCTTGCAAAATGTTTATCGTAGACTCGTTTTCTGCCTTAGCTTGCTTGAGATTTTCAACTTCTGTCTGCCTTTCCTGAATTTCTTTTTCACGGCTTTGAATTTGCAGCACGTATTCATTTTCAGCTTCAACTAATTTTTGTTTCAAATTTGCCTTTTCATTGTTGGCCATCTCCATTTGCTCCACTTTGGTTTGGTTTGAGCTCTCCAATTGTTGTTGCAACCTGTTTATAATCGTCTCATTGTCTGCCTTAGCTTGCATCAGAGCTTGGACTTCTGCATTCTTCTCCTGAATTTGCTGATCACGAGTTTGGCTTTGCAGCAAATACTCCTCCTCGATTTCTGCTAACTTTTGGCTTAGTTTAGCCTTCTCATTGTTGGTCATTTCCAATTGGGTTTGGACATCCTTAATGTTGGTTTCATTGCTTGCTTTAATTTGTAGCAGCTCATTCATTTCATGTTGTTTAGTTTTCACCTCAAGGTCGTAGTTCTCCTTTAACTTTTTCAATTCCATTTTATGTTCCAGCAGTTGATTCTCATATTCACTTATCACAGCACTTTTGTCTATGTCGTGTTTCTCGAACAAGGCCTTGGACTTGAGAAGTTCGCACTCCAACTCCTCCAGACGTCGTTCTTTTTTAGCTGCCTCTTCCTCGTGTTCTTTTATTTTCGTACTCAAAGTAAGCATCTGTTCTTCAGTCTTGCGGCTATTGTCCTCCAGTTGGGCTTTAAGATTATTCGCTTCGGTTTGGAAATCTTCACCTTTCTTTCTCTCGGCCATCAATAGTTTGGAGTCATCGTTGCGGGCTCTTAGGAGATTAATATGCTCCTCCCTCAGTTTGGCATACATAGTTTTGAATTTGTCCAGTTTTTCCACCTCTTTTTTGTATTTCTCATCGCCCTCTTTGACCTCTCCTTGCAACTCCTCCATTTCACGTAGCTTCAGTTCCAGATTGTCCTTTATTTCGGTGGTATTCTTTAACATCTCCTTCATGACGTGCACCTCGGATTCGAGGGCTTCGTTACGCACTTTCAAATTGGACATTTCCCTTGTAACATTTACCAGCTGTTCTATGTGCATCTGCCTCAGCCTCAGCTCCTCATGCAAATTGGCAATCATAATTTGTGAGGCATCAACAACCTCTTCTTCGACCGCCCCTCCATTAGTTGATGCATTGTTTTCACTGGCATTGGATAAATCCAATAGACTTTCTTCCACCACTGGCACTTCAACCTCCTCCTCCGGCTCTTCTTGGTAGACATGCATGACTGGAGCTATGTAATTACCCACTGCATGTACAGAAGGGAAATTGGGGGCATTGTCTGGCAACTGGGGCAACTGTATAATGTCTGCGAAATACTGTAATGGACGCACCGTCTCATAGAAGAACTTCAGCTTGGTAAACAAATCATTGAATCTAGCTCGATGTCCAGCTAGAATGTCGTGTGATATGCCATCGTGTAAAAGAAACAAAACACGCACACATAAATCGTAGAGGGGATTTGAGTCGGAAATCAATGTCACTACGGGCGCCAGTCGACACTGGCCCTGTGGTGTCATCGAAGACATGCGATAAGTGGTTATGGCCGTGAATATGACAGCCTGCAGAGCAATAATGCAATCCAAATAGTCGAAAATTTCTACGCACAACTGGAAGTAATTGTTGTAGTCATCGCCCATGACCCTGCGGAGATCATCGAATTCCATTGTTATGCAGCCGGGAATGCCTGCATTCTTGGCATGGAAATCCAATTTATTGACCAATAATTGGGTATAACTTTCAATGCACTTGCCAACACCATCTTGTAGGTGGCCCCACAGTTTTCCTACCTCCAATATCAGAGTCTTGTGCACTTGGGAGTGTCGCACACAGCTGTCGTGACCTTCTCGCAAAACTTTGTGCAGAACATGGCAAAATTTCCATGCCGTAAAGCGGTGTTCCATCAACGGCTGCCGTGTTATAATATTCCAAAAGAGTTTTGCTCCACGGTGACGATGCGTGGCTATGATAACTGACCTAGCATGCTTGGTTTTAAGTGGTGCCTCAGAGGGATGCAACGCCTTTGTAACACTCAACTGGAATTCGTGATCCATTCGTGTATGTTGCTGTTATTGCTATTATGATTGTGGTTGCTTTGGTTCTGTCTTCCTCCTCCTCCTCTACGCAAGTTAGTATTTACAATTAATCGCTCACAAAAGATTGAATGATTCAAACACAGAACACGGAGTTTACACACAAAAAAAGTCCATTATTAATATCTCTTCTTTTTTATCTTATCACAAAAATTGTTATTCGATATAAGCCATTCTGGAACTGCTCACAAAGCAGTGTAGCCTGTCGCAAAGTGAAAATTAAACATAATTGGGCGTTCACACTTGAGGATTAATCGAAACGTGTATATTTACATAGGCTGTGTGCCAATTGATAGCAACAAATGATACATGGCGAAAGGTGGTTTCATTTGTACAACAATCACAAATCATATGGTGCAATTTGCCATCATGTCATCAAGCTGATCGTACTTTTGCCAACACACGCAAAGAAATTTGAAGGAGATTAACGCCTTCTCTGAGGATGGGAAAATCCGCATCGTTTGGGTGCCGGGCCATAACGGAGTAAGGGGAAATGAAAGGGCAGATGATTTGGCGGTGAAGTCCAGAGGACTGCCGTCAATAAATTTGGTTAACCCGAAGCCTTTAGGGTCGACGAAGTCCGAGTTAAGGGAGTGGGCGACGAATGCGCATGCAACATTGTGGAACAGCGAAAAGGTCGGAAGGACGGCGAAAATCCTATGGGGGGGATCCAGACCGTGAGAAGACGAGGCTATTACTGAAAGGAAGCAAGAAGGAGGTCAGTATAGCTTTTGGTATCATAACGGGGCACATAGGACTACGAGCTCACTTATGTAAAATCGGTGCGGCAAGTGACAGCATGTATAGGGCATGCGGGGAAGATGTTGAGACGTTGGAGCATTTCCTTTGTTTTTTGTCCGGCTTTCGTGTCCGACAGATACTTAGGTGGAGACACAATATCAGACATGAACCAACTTAGGGGAGTGGCATTGAAAACAATTAAGGAATTTTTAAGTAGCATGGAATTCCTAACTTAAAATTTTCTTTTTCGAGGTTACTTTATAGTTTTTAGAGCGCACAACAAGCCGATTACTGGCTTAGGTGTATGTCCATAGTGGCATGGGGCGGATTAATATCTGCACCCTCTTTTCAACCTAACCTAATACCGTCAAAACCGGCCAGTAACGTCTGTTCGCGCGAGACCACCTTTTTAAATCCGCCTTGCAAATGATAATGCAAATAAATACTAGAAAGTCAATTTGATATTCTAGCGGGAATTACAGTCGCTATACATCCCATAGGGTTGTGTAGTGAATTTCGAAGTAAACAAGATGAGCGCGCCACATATTAATACAGGAAAAAGTCAGAAAATATTAATTTTTTGTGTAACGAATATTTTTCAAAAATATTTTCCATTGCTGCTAGCAGCTATATTGCAAATGCGAACGTTGCAATGGAGATATTTTAGGTCTTGCTTTGGAAAAGAGGAGTACACGGCGTGTAAGACAAGTAAAGTTATTTTAAAGGCATCTGTATTAATTATTTCCCAATTTTAGGAAGTTTTGCACTTAACCGAATTTTTTTTGCCATAATCTTCAATATTGTATACTCAACTCGAAAATTTTTTTCGCATAAAAAATTTTAAATTTTCATAAAAAAATGCGATAAAAAAATAAAATGTGAAATTTCAGGCAATTATGTTTACTTTATGAATCGTCTTCGATTTTCGAACTGAGGAATGCTTTAAAATTTTCGAAATTCGAAAAACTGAAGGAGTTATAGCGTTGGCCTTGGAAACGACTTTGAATTTTTAGGACCCAAAAAATTGGTTTTTGCGATGTTTTTCGCATAAAACCTAACTTCATCTTGCTTCATCTATCGCTTCATCATCAAAAAAATAATATGTGAAATTTTAAGTAATTCTGTTCACACTACGAATGGTCTTCGAATTTCGAACTGAGGAATGCTTAAAAATTTTCGAAATTCGAAAAATGAAGGAGTTACAGCGTTGTTGACCTTGAAAACGACATTGAATTTGTATACCAAAAAAAATTTGGTTTTTCTGATATTTTTCACAGGAAACTTTTCAGTATTGCTTCATCTGGCACCACTCCCTATTCCAAATTTCAGCCAAATTCGTACATTTCTAGATAAAACATCTTCAGCTTATAAAATGCGTATTTAAGACCCTCCACCATAGGATGGGGGTATACTTATTTCGTCATACCGTTTGTAACACCTCGAAATTTGCGTCTAAGACCCCATAAGGTGTATATATTCTTGATCGCCATGACATTTTAAGTCGATCTAGCCATGTCCGTCGTTCCTCTGTGTGTCTGAAGAGAATTTTGTATTGGCGCAGCGACATGTCGCTACTATTTTCCCTATAGAACTCAGTACCACTTCTACGGAATGTGTTCGCATTATCTTCAGCACCCTGTTTTTATAATGCGTTTTGACAGTTGTTCGGGTGAAAAGTCAGTTATTACTAGCCTTAAAATCGAAATACCACCACCATGTGGGTTTTTCTCAGCAGTACATTTTTATTATGAACGAAGGTTGACGACACTGTTCACTCGTCTATTGTGAATTAACTATTACCAGCTGTTATTGTACGTGTCAAAATCACAACAAATAAAATTTTTCTTTTTTGCCGAAATTACGATTATTTTTTGAGAATATTAAATAAACTATAGAAAATGGCCACATTAAATTTATTAAATATTAATGTGGACACACTGTTTGAGCAACATAGCGTGGGCGAAATCGATGCTGTGCACAAGAAAATACAAGAGGTTGTGGAAAACAAAAGGGAGGAGCTTAGGACTATGGTCGGGTGAGATTGAAAGAATTTTTTTTTTAACAATATATAGCATTCTAATAAATATTTCCATTTCCTAAAAGGGAACGTTATCGGGACCTATTAAAAGCTGCCGATACCATAACATCCATGCAGGAGTCCACCAAGGCTTTGATAGAACAGGTGGATAACATCAATGTGAACTGTAAAAATCTCAGTGAACAACAATTGTTGGGATTCAAAACAGAAACAGACAGTGCCGGCGAATTGAAGACACGCAATGCCAATAAACAGTTGAACAACTATTTCAGCACTATGGTTCAGATAAAGTTGCTCACTTCATTGCCAGAAATGATTTGGTCTCAAATAGATCGTGAACATTATTATGCTGCTACCGAACTTTTCATCTTTAGTCGCCACATCAGCACTGGTCTACAATTGGATTCGAGTAATCCTTTAATGCAAAAATTGCCAGTGGCCAAGAAGCAATGGGAAATATTAAAGCCCTTCCATATGACTATTAAGCAACAAATCTTATGCGCTTTGGAGCGAGAAAATCTGGGCCCGGAATTAACGGCCGATTGTCTTTTGGCTTTGCTGCAGCTAGATCGATGTACTTTGGAAACGGCTTTGAAGACATTTCTAAATTTACGTTCTGCTGCATTTTTAAACTGTCTAACAGCCGAGGGGGGCAGAGTGAAGGAGAGAATTTTGGTTAGTTTAAGGGTGCTTAATGATAGTTTGGATATGGTTTCAAAGTGCTTTATGGGTGAGTGGTTAGATGTGTAACCATTTATTAGCATTTTTCATGAGTTTTGCTTCCACAGATGGTGGCCTTTTGTTTAAGAAACTTGGGGAGCACTCGGATTCAACTGCTCCCCCAACCATAGCACGCATGGACAGTGATGATGTACAATTTGCCCACCTTCTTCCCGATATTATAACCAATTTCAAACCCAAATTTGAAGCGATAAGTTTAAAAAATGAATCTGTGGCTAAGTCTTTGGAGGCATTTCTAGCAGACACCCAACGCATAGCCGATAAACAATTGAAGCAACTTTTTGACTTTGTTACCAACATGAATACAATACAAGAAATCAAAACAGAAGCCAATAATTTGAGAAAGCAATTGAATCTAAACGCTTTGGCTACACAATATAGTATAACACAATCTTTGGACTTTTATGAATTGCGCTATGTGCCTTTGATAAATCAACGCATTCGCAATATTATTGAAGATAGTTGGACGAGAAGCATTAATCAAACATATACTGCCGTTGAAAGTGCCATACAGAGTGGAGAAGTTTTGCCCAAGGCTAGCTATTCGATGTGGACAGAGTTTGCCTCAGATTTGCCCAATAGTTTGGATCAGGCTCTGAGTAAAGATATGAAAACTAAAAAGTTGTTAATGAAATCCAAGGGATATGATGAAAAAATCTTGCAAATGGTTACGGAGAACGATGGTAATCTGGCAGCCATCATAAAGGAGATGAATGTGTTATTGGAAGAACCTACCACAAAATTGGAGGATAAGCAAGCCTTGGTGGAGTTTCTTAAGAATATAGCTCAACAAAAAATAACAGAATTTATAGCCAAAGTAAAGAAACTGCCTTTAGATGCCAAGCAAAGAGGGGCTTTACTATTCGTCATTCGGTGTTGTTGTGCTCTAGTAGAGCTTAGTCCCCACCTAAAGATATGTTTCTGCCAGTCTAGTTCATGGCGCAAATTGTTGGGACAATCTGCAACATCAAGTATTTCTCAAGAAAATTGGCATAGTATTTGCAGTTTGTTGGAAGAGGAAGTGTTTCAATTGTGGCTAAGCCTTTTAAATGGTATCTTGGAGGAATACAATTGTGAGCGTTACTTGGCTAAGGTGAACACAAGTACGTTGGTTATGGAAGATTTTGCGGTAAGACTGTTGTCTTGCATTAAAATATGAATATTGGTTTAGAACTTTATCTCTCTTTCAGCACTGGGAAATCATAATCTTGGAACAAAAGGACGAACAAGACATGCCTGTACAGTCCACATTTCGTATACCCACTCAGCCTAGAATATCTTTGCAAGCCTATTTTCACATATTGATAAGCACCTTAAAGGAAATAGTGCCCGAGACCTTGCCCACCAAAGTATTGCTAACATTAAAGCAGCTGTTATTGGACTCCTTTTTGAAGCATTACAGACAGCTTAGCCAAAACACTGATACAAATCCTCTGGGACAAAATATTGCTTTACAATTGTATTTCGATCTGAAGTTTTTGCAAAACTCCTTTGATCTTAGCCGAGAGCAAAAGGAACAGTTTAATGCCTTGCAAAATTCCTACAAAGAATTCATAGATCCATTTGATTTCGAATTATTTTCCTCGCATTTAATGACGAATGTGAAAAGAGCAGTAATGCGTTACAATTGTATACTGGGCGTATTGACACCTGTGTCAACAAATGCCGCAAATCAAAACACATCCACTGGTGGTGGTACTTTAGCCCAAGAGAAGGATCCCAATGTTCTTAGTTTGTGTTCCAGTGGTGCTACTTCACTTTGGTTCCCTCTATTGCCTGTGGTGACTAACAACAATGCAACTGTGGCCTCTTCTGCTGACAACAAAAAGGTATTGAGTACGGATAGCGAAAAGGTAAGCACCATTCTTTTTCTTTGTTTATTGTTATTGATTCATACATTTGATATCTTTTCTAAAGGATTTGTTTTATGAATTATAAACTACACACTTATGTATTCATATTTCCGAGACTATAATTTGTGTTGCTTGGGAGTAAAGTATTTATGTATGAGTAAATATTTGGTATATTATGCATGAATTTTGTGTTCTTTAGGCCTTATAGTCTTAAGTTCTAATCATGACTTGCAACGAAAAATTAAGAAAATAGAAATTTTGTCTTTAGGCAAAATTTTATAGAAATTTTGTCTTTAGGCAAATTTTCATAAAAATTTTGTCTTTAGCAAAATTTCATAAAAATGTTTTCTTTAGGCAAAATTTAATAAAAGTTTTGTCTTAAGCCAAATTTAATAGAAACTTTGTCTTTAGGGAAATTTTCTTAGAAATTTTGTTCTTTAGGAAAAATTTCATAGAAATTTTGTATTTAGGCAAAATTTCATAGAAATTTTGTCTTTAGGAAAAATTTCATAAAATTTTGTTTTTAGGAAAAATTTCATAAAATTTTGTCTTTAGGAAAAATTTAATACAAATTTTTTCTTATGCAAAATTTCATAGAAATTTTGTCTTTAGGTAAAATTTCATAAAAATGTTGTCTTTAGGCAAAATTTCATAAATATTTTGTCTTTAGGCAAAATTTCATAAAAATTTTGTCTTAAGCCAAATTTAATAGAAACATTGTCTTTAGGAAAATTTTCTTAGAAATTTTGTTCTTTAGGAAAAATTTCATAGAAATTTTGTATTTAGGCAAAATTTCATAGAAATTTTGTCTTTAGGAAAAATTTCATAGACATTTTGTCTTTAGGAAAAATTTCATAAAATTTTGTCTTTAAGAAAAATTTCATAGAAATTTTGTCTTTAGAAAAAATTTCATAAAAATTTTGTCTTAAGGAAAAATTTCATAGAAATTTTGTCTTTAGAAAAATTTCATAGAAATTTTGTCTTTAGGAAAATTTTCATAGAAATTTTGTCTTTAGGAAAAATTTCATAGAAATTTTGTCTTTAGGGAAAATATCATAGAAATTTTGTCTTTAAGAAAATTTGCATAGAAATTTTGTCTTTAGGGAAAATTTCATAGAAATTTTGTCTTTTTTTTTCATAGAAATTTTGTCTTTAGGAATAATGTCATAGAAATTTTGTCTTTGGGAAAAATTTCATAGAAATTTTGTCTTTAGGAAAATTTCATAGAAATTTTGTCTTTAGGAAAATTTTCATAGAAATTTTGTCTTTAGGAAAAATTTCATAGAAATTTTCTCTTAAGGAAAAATTTCATAGAAATTTTGCCTTTAGGAAAAAATTCATAGAAATTTTGTCTTTAAGAAAAATTTAATAAAAACTTTGTCTTTAGGGTATATTTCACAGAAATTTTGTTTTTAGGCAAAATTTCATAGAAACTTTGTCTTTAGGAAAAATTTCATAGAAATTAAAAATTTCATAAAAACTTTGTCTTTAGGGAATATTTCACAGAAATTTTGTTTTTAGGCAAAATTTTATAGAAACTTTGTCTTTAGGAAAAATTTCAAAAAATGTTTGTCTTTAGGAAAAATTTCATAGAAATTGGGTTTTTAGGAAAAATTTCATAAAAATTTTGTCTTTAAGAAAAATTTCATAGAAATTTTGCCTTTAGGAAAAATTTTATAGAAATTTTGTCTTTAGTAAAAATTTTGTAGAAATTTTGTCTTTAGGAAAAATTTCATAGAAATTTTGTCTTTAGGAAAAATTTCATAGAAATTTTGTCTTTAGGAAAAATTTCATAGAAATTTTGTCTTTAGGAAAAATTTCATAGAAATTTTGTCTTTAGGAAAAATTTCATAGAAATTTTGTTTTTAGGAAAAATTTCATAGAAATTTTGTCTTTAGGTAAAATTTCATGGAAATTTTGTCTTTAGGTAAAATTTGATAAAAATTTTGTCTTTAGGAAAAATTTCATAAAAATTTGTCCTTAGGGAAATTTTCATAAAAATTTTTTCTTTAGCGAAAATTTCATAGAAATTTTGTCTTTGGGCAAAATTTCATAGCAATTTTGTCTTTTGGGGAATTTTGTCTATAGGGAAAATTTCATAGAAATCTTGTCTTTTCGGTGTCTGAATCTTAAGTTTACCATCTTTTGATCGCATTATCTTCATCCTTTGCCTTTCTTTGATTTTTCACTCGATTTAATGACTCTATTGTGGGCACTCACATCAAATAACAAATTTTTCATCTTCCATCCTTACTTACATTATGCTATGCAACACATAACAAGTTTTATTGGTTCTATATTATTAATGCATTTGTTGGTGTTATTGCTTTTTTTTAAAACTTAAACTGTTAAGATTTCCCTATTTTACTTTGTTTTGCACTAAACTTGTTATAGAGCTTTTAAGTTTTTATGATTAAGACTTTTGTCTTAAAATGCTAATGTCCATTGTTTTTTTTTAATATATAGCCCAGTCCAACGCGTAAGGCTGTCAGCTCTTCCACACAATCTTCATCACGCAGAAGTGACTCCAAGAGTAAATCTGGTGCTGCATCGTTTTTCGGAGCCATGTCTCAGGAATGGTTCCGATAGTTAAGTGGTAATACCATGCTTAGGCATAGTTATTATAAGAAAATCATATTTTTCACATTGTTAATTTATAGCTTTTAAAAAATATATATATATACTAAAAGTATTCCAACCCCAAAACGTTTAAAAAGAAAAATTTTTGAAAATATTGATATGGTAGGTGCATTCATTGAAAACGGTTGAACTATTTTTCCAACAGTTCTTAGAAAACATTTCCCAGCACATCGGTCTTCTTCGCCTTTTCTCCTATTTCTGACATTTTCGGTTGGACTTCTCCACCTGATTTGTCTTTCGCGGTTTTGGTCTTTCACTTGCGCAAAAACGTTAGAATCATATTCAACTGAACTTTTAGCTGGGCCCCCTCATTCATTCTGATGACGATTACGTTGTCTTGGTCAAGACCAAGGAGATTTATTCCTTTATAGTTACCATATGATGTTGTGTCTCGATCACTGTCATTGCGATGAATACGCTTCAACTATCAGGGTTTCGCCTTTGGTCTGAAATAGTACTGCATGAAACTCATCGGCTTCTGATGCCTTGTTATTCTTCCGCCGTATTACTTCTACGCAGTCTAGACGATATATTCTATACCGTCATCATGGGTCAGTATAGCAATACCAGCAGCTGGAAAAAAGGTTCTTTACCTGTTCTAAACACAGTATCTGTGTCTGCTACTATATTTAATTTTTGACTGCCTGTGCATGTATCAAAGCCATTGGTTTGATATTTATTTAATTTATTACTAGCTGAACCGGGCCCGCTCCGCCGCATTTTCTTTTATTTATATGGAACAAAATTATCCTTGAAATAGTTATTTTCGACAACTAAAGAGCTTTTTGTGAAATACCATGCTATGAAAATAGTGTATGTATATCGCTTGACTAACAGTATAACATTATAAGTGCCTTTATCCGAATAGCATATGATCCTCATTGGTATGTGTTTGGATGTAAATGTACTCCATTCTTAAAGACTTTATTTGAGCCTGATATTCTCATGGGAATTTTGGCTGTGGGAGCCCCAAATTGCCTGGATCGGTAAATACGTTTTCCGATTTCGGGGTGTTTTCGGAAGTGGTCCCTCAGACACTTGGCCCTCAAAAAAAAAAAAAAAAATATCAGCATCGTCCTGTTTGTGAGGTGTTTTGGAAAAGGGGTAGACCCCAAGAAAATTGGTTCCGAAAGTGGGTATCAATTTCGTGCTCTACTCTCCAATACCTTTCATTTGATCCCCACACTGACATGGTCGGTATATATGCCCGATTTAGTGGTGGTTTGGGGCGTGGGGTGGTCCCTCAAATACTTAGGGCAGAAAATATATCCGCATCGTGCTCTACTCTCATGCATCTACTTATCATTTATTTGAACCCCATATTACCATTGACCTCGAAATTGGATATCAAATTCCTTTTCTAATCTCAAATACCGTTAATTGAAACCTCTTATTGCAAAAGACAGTAAATATGTCCGGTTTGGTTTATGGACCCTAAAAACTATGAATATCGAGCTCCGCTGTCTTGAAGACCCAAATTGTCTTGGTGTGTAAAAACGTCCAATTTGGGGGTTCTTATGGTGGTTGGACGTCAGCTAGCCAGTTGGTCCTAAATGTTGATATCAGATTCGTGGTCTACTCCTAAATACCTTTCAATTGAGCCCCATATTTGCATAGTCGGCAAACATGACCGGTTTGGGACGTGTTTTGGGGTGGCCACTCAGTGACTTGCCCTTGAAAATATATATCAGATTCGCGTTCTACTCCAAAATACCTCTCATTTGGAGCCCATATTGCAATGGTCCGCAAATACTTCCTATTTGGGTGGTGTCATGGGGGTGGGGTGGCCCCACAGACATTTTTTTTCCGAATATCGATATCAGATTCGTGCTATACTACCAAAGACCTTTCATTTGAGCCCCACATTGCTATGGCCGTTAATTTGTCCTCTTTGGGGAATGTTTTTGGGAAGGGCCGGTCTTCCAAACACTTGGTCCCACATTTAGATATCAGATTCGTATTCTACTCGCAAATACCTTTCATTTGAGTCCCATATTACCATGGTCGGTAAATATGTCCGATATGAGGGTGTTTTGGGGGTGGGGTGGTCCCTCAAACACTTGGTCCCTTATTTTGGTATCAGATTCGTATTCTACTCGCAAATACCTTTCATTTGAGTCCCATATTGTCGTGATTGGTCTATAAATATAATTGGTGGGTTTTGGGAGTGGGGCGGTCCCCCTAGGTAGCCCATCCGAAATTTAGATACCAAATTTTTGGTTTTAGGTTACTAAAAGAGAGCACACAATTTCGCTAAAATCGCACCATCCATCTCCGAGATCTGGCGTTTCCGGAAATTAGGGTAAGGGTGAGGGGCCGCGACCCCTTCATATACCAAAAAATTTAGTACCTTTTTTTTTTCACCATGGGATCATTATGCACCAAATTTCGTTTTTGAGTCTATAAGGAACACACAAAAAACACAAATTGATTTTTATATATAAGAAGATAAGATAATTTGCGCACTTTTTTCTGCGGAATAGACATTTATCCTCTTTCCTTTTTCGATGCCTTTCCTTCGCCTGGTGCTTTGTTCTCTATTTTTGGTTTTTGTTTATATTTTGAGGGATGGGACGGCCCCACATATCCTCATATTTGGGCATAATGGGCAAATACGGCCTATATCTGGACTGGACAGCTGATTTAAGGTTTTTATCCCAAAAAACAGCATTTATTTTCAATTCCAATGAAATTTGGAGCAATGAGTTGGACAAGATCCCACGATACTTGAACCAAATGGGATCTATATCGGATTATATTCAAATAAAGGCACTAATAGACCAAGACCAAATAAAGACACTAATAGACCAAGCCCACAGAAGGCGCATTTATTCCAATTTCGCTAAAACTTGGAACAATAAATTGCAAAAACCATCCGCGATATCCCACCCAAATTAGGGTCCTAAGGCCATTAAATCCACATTTATTAGCCGATTTTGCTGAAAGTAAAATATAAGTGTGTGATCGAATCGGATATGATCCTTATCATACCCAATTAAGATATATTTGCCATATAGTCCGATCTGCCGATTTAGGGTCTTAAGCCCATAAAAGCCACATTTATAACCGGATTTCCATGAAATTTGAAACACTAAATTGCAGTAGGCCCGCCATTGCCTATAGCTTTCATATAAACTGATCTACCGATTTTAGGGTGCTGTCCCATTCAAGTTAAAGCTTAATGATAAGAGACTTCCTTTTTATAGCCGAGCGTGCCGCAGTGCGATACCTCTTTAGGGAGAAATTTTTATATGTCATGCTACCTCACATAAGTCGTCAGTCTTAGGGGGGATAACCACCGCTGAAATATGTTTCTGATGTTCTCGCCAGTTTTCGAACCCAGGCATTTAGCGCTATAAAAGGATATGTTAATCTCTGCGCTACGGTGGTCATGGTGGTGGGTATGGAGGCCACCGTGTCGCAGAGATTAGCATGTGCGCCTATGACGCCGAACACCTGAGTTCATATCCCGGCGTGAACGCCGGGGTTGCTTAGCCCATCCTCCACAAGTCTTTTTACGCTTATGGTGGAGACTGCTCTGCACGAGGTTGTGCATAGGATAGTAGAATCCTTCGATGCCAGGACGTACATTTTGGCGGTATGCATTGAGAGGGCTTTTAGCAATGTGCGGACCAACACACTGATCTAATCCTTAGACCAGTACCGGGTGTACCGGGTTCTAAGAGGCTGCATAAACCATATGCATAAGATCAGGTGGATAAATTGTGGGTCCCATGACATAAATATAAGGGAGAAAGTGTCACAGGACACGCCACAGGGGGCATTTTATCGTCACTCCTATGGGTGATCACCATAAGTAACCTTCTACGGATGCTGACTGAGGAGGGATTTGAACCCGACGATGTTATAATACTTTTAAGTGGTAAGGATCCGAGCCAGCTATGCAGAAGGGCCAAAATAGTCTTGCAGAAAGCATATGACGGGGCTCGACTTAGAGGTCCTCATGTTAACCCATTGAAGATGAAATCTGCTTGTTCAGCAGGAAGATGAAGATGGGCCAATTTGACGCACCTCCTTTTCTCAATGGAGCAATTTCGATATCTGACAAGGTCAAATACTTAGGAGCGATCTTGGACAGGTTGTCCCCAGATCAAGAAGAAAGAAACCAATTTGATCACGTTGTTGTTGTTGTAGCCACGTTTTCATGTGGAAGTGGTGATCCTCGTCAAGCTACTGTAGGTAAGAAAGTTCGTTCCTGTCAAAAGGACGAGAATAGGGTAGCCATTGGTCATTTAAAGGCGCCAATAACCCGCCTTGTCATATCGAGCATCACAGGCACTCAGTATTTGTGTAAGAGCCGGTGCCGTCCGGTCTCTCACTGAGACTCTCCGCTCGATACCGCTGATTGTCCACGACAGCCGTCTTTTCCGCAGAAAGAAAAAGGAAATGGAAAGACGTGAGTGTGAGCGAATTGATATGTATGAAGTCCGGAAATTCTAACAAAAAATCAAAAATCAAATTAATGGCTTTGGTACGGGCACATCTTCCTGCAGAGACAAAGAAGGAAATCTGGTAACTGAAACAAATAGTATGCTGAGGATATGGAATGAACATTTCACCCAGCTGCTAGTGTCCGACGATGGCGGCGGACACAAGCAGCTTGGACCTCATTCCTAGCCAGAATGAGGTCCTTGTAGCTGTGACCCGACTGAAGAACAACAAGGCAGCAGGAGCCGACTGGTTACCCACTGAACTACTGAACTTGTGAACTTGGCTGCTTGGCTGGAAGAACGCATACCCGATGATTGGAATCTCAGCATACTATGTCCCGTACACAAGGAAGGCGACAAGACGGAATGTGCCAACTACAGAGGAATAAGTTTTCTCACCATCGCATACTAAGAACAACAAGGCAGCAGGAGCCGGCGGGTTGACCACTGAACTATTTAAGACCGGAAGCGACACGCTGATAAGTCGTATGCATCAGCTTGTCTGCGCGATCTAGATAGAAGAACGCATACCCGATGATTAGAACCTCAGCATACTATGTCCCATACACAAGAAAGGAGACAAGACGGAATGTGCCAACTACAGAGGAATAAGTCTCCTCCCCATCGCACACAAGATACTCTCGAGCGTACTGTGTGAAAGATTAAAACCACAAGTCAATGAGAAAATTGGGCCCTTTCAATGCGGCCTAAGACCTGGTAAATCCACCCTAGACCAGATATTCACACTGTGCCAAATCCTGGAAAAGCGCAAATCAACACCTTCCATCTCTTTATTGACTGCAAAGACGCTTTCGAAGGTTCTTTAGTTTAAAGGTATTTGAAGTCATGTCTGAGTTTGGTATCCCTGCAAAAGTAATAAGACTCTGCAGCATGACATTTGCTGAAACTCATTCCTCAGTAAGAATAGGAAAGAATCTCTCCGAGTCATTCAATACCAAACGTGGTTTCAGACAAGGAGGCAGCCTATCCTGCCTTTTATATCCTGCTGGAGAAGATTATACGAGATGCAGATGTGAATAGATATGGCACCCTACTCACAAGAGAACACATGCTACTCGCCTATGCCGACGACATCGATATCATAGGTCGGTCACTGGAAGTAGTAACTGCAGCCTTTGAAAGAATCGAAAGAGAGTCAGTGAAAATGGGTCTGGCAGTAAATGGAGATAAGACGAAATGAATGGTTTCAACTCCCAAAAAGCCTTGCACAACCGATCAGATAAAGAAAATGGAGAAAGTTGGGAACCACAACTTTGAGACAGTCAGTAACTGTATCTACTTCGGCACCGACGTAACCGAAACGAATGACACCAGTTTTGAGATTAAGCGAAGAATAATACTGGCAAACAGATCCTACTTTGGACTAAGTGAGCAGTTTAGAAACAAGGCCACCTTTCGACAGACGAAGATTACACTATGCAAGACACTGATACAACCCGTGCTGTTATATGGTTCTGAAGCATGGGTACTTGTGAAAGCAGATGAGGCAGTACTTGGAGTATTTGAGAGAAAGATTCTTCGTAAAATATATGGACCAGTTTGCGTTAATGGAGAATATAGGCGACGTATGAACCACGAGCTGTATGAGCTGTATGACGACGGTAGCATAGTTACACGCATCAAAATACAACGGCTGCGTTGGTTAGGTCATGTTGTCAGACGGATGCTCCAGCAAAAAAGTCTTCTGAAGGCAAACACGGTGGTACACGCAAACTGGAAGACCAAAAGCCCGATGGAAATATCAAGTGGTGTCAGAGATTTTAGAATGAGCTTAGAAGATCGAGGCTCTTGGAACGCTATTCTACGTTTGGCTAGTGGAACAAATATTATGTCATAGCCAATTGAAGTAAAGTAATATCCAAATCTAAACCGATTTTTTCCTATTTCAATGGGTTTCGTCTCTAGCCCGAAAAACATGCCTGTACCGAATTTGAAGACTATCGGATGAAAACTGCGACCTGTACTTTGTACACAAATTAACATGGACCGATGGACAGACAGACAGGCGGACATAACTAAATCGAATCAGAAAGTGATTCTGAGTCGGTCTGTATACTTATCAATGGGTCTATCTCTCTACCTTTTGATAATTGCTTTCTCTAGAGGCTCAAGAAGTCAAGATCCCAGATCGGTTTATATAGTAGCTATATCAGGTTATGTACCGATTTGCGCCATACTCATCACAGTTTTTGGAAGTCATATCAAAACACCTCATGCAAAATTTCAGCCAATTCGAGTGAGAATTGCGCCCTCTAGTGGCTCAAGAAGTCAAAATCCAAGTTCGGTTTATATGGCACCTATACCAGGTTATTAATCGATTTAAGCCGTACTTAGCACAGTGGTTGGAAGTGACACCAAAACACCACGTGCAAAATTACAGCCAAATCGGATAATAATTGCGCCTTCTAAAAGCTCAAGAAGTCAAGACCCAAGGTTGGTTTATACGGCAGCTATATCAGGTTATCAACCGATTTGAACCATACTTAGCACAGTTGTTGAGAGTAATATCAAAACACCACGTGCAAAATTTCATCGGACGAAAATTGCGCCCTCTAGAAGCTCAAGAAGTCAAGACCCAAGTTCGGTTTATATGGCAGCCATATCAGGTTATCAACCGATTTGAACCATACTTAGCACAGTTGTTAAAAGTGATATCAAAACACCACGTGCAAAATTTCATCGGACGAAAATTGCGCCCTCTAGAAGCTCAAGAAGTCAAGACCCAAGATCGGTTTATATGGCAGCCATATCAAGTTATCAACCGATTTCAACCATACTTAGCACAGTTGTTGAAAGTGATATCAAAACACCACGTGCAAAATTTCATCGGACGAGAATTGCGCCCTCTAGAGGCTCAAGAAGTCAAGACCCAAGATCGGTTTATATGGCAGCCATATCAGGTTATCAACCGATTTGAACCATACTTAGCACAGTTGTTGAAAGTTATATCAAAACACCACGTGCAAAATTTCATCGGACGAGAATTGCGCCCTCTAGAGGCTCAAGAAGTCAAGATCCAAGTTCGGTTTATATGGCACTTATGCCAGGTTATGGACCGACTTGGACCATACTTCGCACAAATGTGGAAGTGATATCAAAACATCAAGTGCAAAATTTCATCGGACGAAAATTGCGCCCTCTAGAGGCTCAAGAAGTCAAGACCTAATATCGGTTTATATGGCAGCTACGGACGGACGTGGCTAGTTCGACTTAAAATATTACGACGATCAAGAATATACTTTATGGGATCTTAGACGCAAATTTCGATGTTTTACAAACAGAATGACGAAATTAGCATACCCCCATCCCCCTATGGTGGAGGGTATAATAAGTTACAATTCTCTTTTAAAGTTTTTAGTAAGCCCATAAAAATATTTTATTAATTACTAATGTTTTTTTTTTTCGTTATCTTACATTTATGAAATCAACTATGCTTAATTATTATTAAGGTTATAAGTTTTTCTGGTTATTAAACATAAGCAAATACAACAAAAAGGAAACAAGTACCATTTATACATGGAACACCAGAGATAAAGTCATTAAGCTTATTAAGTGTATTGAGATGAAAGGATACAAGTAAGTGTTGATTCGCGTTGTACTACTTCTTGCCACCTTTTTTGCCGCCTCCGCCGCTACCGCCTCCTGTTTTTTGGTCTTGACCCTTTTTGGCACCTCCCTTATCACCGCCGCCACCTTTATTTTTAGCGCCACCTTTATCACCTCCTCCGCCTCCACCGCCGCCGCCGCCTCCTTTCTTCTGCAAATAAGAAAAACGAAACGACGTTAATTACCTTCTTCTTATTTATGTCTGTCCTTATGTTTTGTCCTTTCTCTCTCTCGCTCCTCTTGTATCTTTCTCTTCATTAGATTTGCTTTGAGCTTTCAACTGATAAAAGAGCTATAGCAACTGTTTGTTTACGGATAATTTAGTTTAGAGAGGTGAAAAGTTCAAAGTTTTCTACTTATTTAAGTTTGTACAACATAAATGGCCTGGTTGGTGTTGCAATGAAGGCAGCATATGATGGGTATGCATGGCAACCATGCGCCCGTTCGTCCCCACCCCCTATCTGGGGATTAGTTAATTACATGCTGTTTTAATCTGCAAACCAAAACATGAGGAAAAAAAAAACGTCCAACAAGATTTTGACTAAATAATGAAGAGAATCTTTTTCTGTTTGAGTAGACAGGTAAAACACAAAGAATTGTAGATGATCAAATGCGAAAAAGGGGTCGAGGTCCTCGTTGCTAAGTTATCAGCATTTGTGATGGGCTAATTTTCATTGCAGTAATTGGAAGATTTTTCGAATTGGGGCTTATTCGTTTGAGTTTTTTAATTTGCTTCCAGCTAAGGTCAGTATTTGTATACTATTAGGCAAGTACTATTGAATTAGAAGAAACCGAAGGCAACTGTTGGCAGTGAACATTAATTATATATTAATGCTTGTTGCTATGGTAATCCAAAATACGAAACTTGACCATTAAAGTTAAGCAGACCGAACTTTTATATCCTTTAGTGCCTGTACATTTGAAATTGGGATATACCACAGGTTAAAATCATGAGATCGTTTCAACATTACAATAAGATGTTTAAACATAAGAATTACATTTGGGCTTCAAATTATAGGAGCTTAAATCCATAATTGGGTCAATGTGAAACTTCCATTAGGGAATATCATTGAAGTTTCATGAAAACAAATCAACCTTTTGTATATCCATAAACTCGAATGAGGGATTTTGTTTCTATAAAGGCTATATGATCCTACATAGGGCTATGAACCTAGACCTGAAAGAAGGTCGTTGTCAATCATGCGGATACTGGATACTAAATTTTTCGATCCTCTATTTTAATGGCCATGCGAATTTATACACTTTAATCGCCGGATTTCCTTTTGCAGGAAGTAAAAAACAGAATTCAGTTTCTTGGCCTTTAATCTAGATATCTAGTCCAGCTCTCTCAGTAAGGTTTCCAAGGTTGATCCATCCGAGTAGCATGACCTACCAAATCACGATAGAGGTCAAATGAATAAGACATCCGTTGAAATTTCCCACAGATACTTCCTATTGATGTACGATGGTGGATGGCCATATCGGTTCAGATTTGGATTCGGTTTCTTGGTCGTTAATCTAGACACCTAGCCCAGCTCTCTCAGCCAGGTTTCCAAGGTTGATCCATCCGTGTGGCATGACCTACCAAATCATGATAGAGGTCGAACGAATAAAGACATCCGCTTGAATTTTCACACAGATACTTCTTATTGATGTACGATGGCCATATCGGCTCCGATTAGGATATACATAGCTCCCATATAAATTTGTCCTTCGATTTGAATTCTTGAGCCCCTAGAAGACGAAGTTCGGTTGAAGGAACAAGTCAGGAAAAGAACGCCGTTGAGCACCGACAGGTCTACAGATTCAGTCTTCCCCTAGAAGACGAAGTTCGGTTGAACGAACAAGTCAGGAAAAGAACGCTGTTGAGCACCGACCGGTCTACTGATTCAGTCTTCCCTACCTTGTACAAGCTTTTCATACCCTCATACATTTCATACACTGTGGTGCAGTGTATTAATTTTTGTCCATTTTATGCAACGCTACGAAAGAGTGGAGGTTAGCCCGTTGATAAGTAGATCGATCGGCTTAGAATCACTTCCTGATTCGATTTTGCTATGTCCGTCTGTTTTTTTGGTCCAAGGACAAACGCTATTGATTTTGAATACAATCGGTTTAGATTTAGATATAGCTCCCATTAATAACTTTCCGATTGGTTAGGTTAGGTTGAACAAGTAAAACTGCGTTAAGTTCGACCGGGCCGAACTTTGGATACCCAACACCTAGGGTAAACATGTAAAACCCCTTTCGTCATAACCCGGTGAAAAATGCATAATTTATGCCTCCATAGCAGCTATATCGAAAAATGGTCCGATTTGGACCAAATTCAGCACGGACATTGAGTGAAAAAAAGTAATGGTCTTTTTGGTAGCTATATCCAAATATAGAGCGATCTGAACCATATACGACACGGATGTTCTAATTTCGGCGACATCGAACAATACATGCGCCTTTTATGGGCCCAAAACCTTAATTCAAATGATCGGTCTATATGACAGCTATATCGAAGTCTGGACCGATCTGGGCCAAATTGCAAAAATATGTCGAAGGCCCTAACATATGTCACTGTGTCAAATTTCAGCGATTATAAATGCGCCTTTTATGGGTCCAAGACCTTAAATCGAGAGATCGGTCTATATGGCAGCTATATTCAAATCCAAGCCGATCTGAGCCAAATTGCAAAAATATGTCGAAGGCCCTAACATAAGTCACTGTATCAAATTTCAGCGATTATAAATGCGCCTTTTATGGGCCCAAAACCTTAAATCGAGAGGTCGGTCTATATGGCAGCTATATTCAAATCTGGACCGATCTGGGCCAAATTGCAAAAATATGTCGAAGGCCCTAACATAAGTCACTGTGTGAAATTTCAGCGATTATAAATGCGCCTTTTATAGGCCCAAAACCTTAAATCGAGAGGTCGGTCTATATGGCAGCTGTATCCAAATCTAAACCGATCTGGGTCAAATTGCCGAGGGATACCGAAGGCCCCAATACAACTCACTGTACCAAATTTCGGCGACATCGGACAATAAATTCGCCTTTTATGGGCCCAAAACCTTAAATCGAGAGGTCGGTCTATATGGCAGCTATATCCAAATCTGGAAGCCACCGTAGCGCAGAGGTTAGCATATCCGTCTATGACGCTGAACGTCAGGGTTCGAATCCTGGCGAGACCATCAGAAGAAATTTTCAGCGGTGGTTTTCCCCTCCTAATGCTGGTAACATTTGTGAGGTACTATGCCATGTAAAACTTCTCTCCAAAGAGGTGTCGCACTGCGGCACACCGTTCGGACTCGGCTATAAAAAGGAGGTCCCTTATCATTGAGCTTAAACTTGAATCGGACTGCACTCATTGATATGTGTGAAGTTTGGCCCTGTTCCTTAATGGAATGTTTATGGGCAAAATTTGCATATCCAAATCTGGACCCATCGGGACCAAATTCAAAAAGATGTCATGTGGCCTTATACAACTCACTGTCCCAAATTTTAGCAAAATCGCATAATAAATGTGTCTTTTATGCGCCTAAGACCTTAAATCGGCGGATCGGTCTATATGGGGGCTATATCAAGATATTGTCCGATATAGCCTATCTTCGAACTTAAACTGTTTATGAACAAAAAAAAAAGAGTTTGTGCTAAGTTTAAGCTCAATATCTCAGTTTTTAAGGATTATAGCGTGATTTCAACAGACAGACGGACGGACATGGCTAGATCGTCTAAGATTTTTACGACGATCAAGAATATATGTACCTTATAGGGTCGGAAATGGATTTGTTCGCTTGCTTTGATCCATCTGTGTAGCATGACCTTCCAGATGCTAATACCAGAGTTCCGTCCATCCAAGACTGTGCTGCTGGCAGCACTGGTTTATATATGAGTTCTAGTACCGTCTCAGGATTTCACCTGGAAATCTCCTTCATTCTTTCCAGGTTTCCCATTATGGTCTCTATTGTTCCGCGATGGTATGAGCTGCTCTCATCCTCGATCCATTCTCCCATCGCCCTAAGTCTCATAGCCGCAGTGGTTGGCTCACACTTAAACTGTATGTCAATGGGTGTGATATCGTATGTCAATGGGTCGGATATCGGATAGAATAGTCTCTTGTTTCTTAGTGAGCGTGGTCTTCATCGCTCCGCCTATGCCAAATCAACATGTCCTCTGAGCATGTTTTATGGTCCTAACGTTGCACTTTTTCTCCAATGCAGTCCACCAAATTACTGAGGCGTAAGTAAGTATTGGTATAATCACGCTTCTGTAGAGCTAGTGGTCTATCCTCGGATTCAGGCCACATTTCGAGCCCTACGGGCCGTCTACATAGTGCCCAACATTTGTGAACCTTCTCAGTACGCTCCTGAATGTGACACTTCCAATTCAGTTTCCTGTCCAAGTTCACTCCTAAGTATTTGAACTTGTCAGATATCGAAATCGTTCTATTGAGGAAACTCGGTCCGTTAAATTGGCCCACCTTCCTCGTGACCAGGCAGATTTCAGTCTTCTCTGGGTTAACATTGAGACCCCTGGGGGTACTCCTGTCGTATGCTATCTGCAAGACCATTTCGACCCTTCGCCATAGTTGATTCGGATCCTTTCATTTAGGAGTATATTAACATCGTCTGCGTAGCAGACTGGTTCAAATCCCGCCTCAAACAGCATCCGTAATAGATTATTTATGGTGGTCACCCAACGGAGTGGCGATAAAATTTCCCCCTGTGGCACTTTTTTCCCTATCTTTTTTCATCTGCACTTTAGCATATAGTGTATCTTGTCTCTAAAATCCGTAGAGCTAGTGGTCTGTCCTCGGATTCAGGCCACATTTAGAGCCCTACGGCCCGTCTTCATATTGCCCAAACATCTGTGAGCCTTCTCAGTACGCTCCTGAATGTGACACTTCCAATTCAGTTTCCTAAGTATTTGAACTTGTCAGATATCGAAATCGTTCTATTGAGGAAACATGGTGCGTCAAATTGGCCCACCTTCGTCCTCCTCGTGAACAGGCATATTTCAGTCTTCTCTGGGTTAACATTGAGACCCCTGCGGGTACTTCTGTCGTATGCCATCTGCAAGACCCTTTCGGCCCTTCGGCATAGTTGATTCGGATCCTTTCATTTAGAAGTATTTTAACATCGTCTGCGTAGCAGACAGGTTCAAATCCCTCCTCAAACAGCATCCGTAATAGATTGTTTATGGTGGTCACCGATTGGAGTGGCGATAAAATTTCCCCCTGTGGCACTTTCTTTCCTATCTTTATTCATCTGTTCCTTAGCATTTGGTGTATCTTGTCTCTAAGGTCCCGGTTCATTCACTACTGGTCTAAGAATTGTATCAGTTTATCGGTCCGCACATTGTTAAAAGCTTCCTCGATGTCAACGCATACCGCCATTGTGTACGTCTTGGTATTGAAGGATTCTTCTATTTATGCACGAACTCGTTGCTTAAGTTATTGATGGACCCTTATTGCGATGTAGGTCTTGAGGCCATCGATGAAGGGTCTTGAGGCCATAAACGGCAGATTCTTTACCCGACCTCATGTCATGCAAGTAAAGCTTTTGCATATGGCCAAAAAAAAAAAGTTGGATATCATATCACTCACCATTCACAGTTACGTTATGATTCGCATCATCTTTGAAGAAGTACGGTCCAATGATGCCACCAGCCCATAAACCGCACCAAACTGTGACTTTTTCTGGATGCATTGGTAGCTTTTGCAATGGTTCTGACTGATCTTCACTCCAAACTCGACAATACTGCTTATTTACGTACCCATTGAGCCAAAAATGAACTTCTTCCATAAAATGGAAGAAGCGCGCGATGATCTTTTTAACCGAGCACACATTTTGATAATAAAATTCAATAATTTCCAAGCGTTGTTTCTTTTTTAAGACAATTCATGGTTAAATTATAGACCAAACTGAAGATGTTTGACAGTGAAACAAAACACGAAACGTGCGTGAGCTGTTTAAACCAGGAAAAAAATCACCCTTTTCTCAAACATAGACCGATCGAGACCATATTTCGCATTGCCTTTTATGGCTTTAAGACTCTATGCCGATACTATACCTGAATATAGTCCGATCGGGACCATATTTTACAAAGATTTCTAGAAGCTAAAAGAACCCAGGAAGAACCTGTGTATGGAAGAAATAGGAATCTATGCCAAATTTCATCTTAATATCAACATTTTTGAAGGCTGTATCGCGATTACAACAGAGTGACACCCAGACGGAAAGACAAGTGGATAGACACATGGACATTGTTAAATGGCTTTAAAATTGTACGACGATCAAGATTATATACAATTTGTAGGTAAGGTCGGTAGGTTCGATCCTAAGATGATGAGTATAAAAATGCGTATTTTAAAGATTTTTATTTTGTGGGAGCGGAGCGGATTTTGGAACCTGCTCCACACCGGGTTCCAAAAATTTCACTCCCGCTTCGGTAAAATTAGGTCTGCTCTGCTTGGAATTCCAAGTTAAAGGGTTCTTTGGTTAAACTACAACGAGTATTATTTATATATCCAAATGCAAATTTGCCCACGAACATTTAATGAAGGAACGTGGGCAAACTTCTCACATATCAATGGGTGGTGCCCAATTCAGCTCAATGACGTGCCGCAGAGCAACATCCCTTTGAGGAGAAGTTTTTATATGGCTTAATGCCTCACAATTGTCGCCAGTACTAGGAGGGGACAACCACCGCTGATCCTGTTCGCAGGATTCGAGCCCAGGCGTTTAGCGTCATAGGTTGATATGCTAAACGCCAATTCAATTTTAAGCTCAGTGATGTGCCGCAGAGCAACACACATTTGAGGAGAAGTTTTTATATGGTTTAATGCCTCACAATTGTCGCCAGTACTAGGGGGGGATAACCACCACTGAAGCTGTCCGCAGGATTCGAGTCAGGCGTTTTGCGTCATAGGTTGACATGCTAAACTCTTCCACAGTGGCCTCCATTTAAATACCCATAGAATTATTTTAATGAGCACTTATTTTAATTGTTTACATAATTATGCAGTTATCCAACAACAAAGTAGACAAATTAAATCCAATAAATATTCATTTAAACATTTCTTTTTTTAATGCTTACATTTCCACCACCGGAGCCACCGCCACCGCCGCCGCCACCTCCTCCTTTATTTTTGCCCATATTTAAATTATTTTCACAAAAAAGGGGTTTTTGTTTAATATTTATTAGACATAAAAATTGCCTTGAGTTCAACCCTTCACTTCCATTTGAAAAAGACCACTAAAATCTAGACATAATTAAAACCAAAGCAATTTTCCCACATAGCTCGACCCCCCCTTACCCCATTCATTTGTTTGTCTTTGTT
Source organism: Stomoxys calcitrans (assembly GCF_963082655.1). Taxonomy (NCBI): domain Eukaryota; kingdom Metazoa; phylum Arthropoda; class Insecta; order Diptera; family Muscidae; genus Stomoxys; species Stomoxys calcitrans. Next base: position 200,350,074 of record NC_081553.1, read on the forward strand.
CATGTTGTGCTTTTTTGTCGTTCATAAATAAGGAATTATTTTCAAGAGCAAGACAACCATAATAATGAGGAAATTTCAACAAAAATCTGCATTTTTTTCACAGAGATATTGGGTTGAACAACTATTTAGCAAGACAATGGACTGGACGTTGGAATGGAAGATTAAAAAGCAAACAATTTAATTTTTTTTGTGGAAGAAAATGTAGTGGGTATTATTAGGGCTTCTAGAATTTCTTTTGGTCCTCGAAACCGAAACCAAAAAAAATTTAATAAATATAAAATCTGATGGGAATTCTATTTTGTATGATCTTTTATATCGTTACACCCCAATATTTCTTGCAAACATAAAGAAAATTCTTAAACTTGGGAAAGTGAAAATCAAAATAAAAGTACATAGCATGCAATATAATGTCAGTGCCATTACGTATGCAGGCACATTCGACCATACATTCCTATATTTGTGTATTTGAGCAAACACATTCGTCTATGTTTGTACAAGTGTTACAAATTTAAGACATTTTCTTGTTTATTTCGATTGCAAATGCAAACTAAATCAAAAGCAAAGATGGGAAGTATGCCAAACAAAGTATATTGAACTTTTATTTTGGCAAGCTTTAAATGTAAATAAGGCGATATCATTGTATGGGCGCTAAATCCAAAATCTCAACAGATTTTGACGGACTTCGGCAGAGGTATTCAGAAGGGTTTCAAATAATCCCAAATCCTACCACAAATCCAATTGGCATTCTTCCCACGAAATAATCCCCTTAACCGACCAATGTATAAGGAAAATGTAGATACAATCATATCGTAATGTATGGGCGTTAAATCCAAAATCTCAACAGATTTCGACGGACTTCGGCAAAGGTATTCAGAAGGGTTTCAAATAATCCAAAATCCTGCCACAAATCCAATTGGCATTCTTCCCAAGAAATAATCCCCTTAACCGACCAATGTAATATAAGAAAACTGTAGATACAATCACATCGTATTTAAGTATAAATTAAACTAATGGTCTCTTTGGTTGAGATTTTGGTAGATTTTCATCATTCAAGTGTAAGCAAGTGAGAATTTCTAAAAGAGAAATTTGTGTGCATGCAAGTAAAGTGATTGCCAAACCAAGAAAACCTCAAAGTGCTATAATTATTTCTCAATTTTAGAATTAAAATTTTCCAATGGGCTACCATAAATGAAAGGACATCATCAATTGATGACATTTAGTTTGAGGTGCAACTATGGTGGTTGGCTGGGGAAATTAGATTTTTATTCATTTGCAGTGGGGAATGGCCATGGATAAAAGAGGTAAAATTTTCATACACCCGCCTCCACATCAAGATTCAAATGTTTTTTCATATGTATACACCACTAGCTGACCCGGGCACGCTCCGCTGCGCCTACTTTTACTTTATATGGAACAAAAGTCTCATTGGAATGTTTATTTTCGACAATTAAAGATCTTTTAGTGAAATACCATGCTAATTTGACTAACATTTTAACAATATAAGTGCCTTTATCTGAATCCCACATGATCTTTATTGGTCTACGAATTTAAGTTTGGATATAAGGTGTACTCCATATACTTCATTTCAGCCCGATATTCTCATGATGTCTGATTTAGTGGTGTTTTCGGGGGTGAGGTGGTCCCTCACACTCTTGGCCCTGAAAAAATATCAGCATCGTGCTCTTCTCTCAAATACCATTTATTTAAACCCCATAATGCCATTGGCTTCAAAGGAGTTTACAGGATGAGGCGTCCCCCAAACATATGGCCCTAAAATAGGTTATCAAATTCGTTTTCTAATCTCAAATACCTTTCATTTGAGCCACATATTGGCATGGTCGAAAAATTTTTTCCCTTTGGGGGTGAAAGGGTGATGCCTTTAATACATGGTCCTACATTTGGATATCAAATTCGTATTCTACTCCCAAATACCTTTATTTGAGCCCCATACTGCGATGCGAATACTAAAAAAATTGCAGTTTGTGGGGTATTTTGGGAAAGGGGTAGACCCCCAGAAAATTGGTCCCGAAAATGGGTATCAATTCTTGCTCTACCCCCCAATACCTTTCATTTAAGCTCCACATTGACATGGTGGGTAAATATGCCCGATTTAGGGGTGTTTTAGCGATTGGGGTGGTCCCCCAAACACTAAGCCCGGAAAATATATCAGCAACGTACTCTATTCTGATATATCTAAATATCATTTATTTGAACACCATATTGTCATTGCCCTCAAAATTGGATATCAAATTCGTTTTCAAATCTCATTTAAACTCCTTATTGCAAAAGTCAGCAAATATGTCCGGTTTGGGGTATTGGCCCTAAAAACTATAAATATTTAGTTCCACTCTCTTTACGACCTAAGTTGTCTTGGTGAGCAAATACGTCCTATTTGGGGGTTGTTATGGTGGTGGGACGTCCCCTAGACAGTTGGTCCCTAATGTTGATATCAGATACGTGGTCTACTTCCAAGCACCTTTAATTTGAGCCCCATATTTCCATAGTCGGAAAACCTAACCGGCTCTGTGAGTTGGCCTTGAAAATATACATCGGATTCGTGTTCCACTCTAAAAATCCTCTTATTTGAGCCTCATATTGCAATAGTCAGAAAATACTTATTATTTGGGTGGTGTTGTGGGGGTGGTGTGGCCCCATAGACACTTTTCCCGAATATTGATATCAAATTCGTGTTTTACTCCCAAAGACCTTTCAATTGAGCCCCATATTGCTATGGTTGCAAATTTTCACCCTTTGGGGGATGTTTTTGGTGAGAGGCGGCCCCCCAAACACTTGGTCCCATATTTGGATATCAGATTCGTTTTCTACATTCAAATACCTTTTATGGAAGCCCCATATTCCCATGGTCAGTAAGGATACCAAATCGGGAAATCGGTTTATACGGGAGATATATGAGGTTATAGACCGATTCGTACCATACTCGGAATGGTTAGTAAGAGTCATAACAGAACACTATCTGGAATCAGCTCAGCTCAATCAGACAACAATTGCGGCTTTTAGGAGCTCAAGAAGTCAAATCCCGAAATCGGTTTATATAGTAGCTATATCAGGTTAAAGACTGATTCGTACCATACTAAGCACGATTGGAAGTCGTAACCGAATTCTACTTGCAAAATTTCAGCTCAATCAGACAAAAATTTCAGCTTCCAGGGGCTCCAGATGTGAAATCGAGAGATCGGTTTATATGGGAGCTATATCAGACCGACTTAGACGGCTTGACATAGTTGCTGGAAGTCTTTATGGAACACCACGTGCAAAATGTTATCCAAATCGGACAAAAATTGCAGCTTCCAAGGGCAGAAGAATCGTACTTAATACATTTGTTGAAAGTCGTATCAGAACACTACATGCTAATGTTTTAGCCAAAACGGATAAGAATTTTGGCTTCTAGGAGCTCAAATCGGGAGATCGGTTCATATGGCAGCTTTTTTTCAAATTTGAAGCGATATGGCCCACTTGCAATCCCTAACGACCTACATGGATAAGAACAAGTAAAAGCGTGCTAAGTTCGGTCGGGCCGAATCTTGGAAACCCGCCACCATGGATTCTGGTAAAATATGGGAGCTATATCTGGTTAAACACCGATTTGGACCGTACTTGGCACAGTTGTTGAGAGTCAAAACAGAACAGATGTGCAAAGTTTCAGCCGAATCGGACAAAAATTGCAGCTTCCAAGGGCTCAATATGTCAACTCGGGAGATCGGTTTATATGGGAGCTATATGAGGCTATAGACCGATTTAGACCGTTCTTGGCAAAGTTGTCGGAAGTCATAACAGAACATTATGTGCAACATTTCTGCCAAAGCGGATGAAAATTGAGGCTCAAAGGGGCCCAAGAAGTCAAATCGGGAGATCGGTTTATATGGGAGCTATATCCAAATCTGATCCGATATGTACCATTTGCAATCCCGCTATCGCTATCGTGTTTTCGATAGATCGACTCAGGATGTGGAGATGTTACAAACGGATGACTAGATTAGTATCCCGCCATTCTATGGTGGTGTGTATAACAATATGTGCAAAATTAAAAGCGGCAAGCTCTACGCGTCTGACGGACGAACATGGCTGGATCGACTAGATTAGTATATCCCCTATCCTATGGTGGTGGGTATAACAAGTGTTGATGAGGTAAGAAAAAGTGTGATATATAAGAAGAAATATAAAAAGGGGGTGGGGGTTGAGTGGGATACACGCCCTCACCTATAAATATGCATTCTCTAGGTTCACGCTCGCCTGAGTATGTACGTTTGTAGGATTTGATCACGTCCCCCGTCGAAACCATCTAATTCACCTTCACGTTTCTGAGTCGATCGGATAAAAACCGTCTTCCTTAGTTGGAACGCCTGTTGCCATGTAGATCTGGACATCAGATTAAGTGTCCGCTTGTCTCCTCTTCATGGTCCTTAAGATACCTTCTACAGTAATCCTTATGCGGGATTCCCATATGCGCAGCCAAATGGTCAATTACACAGTGCCCGTTTCTCTCTTCTCTTCTCTTCACCACTGATCATCCCCTGTACTACGTTCAGTAGTTCGACAACTGGCATGTACGCATGACCGGCGACTGGTTCGCTCGTAGTGGAGGCTTATCATTTACCCGAAAACCATGAGTGGAGAAACTCTTCCTGGCATATTCGACGCCTTCTCATTTCCTCGAAAACCAAAGTGTCCCGTAAGCCAGGTTAGCGCCATGTAAGAGCCTGTCACAATCCGCATCGTTTGGGTGCCGGACCATAACGGAGTAAGGGGGAAGGAAAAGGCAGACGATTTGGCTGTGAAGGCCAGAGGACTGCCGTCAATGCAGTCCAAGTTAAGGACATGGCTGAAGAACGTGGGTGAAGAACGCGCATGTAACACTGTGGAACAGCGAAACAGTCGGTAGGACGGCGAAAATCCTATGGGTGATCCGGAACGTGAGAGGACGAGGCTATTACTGAAAGGAAGTAAGAAGTAGGTGAGTATAGCTTTTGGTATCATAACGGGACACATAGGACTGCGAGCTCAGCTCACTTATGCAAAATCGGTACGGCAAGTGATAGTAAGTGTAGGTCATGTGGGGAAGATGACGAGCCGTTGGAGCATTTCCTATGTCATTGTCCGGCTTTCGCGGCTGAAACACACCGTTATTTAGGTGGAAACTCACAACAAGCTAATTACTGGCTTAGGTGTATGTCCATAGTGGCATGGCCCTCTTTTCAACCTAACCTAACCGCCACGTTCTTCGATCCCACTGTCTTTGAATCCAAGGCCCTGTGGGTCGCCATATTGTGCACAAAAATCCTTAGTTTTGGATACGGTAAATCTTCCCCAGAATTTTATTTGCGGCAATTATAAAGGTGCAAACCTTGGCCTGAAAAGCATACTGATGTCGAGTTTCTCGGAGTAGGTTAGGTTAAAGTGGTAGCCTGCCATTAGACTCACTTAGACGTTTTCGTCCATTGTGATACCACAGGAACAAGAGAAGAAAGATGCATTCTAGTTCCTACCGTTGAACCATCCAGATTTCTTTAAAAAGCCCAACCACTTGCGAATGTTCACATCTGCTAAATCAGACAAGTTCCGAAAGAAATGAGGACCTAAAGTGAAACTCTTTCTGACTGCCAGTGCGAGACACGCTCACAGCATATGTTCTAAAGTCTCTTCTTTCTTGACATCCGTTACACGCAACCTTCAGTCTGTCAGCATGTTTTCCGATCAGATAGTGACAAGTCATGACGGACGCAATGATTGAGACTTGTGTTGCAGTCAGCGACAGCAAAGCGCTGGATCTCTTGAAGTCTAGATTGGGTCACATGTTCTTGAAGACGACTCTCAATCGCGTCCATTACACCATTTCGGGGCCATCTGAAGAAGGCCGAGGTCCGATCCTTTTCAAACATGGCATGTACCTCCAAGTCTACTCACCTCAGTCTACCCACGGCATCTATAGTAGCCATAACGCAAATTCTAGTCGTAGCCGTTCTCCTTTTGAATAGTAAGTTCCCAGCCTTACATTAGCGCCGCTGTTCCGACTGTGGTGTGAACCTTAACACAATCACGTGATTTCGGCACAAGCAAGTCCTTGCAACTTCTGGAACGCTTTGGTGCAAGACCTCTTCACCAAGTACATCAAATCATTTTTGAGCTAACTCCCCAACTAGTAGCGAACATCCTTCTGCAAGAGTAGAAGACGGAGAGCGCTTTTCGATTTCTTTCCTCCGCATTCTTTTTCCAGGTGAGCTTCAAATCGATTATAGGGCTTAGATATTTCACCCCTTAGACTATTGCCCTCGTCGAAAGACAGGAGTCCAAAATCTGGTATCTTATCTCTTCGAGTGAAGGGCATCAGCTCCGTCTTCCCTAGGCTAGTCCTAGACACATTTCTCGTAGCCCAACTCGATAGTCATCCCAGTGGTCTTTCCGTGATTTCCTTGATCGTCGACAGAAATTTTTCCCCTATCAGCAGCACGACGACAGTGGTATTTGTGATTAGTTTTGCGCAATTCCAGTTAAGATCGAATAGGATAACTTTTATCACAATGTTTTCGAGAATCGACCAGAAAACACCTGCTTGAAGCGCTCCTATTCTCACCTGCCTTCTGACCACGCTATTTCCCAAGTCCGTGTTGATAATCCTACCACGTAGCATATTTTCCCTTCACCGGGAGATATTCGGCTGGACTCTCGTGGGGTTTAGGGTGGCTACTGTTTTATCCTGATCCTATCCTCATCTTACCCCCCCCTCAATATCCAGGAAGTTGCGCATTAATATTCCGATTTGCGCGTTCGTCCCATAGTAGTGTTCCAAACTACAGATGAGTTTCATTAAGATTTTGAGGGGTCCTTTGACAATGAGCGAACCAGGCTCTCAGAGTCTTGATACCACACTTGCTGTGGAGTACAAGTAAACAGTCTGCCGAAAACCCTCGTCGTTAGGACGTTTAAACCAGTTTGTTTTGTAGATTAAATTGTTATGAAGGGAAGAGATTCTTGAATGGCATAGAACTGGGTCTGACTGACAGATTTTACCGTCAACGCTAAAAAACACGATTTGTTCAATCGGAATACAAATGTAGAAAGTTACCAACTGACGTATGGACTTTGATTTTGATTTTAGATCCACGGTTTCTTCGTCGATTAAGAAATTCACCCATCCTTATGATTAAATTCTCTCCACAGTCGAACTTTTCGCTTCTATACAATCAATGTTGTCCTAAATTTGTTCCCAGTGTACACCTTCTTTAATAACAACACGTGAATTTTATTAAATTTAAGATCTAATTTCGTTGTAATCATTTTAACAATCTTCGTAACCATTTGGACAGCTGTCCAAACGCATCTCTGACACTTTAATTGCTACAGGAAAAGTTTTGGAGGATGCTGCCGTGGTTCTTTGATGTTCACATCATTGTGTTTGCTATTCCAATACTGAAACTATTTTGTTTGCTTTTTTACACGAAAATTTGCGTTCCGACAGTGAGAGTGGTATTCTAAAGAGTAGCCCATGTTGTGTGCCTCTTTACCTGTGTTGCGTTAATGTTGCCGACACATATCATACAGTGTAATGTCGACTTCTGAGAGGGACTTTGGGGGTTTGTTAATTTGCGCACAATGAAATGTGACAAAATTAGTTTGCTCTGCTAACAAGTGGCTGAAAAGAAAAAAAAAATTGGGAAGTGTCTCATAGCCAGAGTCTGTTTAGTGCGGATGGTTGCATGCCGTTGTCAACCGCACAATTCAGATGCAGGATTTTCCCCGGTGCTGGCATTGGTGCTTATGTTAATGCTGCGGGGCACAGTGTTCAGGGAAGACATGTGAAGTGTATGGTAATGAGATGGAAAATTATGATGAGAAAAAGGTAGAGCTAGATTTTGTTTTTGCAAACTCTGCCTTGGCAAGACTTAAATGCCTGGTCTAATCCATTTTCCATATAGAAAAGCAGTGTAAAGTTGTCTAAAATATGAGATTTCATTCCAAGATGTATCTTCGCATTGATTACTTGCTTACTTACTTTATCTTAAATTGGTATGACAGAACATTTGTATCATTAGCCGAACGTAGAATAGCGTTCCAAGCGCCTCGATCTTCTGTGCTCACTCCTGCAAACTGCAAACTTTGCCCATGAACATTCCACTAAGGAACAGGGGCAAACTTCTCACATATCAATGAGTGCAGTCCGATTCAAGTTTAAGCTCAATGATAAGGGGCCTCCTTTTTACAGCCGAGTCCGAACGGCGTGCCGCAGTGCGACACCTCTTTGGAGAGAAGTTTTACATGGCCTAGTACCTTACAAATATTGCCAGCATTAGGAGGGGAAAACCACCGCTGAAAATTTTTTCTGATGGTCTTGCGACGCGTTCGGCGTCTTAGGCGGACATGCTAACCTCTGCGCTACGGTGGCCTCCTCTGTGCTCACTCCATAATCTCTAAAACCAAGTTTCGAGGTATCTTCCAACATCTGATCGCTCCATCAGGCTTTTGGTCGTCCCGGTTTGCGTGTACCACCGCGAACACCTTCAAAAGACTTTTTTGCTGGAGCTTCTTCATCCATTCTGACAACATGACCTAGCCAAAGCTGCCGTTGTATTTTGATAAGAGCAACTATGCTATCGTCGTCATACAGCTCGTGGTTCATACGACGCCTATATTCTCCATTAACGCAAACTGGTCCTTATATTTTACGAAGAATTTTTCTCTCAAACACTCTAAATACTGCTTCGTCTGCCTTCACAAGTACCCATGCCTCGGAACCATATAACTAAACGGGTAGTATCAGTGTCTTCTATGGCGCAATCTTCTTCTGTCGAGAGACCTTGTTTCTAAAATGCTTACTTAATCCAAAGTAGCATCTGTTTGCCAGTATCATTCTTCGCTTTATTTCAAAACTGGTGTCCTTCGTTTCGGTTACGGCGGTGCCGAGGTAGATGCAGCTGCTGACTATCGCAAAGTTCCCAACTTTCTCCATTTTCTATATCTGATCGGTTGCTCAAGGCGTTTTGGGAGTTGATATTATCCATTTTGTTTTATCTCCATTTACTGCCAGACCCATTTTCACTGATTCTCTTTCGATTCTTTCAAATTCTGCAGTGACTACTTTTATTGACCGATCCATGATATCGATGTCGTCGGCATAGGCGAGTGGCATGTGTTGTCTTGTGAGTAAGGTGCCTTATCTATTCACATCTGATTCTCCTACAATTTTCTCCAGCAGGATATTAAAGAAAACACACGATAGGCTGTCTCCTTGTCTGAAACCTCATTTGAAAGGTTCGAAGAGATTCTTTCCTATTCTTACTTAGGAAAGTGTTTCAGCAAGTGTCATCCTACCGAGTCTTATTAATTTTTCAGGGATACCAAACTCAAGCATGGCTGTTGATTTGTCCTTATCGCGTCTTTTCCAGGATTTGCCGCAAAGAGAATATCTAGTCTATGGTGGATTTACCAAGTCTAAAGCCTCATTGATAGGGCCCAATTATCTCATTGACTTTGGGTTTTAATCTTTCACACAGTACGCTCGAGAGTATCTTGTATGCGATGTGGAGGAGATTTATTCCTTGGCACATTCCTTTTTGTCTCTTTTCTTATGTACGGGACATAGTATAATAAGGTTCCAACCATCGGGTATGCCTTATGAACATGTCGCCTCCGGTCTTAAATAGTTCAGGGGGCAACCCGTCGGCTCCTGTTGCCTTGTTGTTCTTCGGTCGGGTCACTGCTACTTGGACCTCATTCTGACTATGAGGTAAACATTCTTTATCTTCAGGGATTGGTTCCGCGGCAACCTCTTTGCCGCCATCGTCAGAGGATAGCAGCTTGTTAAAATGTTCTTTCCATACCCTCAGAACACTATCTGTGTCAGATACCTTTGTCCTTCGTTGTCTCTAGAGGAGAATATGCCTGCACCAAAGACATCGGTTTGATGTTTAATTCTTTGGTAGAATTTCCGGGCTTCATTGTGACTTCTATACATCTCAATTCGTTATTCGTCTTTCCATTTCCTTTTGCTTTCTGCGGAATAGACGTTTCTCCTTTCTCATTTTCTCCCAATACCTCTCCTTTATCTGGGGCGTTGCTACTGATTGCAGTGTCACTCTGTATGATGCATTCTAGGCTTCAGTAGCATTTCCACACTCTTGGTCGTACCATGGGTTTTTTTGGGAGAGGCTTCCTCTACATAAATATGGACTTCGCTGCATTTTCCATGGAAAGGGTAATGGATTGCCACTGCGCCGTTATATCATCGGCCAAAGGAGTTCGTTCGTCGAGCAGTTGGGTCAGTCGAGTGGAGTTTGCCGTTGCCATCTATCGTGTTTGCAGCTTTTCAATGTCCAGCCTCCGTGCATGGCCACATCGTACGTTTCTCGTCACACTAAGATTTGCACGCATCTTTTGCTGCAACAAGGTAATGATCCGAATCGATGTCCGCCCCTCGGATCGAACGTACATCTAACAAGCTGGTTGAATGCCTTCCATCTATTATAACATAATCGATTTGGTTTCTCGTGTTTTGATTGGCTGATAGCTATGTGGCCGTATCAATCCTTCGGTGTTGGAATCTTTGCAAAGTCAAAGTCCGGAAATTTCTTCGTACAGTCTTAACTTTCCGATTGTTGGGTCAAATATATTTTCCTTCCCTATTTTCGCATTAAAATCTTCCAGAACGATAAAAATATCATGGACGTTCATATTCCCTTTCTAGGCGCTCGTAAAAAATATCCTTGTTCTGTTCGTCCTTGTTTTCCGTCGGGGCATGGGCGCAAATAAGGCTGATGTTGAAGAATTTGGCCTTTAGGAGGATTGTGGCTAGCCTCTCATACACCGTAGAAAACCTGAAGAAAAGGTGTTTTTTTCTGCTACTAACCACAAACCTACAGCCAAATTCGTGCCGGTCTAATAGCAGCTATTATATAAGGCCTCATCACTTGGTGTTGTTGTGGAGCCCTTCCCGAGCCATCGCATTTCCTATATGGTAGTAATGTCTGCCCTGTACTTCTCCAATGTATCCGCGTGTGCGTACCCTGCATCCTTTATAAAGAGTGCGGACATTCCAGGTGCAGATACGCAAATCATGGCCCTTAAAACGTTTGCGGGGATCGTCAACATAGGCGGGGATCCTTTTTTATTCTTCTTCGGTTTGATACCCACCACCATAGGATGGGGGTATACTAATCTAGTCATTCCATTCCTAACACCTCGAACTATTGATCTAGGACCTCATAAAGTACATATATTGTTGATGGTCTCGACATTCTGAGTCGATCTAGCCATGTCCGTCCGTCCGTCGGTCTGTGGAAATCACGATAGCGGTCAAACGCGTAAAGTTAGCCGCTTAAAATTTTGCACAGATACTTACTATTGGTGTAGGTCGTTGGGTCTGACTTCTTGAGCCCCTGGAAGCCTCAATTTTGTCCAATTTGCCTAAAATTTTGCCTAAATCCAACAACTGTTATGACTTCCAACAAAAGAGCCAAGTATAGTCCAAATCGGTCTTTAACCTGATATAGGTCCCATATAAACCCATCTCCGATTTTATTTCTTGAGCAACTGGAAGTTAAATTTGGCTAACATTTTACAGATAGTGCTCTGTTTTGACGTCCAACAACTGTGCCAAGTATGGTCCAATTCGGTCTATAACCTGATAAAGCTCCCATATAAACCGTTCTCCCGATTTAACTTCTTGAGTAGTTACAAGCCGCAATTTTTGTCTGACTTGGCTAAAATTTTGCAGATGGTGTTCTGTTATGACTTCCAATAGCTGTGCCAAGTACGGTCTAAATAGAACTATAAGCTGATATAGCTCCTTTATAAATCGATCTCCCTATTTGACTTCTTGAGCCCGTGGAAGCCACAATTTTAGACCGATTTAGCCAAAATTTGCCACAAAGTCTTTCAACTGTGACTTTCAACAGCTGAGCCAAGTATGGTCCAAATCGGTCTATAACCTGATATAGCTCTCATATAAACCGATCTCCCGATTTGACTTCTTGAGCCCCTGGAAGCCACAATTTTTGTCCAATTTGGCTAACATTTTGCAGATAGTGTTTTTTATGACTTCCATCAACTGTGGCCAGTATGGTCCAAATCGGTCTATAACCTGATATATCTCCCATATAAACCGATCTCCCGATTTTACTTCTTGAGCGCCTGGTAGCCAAAAATTTTTTCAGATTTGTTTAAAATTTTGCAGATAGAGTTCTGTTATGGCTTCCAAAAACTGTACCAAGTACGATCCAAATCGGCATATAACCTGATATAGCTCTCATATAAACCGGTCTCTTCTTTATCCATGTTCGGTTCCTAGAGGCTTTAATTTTTGCTGGTTTGACAGATGTTTTGTATGTAACATAAAATTATGGCCTTGAACTAAATTTATTTTGTATAAATTTTTAGCAGAATCCATGGTAGTGGGTTCCCAAGATTCGGCCCGGCCGAAATTAGCACGCTTTTACTTGTTTCAAAGTAATTTCTTCATTTTTTCCGGTTGATGGGCTATAAACCCGACGCACCAACCAATCGTTCTAAAGGTGAACTCGTGGCACATATGACACCGCAGGGAGGTTTATGTCCACATTTGAGACAAAGGAAGATCAAGATAAGCCTGTAGGTCAATCAGAACCGTTGCTTGGTTTCCAACATCCCCAAGTCATCCATCCCAATGATTAAGGGCATATATTTTTCAATTTGGCCGTTTGTCCCATAGTTGCTTCGTATGCCCATAACCTGCTGTTGAGTTTCATCTGTTAAACAACATTTCATTATATCGCAATCGAGATCTGCAAACTCAGGGAAATCCTTTTTCGACTTTGAGACCCGCAGTATCCTGTATCCTCTCTATCAAGCTGCCCAAAGCCTGAAGCCATATCAGGCCTACATAGGTGAGAATTGGTCGAACCATCCGCAGTGTTCTGTTGTCTGCCTAATCCCACAACTTCTATCTCTAGAATTGCGACAGGAGTAGAACACATTTGACCGTTTTCCCATAGTTGTTTCGTATGCCCATAACCTGCTGTTGAGTTTCATCTGTTAAACAATGTTTCATTATTTCGCAATTGAGATGTACAACCTCAGGGTAATCCTTTTTCAACCTTAAGATCCGCAGTTCTCCTCTCTCTCATGCTGCGGAGGGCACAACTGCCAAAGCTCGAAGCCATACCAGGCCTCCATAAGTGAGAACTGGTCGAACCACATTTCCTATCTACAGAATTGCGATAGGAGTAGAACACATTCAGTCCCCTTCTGACCCTCTACCAGACATATCTTTTCTCGGAATCCTGGACCCATCATTCTAATACCAGCATCATACTCTACCCGCACCACTGTTCGCACATGATCATAACGTTATTTGCCTATTCGAAGGTGGTTTGTTTGGTCATTGTATACGTACGCTGATGCACCCGCGTTTTCATGTTTAAACGAGACTGCTATGCGCGAATATACTACAGCTGTAATTAGTCCACTCCACTCTTTTAGTGAAGGTGAAAATTGTGCAATTTCTATGCAGTTCATGCAAAACGCTTCAATATGTATATTGCCTTTGCTCTTTTTTCGCCTTTTGTGTTCACTTCACTTCCACTTTTTTTTTCCAACTTTAGGTTTTCCTTAATTCTGATGCATAATGCAACATGGCATCAGTCCGTGCGTCCGTCCGTCACATCGTTTGATATTTCTGGATGCACTGGCACGGCAAGATGATGAGGGTAATGGTGGCGAAATATAATTAGCATTCATGGTTACAAAATGCGAACAATGTGAAATGATATTTGCCCATTTGAATGGGGAATAGATAGGTGGATGGATGGAAGGGCGGATGGTTGTTTGTGAAGGAGAGCATTTAATGACTCAAAGTTGAATGTTTATTGAAATGACAGGGCTATTGCCGTAAAATTGCGCGTAATTGAAGTTTACGCTGAAATTGATATAAATGTCAAAAGTTTTCAGCGTGCTTATTTTGTTATTTTTAAGTTTGCTTAATGGCTTTGTAAATGTGTATTTGAAAGAGGGTAGTGTTGAAAATCACCTTAAAATGAAGCACTCAAGGGTCAGTGGCGATGGAATTTGAATGACTTTTGAAGAAAAAAAAAAAAACAAATAAAAGTGTGTTAAGTTCGGCTAGACCGAATCTTGCGTACCCTCCATCATGGATTCTGCTAAATGAGTCTGTATTTGAAAATTTTTTGTAATAATCAAATCGGGTATTTTATGGGTCTCCTATAATCTTAAGCAGTTATATCGCGATATCGTGGATTTTTAGAGGTCTATATCGTTTTATGAAGCTATCGGGGTAGGATTCGTTGTGAGTATTGTTACGAAATTTCAGCTAAATCGAGCTTCTATTGTAGGAGCTTAAGAGGAGATCAGTTTATACGGCGGCTATATGAACTTATTTGGAACAAAATCGAGAATCGTTTATTATGGGTGCTATATCCAAATCTGAACCAAAATGGTTACTTTGCAATACCTAACGCCCTACATCAATAAGAAGTAAATGTGCAAAATTTCAATGGGTGACTTGGGGGATATTGGAAACCAAGCAACGGTTCTAATTAGTTTAATAAGTTTGGAATAATTCAGACTTATCTCATCCTATGACAGCCGGTTGTACGTACCGGATTGATCCTTTGGAGTCCATCATCAGCAAGGGCTTCCATCTCAGTGTATAACACACTGCTACAACAAAACAACCCAACACCACCATAAATAGCTACTAAGGATTCCAAAGAAGAGGGAGTTGAATTCGTCTGCTGCCCAGAAAATGGAATACTCTTAAGGGTCAGATGTCTAGATCAGCTCTGCAGAAACGTTGTAAGGGTTTTGGAATAAGAAGTAAATGTGCAAAATTTCAATGGGTGACTTGGGGGATATTGGAAACCAAGCAACGGTTCTAATTAGTTTAATAAGTTTGGAATAATTCAGACTTATCTCATCCTATGACAGCCGGTTGTACGTACCGGATTGATCCTTTGGAGTCCTTCATCAGCAAGGGCTTCCATCTCAGTGTATAACACACTGCTACAACAAAACAACCCAACACCACCATAAATAGCTACTAAGGATTCCAAAGAAGAGGGAGTTGAATTCGTCTGCTGCCCAGAAAATGGAATACTCTTAAGGGTCAGATGTCTAGATCAGCTCTGCAGAAACGCTGTAAGGGTTTTGGAGGGGCCTAGGGCTGGACTTGACCTAAACTTTTGAAAGTAAACTGTAAAACTTCCCCTTCCTCTTTTCAACCTAACCTAAACCCCAAGACTAACTGAAATCTGTCATTTTACAAAAAAAAATTCAATGATTGGCCAATTCTAAGTGAACGTTTTTCAACTTACGATTACCATATCCGGCTATGTCAAGTACTTGGGAATGATCTTGGAAAGGAAATTGAATTGGAAATGCCACTTTCAGGGGTGTACTGACAAAGTTCACAGTTTTAATTGGTTTTGAATTGGCAAAATCCAGGCCTATCTTGATCTTCCTTCATCTCAACTGTGGACACAAACCTTCCCGCAGTGTCAGCTGGGTTAACACGAGTTCACCTGTAGAACGATAAAATGATGGGAAAACTTGAAGAAAACGCATCACCCCTATGTTGACGACCCCCGCAAACGTTTTAAGGAACATGATTTGCGTATCTGCACTTAGAATGTCCGCTGTCGGAATGGGCACAGGGAACATATTTGCGCCATACAGTAAATGCAATGGCTCGGGAAGGGCTCCACCTAGAGGTGATGCCCTATATTATAGCTACCTTGAGACGAGGCATGAATGTTGCTGTGGATTTGTGGTTAGGCGGAGACTGAAAAACCTTGTCTCCAGGTCTACTACGATGGATGGGGCGCTAGTCCTACATAAAGGCGAAATCTTTCAACATCAGCCATATTTTCACCCATGCCCTGACGGAAGACAAGGATGAACAGACCAAGGATATTTTCTACGAGCGCCTAGAAAGAGAACATGACCTCTGTCCCGCCCATGAAATTAAAATCATTCTGGAAGATTTTAATGTGAAAATATTGAAGGAAAATGTCTTTGGCTCAACGGTCGGGAAATTTGGCCTACATAAAGAAACTTCAGATAATGGATTGAGGCTAATATACTCCGCCGCGGCAAAGAACATGGTAGTTAGCTGCACCAGATTCCAACATCGAAGGAGTCACGGCCACATGGCTGTCACCCATTCAAAACGCGAGGGGCGAACAACGATTCAGATCATTACCTTGTTGCAGCAAAGGTTCGTACTAGTTTTAGTGAGGCGAGAAACGTACGATTTGACACTACACGGAAAGCTGCAAATATAGCAGGTGGCAACGGCATACTCAACTCGGCGGAACTACTTGGTTTAAAAAAAAAACACTTCCTGTCCCTGTCCCCGGCAGCGCAAAGGCTAACCATTAACTCCATGGAATGAACTGCAACATCAGTACTTGGGTACTAAAAGCCTCCGCCAAGGAAACCATGGTACGAACAGGAGTGCCAAAAAGCTACTGAAGTCAAGAATGCGGCGTACAGGGCAATATTACCGACAGTAGCAACGCAATATTACCGACAGTAGCAACGCTCCTGATGAGGGGAGACAAGGAAATGGAAAGATGTGAGAAGTCCGAAAACTTTACCAAAGTATTGAACATCAAACCAATGGCTTTGGTGCAGGCAAATCCTCCTGGATTGACAAAGAAGGAAATCTGGTACTTGATACAGATAGTGTGCCGAGAATATGAAAAGAACACTTGCGCCGGCTGCTGGTATCCGATGATGGTGATAATGAGTATACACAGAACCAATCCCTGATGATGGTATAGTAAGTGTACCACCTAGTCAGAACAAGGTCGGCGTAGCAGTAACCCGGCTGAAAAACAAAGTAGCAACAGGAACCTATGGGTTGCCGCCTAAACAGTTTAATATCTTAGGTGACACGCTGATATGGCGTATGTATCAGGTTGTCTGCGCAATCTGGCTAGAAGAACGCATACCCGATGATTGGAAGCTCAGCATATTTTGTCCCGTACACAAGAAAGGAGACAAGAAGGAATGTGCCAACCACAGAGGAATAAGTCTCCTTCCCATACAAGACACTCTCGAGCGTATTGTGTTAAAGATTAAAATCTAAAGTCAATGAGATAATTGGGCCCTATCAATGCGGCTTTAGACCTGGTTAATCCACCCTAGACCAGATATTCACCCTGCGCCAAATCCTGGAAAAGATTACAGAAGGACAAATCACCAATTACCATCTTTTCGTTGACTAAAAAGCCGCCTTCGGAAGCCCAATACGTTCAAAGGTATTTCAAGCAGGTCTGAGTTTGCTATTCGTGATAAATTGATACGATTTTGAACCTCTCCGAACCGTTCAATACCAAACGAGGTTTCAGACAGAAAGACAACTTATCTCTTTAATATCCTGCTGAAGAAGATTGTACGAGAAACAGGCATGAATATGCAAGGCACACTAATCACAAGAGAACATATGCTACTCGTCTATGCCGAAGACATCGAGAAGTAGCAATTGCAACCTTGGAAAGTATTGAAAGAGAATCAACGAAAGCGGGCTTGACAGTAAATGGAGATAAGACAATGAAGATGATATCATTTCCCAGAAAGCCCCGCAAGCCCGAGCAGATAAAGAAAATGGAAAAAGTTGGGACCCACAACTTTGAGATAGTCAGTAACCTTATCTACCTCGGTGCCGCCGTAAACAAAACGAATGACACCAGTTTTGAAATAAATCAAAGGAAAATATAAATGTACAGATGCTATTTTGGATTAAGCATGCAGATGGGGATCAAAGCCACCTCTGGACAGGCGAAAATCACACTATACAAGAATCTGATACTATCAGTGCTGTTGTATGGCTCCGAAGTATGGATACTTGCGAGAGCAGATGAGATGGTACTTGGAGCGTTTGAGAAAAAATATTCTTCGGATCAAATCCACCTTTCGACAAATGAAAATCACACTGTGCAAGATACTACCCGTGCACTGATACTACCCGTGCTGTTGTATGGCTTTAAAGGATGGGTACTTGCGAAAGCAGATGATATGGTACTTGGAGTGTTTGAGAGAAAAAGCCTTCGCTTCAGTCTTCGTTAACGCCACGAGCTATATAACGATGATAGCATAGTTAAACGCATCAAAATATAACGTTTGCGTCGGATAGGTCATGTTGTTAGAATACATGAAGAATCTCCACTAAAGAAGTCTTTTGAAGGCCATCATAAAAGAAAACGCAAAAGGACAAGACCAAAACTCAAGTGGAGTGACCAAGTAGAGAGCGATATCTCGAAACTGGGAGTAGGAAATTGGAGAAAAAGCGCAGAAGATCGAAGCGCTTGAGCGTCTATTCTACAATACGTTCGGCTAGAGGAATACATTATCTGTAATGGCAAATAAAATTAAAGTAAGAGAGAGCTTCCATTGTCATGGTGAACTACGATTCGTCGTCTCTTGTTTGTTTTTTTTTTATACCCTCTACCATTACGTTTGGCCATGTCTGTCCGTCTGCCTGCCTTTTGAAGCTGGGCACTTGAAATTTTCCATTAATACTCTTTATTAGTGTAGGTCGGATGGGATTGTATATGGGCCATATCAATCCATGTTTTGTTATAGCTTCCATTTTAACAGGTTGCGTGTCAAATATGGTCTGAACTGTTTAAGACCGGTTTATAACCTAATATAGCTCCCATATAAAGCGATCTCTCGGTTTTACTTATTGAGTCTTCACAGGACTCAATTGATTTCCGATTTGGCTGAAATTTTCCACAATGGCTGAAATTTTGCACTATGGTCTCTAATATCCAAACCAAGTATGGTACGAATCGGTCCATGGCGAGTTTTATTCATTATCCTTATTACCGGGAAAAGACCTTAGCAAATGCGATTCATGGTGGAGGATATATAAGATTCGGCCCAGTCGAACTTAGCACGCTTTTTCCTGTTTTGAATACAATCGGATATTGTTCGGCTGCAGACCGTAGGGTTCTCTGTTTGCATTACAAATAGAAAAAGGAAAAAGGCACTAAGTTCGGCCGTGCCAAACATTGGATACCCACCACCTCCAGTACATATAAAATCCCCCTTTCGTCACAATCCAGTAAAAAATGAGATAACTTATGCACCCAAATTCGACACGGATATTGAGTGGTCTAATAATTATAAGTTACTGTTGAATATTTTATTTCAAATTTCAACAAAATCGGGTAATAAATAAAGCTTCTATGAGCTTCAGACCCTTAATCGGCACATCGGTCTATAAGATATTTGGGTCTGATGGCAATATAAAACTTCTTACTGTTTCAAATTTCTGCGAAATCGGATACAAAATAAAGCTTTTATTCGTTTCAGACGCTTTATCGGGATATCGGTCTATATGGCAACTATATCTAAATATAGCCCGATCTGAACAATATTTGGGTCCTATGTTAGGAGGTGTGAAACTACTCAATGTTTCAAATTTCAGCGAAATCGGTTAAAAAATAAAGCTTTTATGGGCTTAGACCCTTGATCGGAAATCGGTCTATATGGTAGCTATACCTAAATATAGTCCGATTTGATCCATATTTAGGTCGGATATCAGGAGGCTTAAGATAACCCTCTGTTTCAAATTTCAGCGAAATGGGTAATAGATAAAGCTTTTATGGGCTTCAGACCCTTAATCGGGAGATTGGTCTATATGACAGCTATATCTAAATATAGTCCGATCTGAACCATAGTTGGGTCCTATGTTAGGAGACGTAAAACTACTCATTGGTTCAAATTTCAGCGAAATCGGTTGAAAAATAAAGCTTTTATGGGCTTTAGACCCTTGATCTGGAGATCGGTCTATATGGCAGCTATACCTAAATATAGTCCAATTTGATCCATATTTAGGTCAGATATTAGGAGGCTTAAGATAACTCTCTGTGTTAAATTTCAGCGAAATTGGGGTATAAATAAAGCTTTTATGGGCTTCAGATCCTTAATCGGGAGATTGGTCTATATGACAGCTATATCTAAATATAGTCCGATCGGAACCATAGTTGGGTCCTATGTTAGGAGACGTAAAACTACTCATTGGTTCAAATTTCAGCGAAATCGGTTAAAAAATAAAGCTTTTATGGGCTTTAGACCCTTGATCTGGAGATCGGTCTATATGGCAGCTATACCTAAATATAGTCCAATTTGATCCATATTTAGGTCAGATATTAGGAGGCTTAAGATAACTCTCTGTGTTAAATTTCAGCGAAATTGGGGTATAAATAAAGCTTTAATGGGCTTCAGACCTTTTATCGGCAGATCGGTATATATAGCAGCTATATATAAATATAGTCCGATATGAACCAGATGTCGGAAAACTACACTCTTTCAAATTTCAGCGAAATCGGATGAAAAATAAAGCATTTATGGGCATTAGACCCTTTATCGGAAAATCGGTCTATATAGCAGCTATATTTAAATATGGTCCGATTTGGACCGTTCAAAAACTTAACCAGCGTGCATCAAAAAGACGTATCTGTGCCAAATTTCAGCTCGATATCACAATTTTTTAAGGCTGTAGAGTGATTACAATAGACGGACAGACACACGGACATCGTTAAATCGTCTTAGAATTTTACGACGATCCGAATATATATACTTTGTAGGGTCGGAAATTGATATTTCGATGGGTTGCAAACGGAAAGACAAAATGAATATACCCCCTATAGTACGGTGGTGGGTATAAGAATGCATAATTTATGAACCTTTATCAGCTACATATATATAAATATAGTCCGATCTCCACCATATTCAAGAAGGCTATGTGTTATGTTACATTCTACCACATTCATCGGTTAAAAAGTGCAAAAATGGACCTTAGAACTTAATTCGAGAGATCGGTATATATATTGGGTTGCCCAAAAAGTAATTGCGGATTTTTTAAAAGAAAGTAAATGCATTTTTAATAAAACTTAAAATGAACATTAATCAAATATACTTTTTTTACACTTTTTTTTAAAGCAAGCTAAAATTAACAGCTGATAACTGACAGAAGAAAGAATGCAATTACAGAGTCACAAGTTGTGAAAAAATTTGTCAACGCCGACTATATGAAAAATCCGCAATTACTTTTTGGGCAACCCAATACATACATACAGTTATATCCAAATATAGACCAATCTAAACCATATTGAACACGAATGTCGAGAAGCCTAACACAGCCCACTGTGTCCAATGTCAGCGAAGTCGAGTATTTAACGTGCTTTAATTGTCCCAAATCGGGAGATCGGTAAATATGACGGCTATATTTAAACAAAATCCGATCTTGACCATACTTGGTACGAATGTGGAAGGTCCTAACGCAATTCAGTGCAATTCGCAGTGCCTAATTTCAGCGAAATCGCTGAATAAATTCACCTTTTATGGGTCTAAAATCTTAGATCGGGAGATCGTTATGTATGGCAGCTATATCCAAATCTGGACCATTCTGAGACTTATTGAACAGGGATGTCGAGGAGCCTAAAACAACTCGCACAAAAAATGCGCCTATTATGGTCCCAAACCCTTAAATAGAGAGATCGGTCTATATGACAGCTATATCCAGATCTAAACTGATCTGGATTGTAATGAATAATGATTCAATTGATCAAACACAACCCACTGTCCCAAATTTCAGCGAAATCGGATAATAAATGTAGCTTTAATGGGCCTAAGACCTTAAATTGGCTGATCGGTCGATACGAGTATGGGGGCTATATCAAGATATAATCCAATATAGCCCATCTTCGAACTTAACCTGCCTATGGACAAAAAAAAAATTGTGCAAAATTTCAGTTCAATATCTCAATTCAACAGACTAACGAACGGACGAAAATGGCTAGATAGTCATAGATTTTTACAACGATCAATTTCATAGGGTCGGAAATGGACATTTCTATGGGTTGCAAATGGAATGACGAAGTGAATATACCCCCATCCTTTTTTGTTTTTTAAAGTACAGCATAAAATGTGTTGCTGTAATAGCATTGACTGGTTTCCTAGATCACGATTTCGTTTGACACCACATCAAACTCATCGCTAGGATCTCTCTGAATATAAAAGATTTAAATTTACAATTCCTAGAAGCCAAATCATATATAATGGTTTCCTTGAAATTACCATTTAAGGCACTCACATACCTTTATGTGTGTGTGTGTATATGTTTTTAATTTATTCAATGGAATTGGAAACACCTTCAACACATTGATAAATATCAATGCGATACTCTGTTACACATACTACATAGATACATATTAAAACGAGTAGTATCTCTAAGTTCCCATCTATCCAGCACTCATCCATTTAAACCACAAGAACACAATACCTTAACACCATTCTATTCATTATCAATAGCAATGTCACCGGTAGTTCTTACACCAGCACACAAATGTAAATCAGTACAGAATACAAAAAAAAGAAAGAGAAGAGAAAAGCAGCAAAAAAAAAAAAAAACAGAAAACAGTTCTCAAAAATCCTAACATGCCTTTGGGATAAGGTCGTTGGAATACCAACTGGATAACCGAAGGATGAAAGTACGGATTTGATTCACTGCAAAAGAAAAGAAGAACTGCCAACACCAACACACAACACAGAATTCACACTGTAACACATACACCAGAATATCTTTTGTAGCTTCTGTGCGCATTGCCAAAGTCAAGAAGAAGCCAACCACCATCCATGCGACAGCAGTGCTTGCAGATGTGGGAGCAGCAGCAGCAGATCCTTTGCTAGTACCACCGATGATAATTGACATTCAATTTAAATGAAAAACGTATCCGACAGCCAGGCTATGAAAGCCAAAAGGAGACCAAGGAGACATATTTGAATGCAGTATATCATGAAGGAACTTGAATAGATTTTCTTTTGTAACTTGTGAATTACAAGGTTCCATGGGTCGGTAAGGAACAGTAGAATTAATTGAATTGCAACGTGTTTAACAAGGAGATTTTCGAAACTGTCATTATATCGAAAGGTAACAACATGCTACCATAGTCCCCTGGCATAGGAATGCCAAAAAGCATGATTGATAATGCAAACAAAATGGGAAAAAAATTTTACCGCTCCGTAAAAAAAAAATCTGAATTCTGAGTTATCAGCCAAAGAGAATGTAGATCTTTACTAGAGATTTTTCGTGTTAGAAACATGCCAAAAAAAAACACGTAACCCTTTAAGGATGAGAACATTGAAATCTCCCTTTAAAATGAAACCAACAAACATTTTAAGAAAATTTTGCTTTACTTGCAATGGCAATCTCTTCTTGGATTGTTACTGTACGGTCATTCAAAACGTGTCTAATGACTAAGAAATTTATTTTCATAGTTATCATTGAGTGTATTACGCTTGACTGGTAGATGTAAAGAAAAGAGAATTGCTTGCAGCTTTTATGATTGCAAATTTCGATTGTTTGAATAATTTTCTAAAGAAACCGCCTCTTCAATGGAAATTATTATTATTTTTACTCATTGGTTACAATGGTGGAGATTTATCTGCAGAAACCGGACCATAGTCAGGATTCAGAATTCGTTAGACCTTGCTATGATGAGCTTCCGTACGCATCCAAGAGCAGGTGAGAAAGCATTAGAACCACTCTTCCTCAGGACACTGAACAGTGGCGGGGTATAAAAAGTAGCCTCGAAAAAGAAATCTACTTCAGGAATTCCGTGCTACATACAAGTGCGGGCTATGAACCTATTCTAGCCTCCATTTGTATTTTAAAATACCGTTTGGTATTAAATCTAGCCCGAAAAGTGTATAAATATTACCAGGTTAGCCAGACCTAACTCCATCATTGACAAGTAGTGTTGGCAAAATTTATATATTTATTTAATAAAGAGCTAAACAACAAGATTATATCTTATAGTTATAGTGCAGGCTTATAAGAACAGTCATATAAATATATTATCGATGACAGTATCGACACTATCGATATTTAATTTTTCGGCTGAATATTGTTTGCTATTTTTCTAATGGATACTATCGCAAAAGTAAATTTTTTTGCAAAACTAAACAAAAATAAGCTATCCGACATTGTGCCTATAGAGGGCGCAATTTTCATCCGATTAGGCTAACATTTTGTACATTGATTTCGCTCATGACTTCCACCTGACTTGGTTTTATTTGGTCTATGCATTGATATTGCTTCTTTATAAATCGATCTCCTTATTTTTACTTCTCATTTTCGTTTGAAATATAGGTGGCGGGAAATTAACGATAGTATCTATATATCGATATTTATTATTAAAACTATCGAATGTTGCGATAATCGATAGTTTGCCAGCTCTATTGACAAGCTCGTGATGCAACGGAAAACTTACAGCTCTAAGTCAAGGTTCGTGACGACGAAAGTCAGCAGGCTTCGGTTTCGCCAACACCTTAAGCTAAAATCAATGAATTGAATAGTAGCTTTAAGTTAATCAACGTATTTATCGAGAGTTGAGTTAGTCAATTTTGACTACTGACAAACTCCTCAACGGCAGATAAGCGGACAACAACAAAATACAAGGACTATTTGTTACTGGAACTGCAGCAACCAAACAAAGAAGTTTTTTTCTGCTTTAAAGAGGTAAACAACATGTGTTTGAGTTTGGAACGCAAACAAGTTGTATCAAAACAAGATGTTTTAAAAAAATTTACATTGTGAAGTCCATAAAAAGGGAGTCACAACGATTATTCGAGCCAGTCAACGAAGGAGTCACAAGCTGTGCACACGTGTTGAGTAGAGTGATCTAAGTGTGCCTATTTCCTTAAAACATATCCGGGTGTGCCCATTCGTCACCCAGTGCCAAGTGTAAACAGAGTGCCCTCTTGCCTCTCAGCTTTGTGAACAGTGCCGTAAATTGGGTTGTGCTTCCTTGCCACTCATACGTTATGGCGCGCGAACCTTATTGTATACCCAAGATGTGCCCTCTCTCCTGCCCATGACGTCGACCGGTGAACACAAACAGTGCAGGGAATAAGCGTAAGCCTCTAAGTCATCAACCCGCGTATTGTACCATACTAAATGGTGTGCCTTCTTGTCACTTTCTTGCTACCACGCCCGAAACCCCGCTTTATATCAACGGAGTGTTCTCTCTCGCCGCCCCGTAACGTCACAAAGTGAACCCGAATAGTACCGAGTACTAGCGTGTGCCTCCTAGCCATCAACCCGCATATTGTGATGGGAAGGAGGCACACCCGCCTCTTCCGCTTCCTCGTGCAGTGAACGCCACTTAACCCGAACAAAAATGCAAATTTGCCCATGGACATTCCGTTGAGAGAAAACGTTCCGCTTCCTCGTGCAGTGAACGCCAGTTAACCCGAACAAAAATGCAAATTTGCCCATGGACATTCCGTTAAGAGAAAACGTTCCGCTTCCTCGTGCATTGAACGCCAGTTAACCTGAACAAAAATGCAAATTTGCCCATGGACATTCCGTTAAGAGAAAACGTTCGGTGCATCAATGATAAGGGGCCTCCTTTTTATAGTAGAGTCTGAACGGCCTGCCGCAATGGAGGGTATAAACACTGCAGAAAATGTTTATACCCACCACCATATATTTATTTCGAATCGTTGTAAATTTTCAAGACTATTAAACGATGCCTGTGTGTTTGTCCGTCAGTTGTGATCACGCTGCAGTCTTATACCCTCCACCATGGATCGCATTTGTCGAGTTCTTTGCGCGGTATCTCTTTTTGGGCCAACAAAGAATAATGAATAAGAACTGTTATGCTATTAGAGCTATATCAAGTTATAGTCCAATTCGGACCATAAATGAATTGAATACTGAACCTTGGAGGAGTCATTGTATTTCAGTTCATTCGGATAAGAATTGCGTCTTGTAGGGGATCAAGAAGCAAAATCGGGAAATCGGTTTATATAGGAGCGGTATCAAATTATAAATCGATTCAGATCATATTAAACATGTATGTTGAAGGTCATGGGAGCAGCTGTTGTACAAAATCCAAATCGGATGAGGATTGCGCCCTCTAGAGGATGGATCAAGAAATCAAGATCCACGGTCGGTTTAAATGGCAGCTATATCAGGTTATGGACCGATTTGGACCATACTTAGCACAGTGGGTGGAAGTCGTAACAAAACACGTCATGCTAAATTTCAGCCAAATCGAGTAAGAACTGCGCCCTCTAGAGACTGAAGAAGTCTAGACCCCAGATCGGTTTACATGGCAGCTATATCAAAACATGGACCGGTATGGCCCATTTGCAATCCCTACTGACCTACACTAATAAGAAGTATTTGTGAAAATTTTCAAGCAGATAGCTTTAGTCCTTCGAAAGTTAATCTGCTTTCGCCAGACAGACTGAAGGACGGACATGGCCAGATCGACTTAAAATTTCATGACGATCAAGAGTATATATACTTTATGGTGTCATAGACGAATATTTCGAAGAGTTACAAAACAGAACGTTGAAATTAGTATAACCCTATCTTATGGTAGAATATGCACCCCATGGTGGAGTATGCACCCCATGGTGGAGTATGCACCCCATGGTGGAGTATGCACCCCATGGTGGAGTATGCACCCCATGGTGGAGTATGCACCCCATGGTGGAGTATGCACCCATCGACGAGTATTGGGGACAGTCAACAAGGGAGTCAGAAGCCGTGCAGACGTTGTGAGTAGAGTGATCTAAGAGTGACTTACTGCCTAAAACATTTCAGGGTGTGTCCTCTTGACTCCCAGCTAAGCGAATGAACACGCTTTATATAAATAGACCAATTTTGGCATACTCTCTCCAACATTTTGGCCGTTATCTCACGAATAAATGGTTCAATGTTCTCTTTCAATGCGTCGATTGAAGAGACATGAGCTTTAACATAGCCCCACAAAAATAGTCTAAAGGCGTTAAATCGCACGATCTAGGCTGCCAATTGACTGGTCCCGAACGTGAAATAGAATTTTTACCGAACTCGCCTCTCAATAAGTCCTTTGTTACGCGTGCTGTGTGGCATGTGACACCATCTTGTTGAAAAAAAAAATTGGATATCATCTCTCGGTAGCCCTCACCATTCACAGTTACGTTATGATTTGCATCATCTTTGAAGAAGTACGGTCCAATGATGCCACCAGCCCATAAACCGCACCAAACTGTGTGTTTTTCTAGATGAATTGGTAGCTCTGGCAATGCCTCTGACTGATCTTTACTCCAAAATCGACAATTCTGCTTATTTACGTTCCAATTGAGTCAAATGAGTTTCGTCCCTCAATGGAAGAAGCGCGCGATGAACTTTTTTAAAAAAGGACGCCTTTTGATAACAAAAATTCATGCACGCATGCAACTATGCGTCGTTCGTTTATAAGACGATTCATGGTTAAATTTTAGACCAAACTGAAGATGTTTGACAATGAAACAAAACACGAAACATGCATGAGCTTTTTAAACCAGTGTTGCCAAAAAGATAATAGCTAAAAAATCACCCTTTGTTAAGCATTTATCAACCGATCGCCTCAAAATTTGGCGTAACGAATCTGTGATTTTCTTACCATTACAAGAGCTGTTTGGTCCGACCGAACTTAGAACATTTTTATACCCCCGCCATAGGATAGGGGTATACTAATTTCGTCATTCCGTCTGTAACACCTCGCAATATGCGTGTAAGACCCATAAAGTGTATACATATATTCTTGATCGTCATGAGATTTTAAGTCGATCTAGCCATGCCCGTCCTTCCGCCTGTCTGTCCTTCTGTTCGTCCGTCTGTCTGTCTGCCTAAGGCACGCAAACTTTCGAAGGAGTAAAGCTGAGCACCTGAAATTTTGCACAAATACTTTTTTTAGTGTAGGTCGGTTGGGATTATAAATGAGCCAAATTGGTCCATATTTTGTCATTTAACCGATCTTGGTTTTTGATTTCTAGAGCTTCTAGAGGAAGCAATTCTTATGCGATTTGGTTGAATTTTACACGTGGTGTTTTGGTATCACTTCTGTGCCAAGTATGGTTTATATATGTCAATAGCCTGATATAGCCCCCATATAAACCTGATTAAACTTCTTCGGCTTCTAGAGGGCGCAAATTGCAATTTTTTTATAAGAAGTTTTGGTATGACTTTTATCAACTGTTTCAAGTATGGTCTAAATCGGTTGGTAACCTGATATAGCTGTCATATAAACTGATCTACCAATTTGACTTCCTGATCCTCTGGAGGGCGCAATTATTACTCGATTTGCCTGAAAATTTTCAGGTGGTGTTTTTCCATGGCAAGTAACTTAATATAGCTCATAAATTTTTGAAAAAGTTATTCAAAGAACTTGCCAAATGCGATCCATGGTGGAGGATATATTGGGTTGCCCAAAAAGTAATTGCGGATTTTTCATATAGTCGGCGTTGACGAATTTTTTCACAGCTTGTGAAAAGTGTAAAAAAAGTATATTTGATTAAAGTTTATTCTAAGTTTTATTAAAAATGCATTTACTTTCTTTTAAAAAATCCGCAATTACTTTTTGGGCAACCCAATATATAAGATTCGGCCCGGCTGAACTTAACACGCCATTACTTGTTATACTCATCACCATAGGATGGGAAGTATAATAATCTAATCATTCCTTTTGTAACACCCCGAAATATTGATCTGCTAACCTATACATATTCTTGATCATTTTGACATTCTGATTCGATCGAGTCATGTCCGTCCTTCCGTTTTTCCCTCTGTTCATCTGTAGAAATCACGATAGCGACCGAACGAATACAGATATCCGCTTAAAATTTTGCACAGAGCCTTCTTATCGATGTAGGTCGTCGGGGGTTGCAAATGGCTCATACCGGTTCAGTTTTGAATATAAGCCCCATATAAACCGATCCCCAGTTAAAACTCTTGCGCCTTACTTATTCAGAGGCTTACATTTTCTTCCGATTTGGCTGAAATATGTCATAAGGACTTCTGTTCTTATTTCCAACATCCGTGCCGAGTATGATCTGTATCGGTGTATAAACTCTGATATAGTCCAAACAAAAACCCAGTTTTGGCTTCTTAAGCCCCTTGAGGCTTTAAATATTGCCCGATTTGGCTGAAATTTGGTATATAGACTTCTGTTATGACTGCCAACATCCATGGCGGGTATGATCCGAATTTATAAACTGATATAGGCTTCCTTAAATACCGTTACTCCGATGGTTGCGGATTTTTCCTATAGTCGGCGTTGACAAATTTTTTCACAGCTTGTGACTCTGTAATTGCATTCTTTCTTCTGTCAGTTATCAGCTGTTACTTTTAGCTTGCTTTAGAAAAAAATTGTAAAAAAAGTATATTTGATTAAAGTTCATTCTAAGTTTTATTAAAAATGCATTTACTTTCTTTTAAAAAATCCGCAATTATTTTTTGGGCAACTCATTAGATTCTTAAGACCAAAGAAGCCGCAATCAATTCCCGATTTGATTGTTACAAAATAATTCAAACACAAACTGAGTTAATAGGGGTAAATTTTTTAGCGGAATCCATGGCGGTGGGTACCCAAGATTCGATCCGGTCGAAATAAGCGCGTTTTAATTGCTTTTCAATTGTATTTACATCCAATATAATGTAGTTTTTTTAAAAGTTCTGCTTGTGTTTGACCGTGTTTTCTTATGGAAAACTGCCCTCTAGTGATAAATATACGAAATATTTTAAAAATATGCAAAACGTCGTATATGAATTTCATTTACTCATCATGAAATATTCAATTCTGATATCAACCTCCTTTCTCTCTCAGGTGCTATTCAATAAACTTTAGTGTCGAATGTGTTTGTCTTGTTTGTTTCGATGCTTGTTTGTGTTGGTGCTTCGAAACTTTTTGTTGTTGTTGATATTTGAAAATTGATAGTTGACACCTTTCTCTCTTTCGCATTCGTCAACTGCACATTTTTGTTGTTCTATCTCCCCCAGGGGTATGAATTTCAAACATCATCCATGAAGTTGTCCATGTGTGGGAACAATTGAAAAAGTTTTAGTTAGTTACCTGTTAACTCATGTATGATTGTGTGTTTTGCTGTGTCATAAATGAAACTTTGAAAATGGAATACGAATACAATTGACCTCATACTTTCACTTATTTTGCACTTATACACTCACACAAATAGAACTCACACTCACATGTAGAACGTTTAAACTCAACTGTATTTAATTCACTTGAACTTTAAGTTGACCAACAATTTTGTGTTTTCCTTTGCACTATATTGCCTGCCTAGTGGCCACCAAATGTAATATCATGCATTACAGCTTCAAACTAGAGGACTTTTAAAATAAATATGCTTGTATGCCATATATATGAGTGTGTGTGTTGGACTGTATGTTAGCCATTGGCATACACTCATGTTTGATATAAGCATGAGTGCTTCTGGTCAGCATCTTTTAAGATTGTAAGCTATCCTCTTACAAGTGCAATGCATTACTCATGCATTACATTTTGCAAGTGTAGGTAAGAACTCTGACACACACATGAGAAGCGTATGTGTTAGTTGAAATGTATGTCCATAAATAAGGCATGTTAGTTGCAGACTTTTATGTAAACATGAGTGTGTTGGGTGAAAGTCCTATATTATAAGAAAGTCGCTCTATTGAATTGGGCGACTAAATTTAAAAAGTAGGGAGTTTTATTGAAAAAAATGACTTAAAATTTCAAACTTTATGAAAGTTTTAAGTACCAAGATTTAGAAAATGGGCGATCACGCTATAAACCCAATCGATATGACTCTGGCATGGATGTTGGAAGTTGGAACAAAACTCCAAAGTCAAAGTTCTAGTCAATTTAGTTTTTTGCCCCAAATTAAAATGTCATTTTCGTACCCTACTCCAAAATTCTTTTTATTTACCCGCCTCGATCTAATTGACTTGGTTTACCTTTAAATGGCCACCTACTTTAATGTTCACTCACCTAAATGCAGAAACATTGTTCCCTTGAAATGAAATGCTTCTGCTTACCCGCTTACCTTTCCCTTCCCTTGTATTCACTATATGTATGTTCAACATTGTTGGCTAGGACATTTATTATGTGAAAATACGACAAGTGGTTTGCCAGTAAGACCCAAAGTGCACATCACAGCTTAATGCGTTGAGTTTGTGGAGTCAATCAAAATCAAAAGGGATTTTTAACACCACCACCACCACAAATAACAGCAACAACAAAGAGTTTACGTACACTTTGATAGTTTGAGTGGAAAGAATAACTTGGTAGTATGTAGCAAACATTCACATGTGTGTTGTCTCGAAAGCACGTTTTGCGTCTAATCTGTTTCTGTCAAGGTGGTATATGTTGAACGATTTGCAAGATTTTTAGGATAAAATCATGATTTAGTTAAAATCGCAATGCTTGAAATATTTAAACGGATTTAATTTGAGAGACCATTAGAAGGGCAAACGTTAAGTGATGGGCAATATGACGGGGCTTTAGATTTACCTATGAAAATAGTGGGAATGGTGTCATTACAGTTGTGAACTATTAATCAGTTGGAGGGTTTTTATACTCACCACCATAGCATGGGGGTATACTAATCTAGTCATTCCGTTTGTAACACCTCGAAATATTCGTCTAAGACCCCATAAAGCATATAAAGGGTGATTTTTTAGGAGCCGACACGGGATAACTGTGAACACTACACTGGCTGGAACTTCCGTTCACAGGTTGCGTATGGTGGAAAGCTCCGTTTTTATGCGGAGTAGCAGCAAATGCGGCCGCGGGCAGTCAACGATTTTCGAGAGAAGAGTCTCAGTGAGTAATCAGGTGGCACTGGCTCTTAGAAGTCAGGTGGCACTGGCTCAAGTGGCACTAGCGAGTTATTGGCGCCTTCAAATAACCAATGGCTAAAATCAGAGTCTGTTCCCAGGTTAGGGGCGGCTGGAGGCCAGCGTCGGGTCTTGGAGCAAGCTGCTCGCCACAACGAGGGATACATGTGCAATCCCACAAAACCCATACGGTTGGGGCGCTGGGCCAGTAAGCCGCCCCTGGAAAACTTTCAGAACTACTATGAGAAACAAAGGAATAATAACAGGTAAGAGCGTGCTAAGTTCGGCCGTCCCAAATCTTATATACCCTCCGCCATGGTCGCATCCGTCGAGTTCTTTGCGCAGTATCTCTTTTTAGGTAAACAAAGAATAATGATTAAGGACGGAGGAGGAGCTTTATCAAGTTATAGTCCGATTCGGGGCTCAAGAAGCAAATTCGGGAGATCGGTTTACATGGTCGCATCCGTCGAGTTCTTCGCGTAGTATCTCTTTTTAGGCAAACAAACAATAATGATTAAGGACGGAGGAGGAGCTTTATCGAGTTATAGTCCGATTCGGGGCTCAAGAAGCCAATTTGGGAGATCGGTTTATATGGGAGCTGTATCAAGCTATAGATCGATTCTGACCCTATTGCACACGTAAATTGATGGCCATAGCCGGAGGAGCCGTTGTATAAAATGTGTACCAAATCGGATAATAATTGCTTCTTCTAAAAGCTCAAGAAGTTAAGACCCAAGATCTGTTTATATGGTTATACATCAGGTTATAAACCAATTTCGACTATACTTCGCACAGTTGTTGGAAGTGATATCAAAACACCGCGTGCAAAATTTCAGTCAAATCGGACGAGAATTGCGCCCTCTTGTGGCTCAAGAAGTCAAGACCCAAGATCGATTTATATGACAGCTATATCAGGTTATTAACCGAATTAAACCATATGAAGCACAGTTGTTGGAAGTGATATGAAAACACTATGAGCAAAATTTCAGTCAAATCAAATAAGAATTGCGCCTTCTGACGTCTATTCCCCAGAAAGAAAAAGGAAATGGAAAGACGAGAGTGTGAACGAATTAAGATTTATAGGAGTCAGAATGAAGTGAGGAAATTCTACCAAAGAATTAAATATCACACCGATGGTTTTGGTGCAGGCACATTCTTTTGCAGAGACAAAGAAGGAAATCTGGTAGCTGACACAGACAGCATGCTGAGGATATGGAAAGATCATTTTACCCAACTGCTATTGTCCGACGTTGGTGGCGAAGGCGATACCTCAGAACCAATCAAAGATGATGGTATGGAATGTTTACCTCCTAGCCAGAATTAGGTCCAAGTAGCAGTGACCCGACTAAAGAACAATAAGGCAGCAGGAACCGACGGGTTACCCGCTGAATTGTTTAAGACCCGAGGCGACACGCTGATAAGGCGTGTGCATCAGCATGTCTGCGCAATCTGCTTAGAAGAATGCATACCCGATGATTAAACCTCAGCATACTATGTCCCGTACACAAAAAAGGAGACAAAACGGAATGTGCCAACTACAGAGTAAAAAGTCTCCTCCCCATCGCATACAAAATACTCTCGAGCGTACTGTGTGAAAGATTAAAACCAAAAGTCAATGAGATAATTGGGCCCTAGCAATGCGGCTTCAGACCTGCTAAATCCATCCTAGACCAGATATTCACACTCCGCCAAATCCTGGAAAGGTCCCAAAGAAGGACAAATCAACACCTATCATCTCTCTGTGGACTACAGAGCTGCTTTCGATAGCCCTATGCATTCAAAGGTATTTCAAGCCATGTCTGAGTTTGGTATCGCTGCAAAATTAATAACACTCTGCAGGATGACATTTGCTGATACTCTTTTCTCAGTAAGAATATGAGAGAATCTCTCCAAATCATTCAGTTTATAGGGTTGCCCAAAAAGTAATTGCGGATTTTTTAAAAGAAAGTAAATGCATTTTTAATAAAATTTAGAATGAACTTTAATCAAATAAACTTTTTTTACACTTTTTTTCTAAAGCAAGCTAAAAGTAACAGCTGATAACTGACAGAAGAATGAATGCAATTACAGAGTCACAAGCTGTGAAAAAATTTGTCAACGCCGATTATATGAAAAATCGCAATTACTTTTTGGGCAACCAATAAATCGCAAAAAAAATTTTTCAACCTCATATTTTATGTGTCACACTTTGTATCATTATACAAAATCCTTTTAACCTCTTTTTGGAGATTTTCCTCATCGTTACGTTTTGGAAAAGTTTTTTCAATACACCATTTAATATGAGTTGATATTTAAAAACAATTTTGCCTCAAGCCAATAATGGTTTTAAACTTCTCCATTGCAAAGATTAAATGAAATCAAAATTTATTTCAATGACAAAATAGGAAAAAAATGCTGGATTATAATCGAACATATTTCATAGCTCCTGCAAGCGATATTTAACCTATTGTGATATTATTACCTATCATATTTCAATCAGTCGAAAGCATAAATATGGCAAAAATTTGTATGGTGTTATCTGCAACAAAAAAGTAAATACGTTAAGCTATTGCCAAGAGCAATGAATAACTAACAAATAAAATTGACAAAGCTTTGTAAAATCACATACACATTGGGGTGGGGCGCAATGAAGGAGATTTAATATACACAAATATTTTCCAAGGTTTTTGAGTTAATTACTTTGGCCATTGCAAATATAAATAACAATTCTTAATGGCGTAAATTATGGAAAAGGGATTTTTTTGATATTCAACTCGCTTGGATTTCATTCCACCCCAATCCACATCAGGCCCACAACATACAAAAATACCAAAAGGTGTTTCACGAACAATTTGCTGTATCACCGTTGGTGTTTTATTTATGCCACAATAACAAAAGTGGCAACATAACAGCTGCAGTAGTGGTGCCACCTCCAGTACAATACAAACGAACGACAGCCAGGACGACAACATTATACAGTAATTTTTGGTAACAGTTGGCAAAAACAACATGCAAAAATAACAACAAAATGAAATAAAACAAAATAATAACACTCAGCTGGGTGCAAAATGTATTGTTAGTTGGTTGGTTTGAAAGTGTGAAAGTGTCATAAAAATTGCATAAAGCGGAAGCGGAAACAGGCGACAAAAATCAACGCCGGTGCAACTGTGTGTTCATGTGTGGCCACATGTAGCATCTTTGTATGCTCGAATGCTGCATGCATGCTGTTGCAAAGTAGGTATGGATGTGAGTTAATGTTTGCTTTGTATTTTTGTTCATAAATAATGGTATATCCTGGAAAGTTGTAGAAACTTAAGTCACAGAATATGCATTCTCTAAAAATAAAAAAATTCAATGAAATTTCCCCTACAAATTCAATGAAATATTCTTTAAAGAAAAAATTTTCAATGAAATTTTCTATGAAATTCTCTAAGGACAAAATTTTTATAAAATGTTCTCTAGGACAAAATTTTTATGAAATCTTCTTCTATTATATAAAAATGAAATTGTTGCGCTTTGTTTGTAGGTTTTTTTGTCTGTTCCGTATAGACTCAAAAACGGCTGAACCGATTTTAATGAAATTTTCACTGATGGTAAAGATTGGTCCCCCTTGATATTCCTCCCCCGTACCCCAATTTTCAAAAAGCCCCATCTCGGAGATGCGTTCACCGATTTCAGCGAAATTTTGTATGCCACCTTATGGTACACCAAAAACACGAAATTGGTAAAAAATTTGGGGATCAAATAATCGGGGGAGACGCCCCATCTCAAAACCCACCCGAACGGACATGTGCATTGACTGGGACAATATGGGTATCAAATGAAAGGTATTTAAGAGTAGAGTACGAATTTGGTATACAAACTTTACTCTTACGTTTCGGGGGGTCCCCTCCCCCGTACCCCAATTTTCAAAAACGCCCCATCTCGGAGATGCGTTCACCGATTTCAGCGAAATTTTGTATGCCACCTTATGGTACACCAAAAACACGAAATTGGTAAAAAATTTGGGGGTCAAATAATCGGGGGAGACGCCCCATCCCAAAACCCACCCGAACGAACATGTGCATTGACTGGGACAATATGGGTATCAAATGAAAGGTATTTAAGAGTAGAGTACGAATTTGGTATACAAACTTTACTCTTACGTTTCGGGGGGTCCCCCACCCCCAAAAAAGCCCCAAGATGACTTTTTCACCGCTTTGGGCAATATGGGTATCAATTAAAAGGTACTTAAGAGCAGAGTACGAACTTGACATTAAAATGTTACCCAAAGTGTGGGGGGGGGGCCCTCACCCCCAAAAACACCACCCATCAGGACACTTTAACCGCTTTGAAGGTATTTAAACGAAGAATACAAATCTCAGACACAATTATTTTTTGGTGTCTAAGGGCCCTCTCTACCACCTAAAACCCCATAGCAGGACAAAATTACCGATTGGGAAAATATGGATATCAAATGAAAGCTATTTAAAGGTAAAGTCCAATGCTGATATAAAAATTCATTCCTTGGTGTCTGAAGCGCCTCTCCACCCCATAAAACCCCTCAACAGGACAACGATTGGGACATTATGGGTATCAAACGAAAGATATTTGGAAGCTGAGTACACATCTGTTATAAGAATTTGGTCGAAGGTGTCTAAGGTGCCTCCCCAATCCAAAAACCCCCAAAACGGGATAAATGTCCAACGTCACAAAATGGGTATCGAATGAAAGGTCTTTGGGACTTGACTACGAATCTGGTATGAACAATTAGGACAGAGTCGACCCTCTCCTCCCAATAAATGCTATTCCAAACTGTCATGTTGGATGACCGAGAGTAGATTGTACTCAAATGAAAGGACGTGTCAGAGGGCAATCCCCCTCCGCCTATCCTACCCAAAAAAAGGAATAAGAATAATACGAAACACTATACGAAGGCCGATCAGGATAGACTAGGACAGAAATAAAAGGTCTTTGGTAGTGGAGTACAATGTTTACCTCAAAATGGGATGGACACAGGAGAACCTGCGGATCTTTAAGAATGTGGTATCCCAAGTGGTCGCTTTGAAATATGATTTTGAATGTAGATAACCAATACAAAAAAATTAATTAGTGTGAATCTGAACGAGACCCCCTAGCTCTGAATATCTTGATAACCACCTTCAAAATGCTTGACTTTATGGGGTTAAAAAAAAAATTTTGCTCTAGCACGATGCTGATATTACTTCAGAGTCCGCCTCTAAATTCCCGTCAAACCGGTCATGATTGGCTACTATGGCGATAAATAATAAATATTTTATAGTAGAAAACGAATTTGATATCCAAGTTTGAGGCCAAACGTTTGGGGGTCGTGCCAACCCAACCTCCCCTTAAACCAATTGCAATTGGGGCTCAAATTAAAAAAATTTGAGAGTAGAGCACGATGCTGATATTTTTTCAGGGCTATGTACGGGCTGATGCTGGCAACATTTGTGAGATAATATGCCATATAAAACTTCTCTCCGCAGAGGTGTTGCACTGCGCCACGGTGTTCGGACTCGGCTATAAAAAGAAAGCCCCTTATCATTGAGTTTAAAACTGCACTCATTCATGTGTGAGAAGTTTGCCCCTTTTCCATAGTGGAATGGTAATGGGCAAAATTTGTTGTTTGTTTGTAAGTACGTGGGTGGCCGTCCCACCATGCATAACCCTCAAACTGAACATATTTGTGGATTATGGCAAAAAGGGGCTCAAATCTGTATCTGTTTCGTAGCCAAGTGTTTCAGGGACGCCTCACCTCATACACTCCCCCTTAACCACACATATATACCGACTATAGGAATATGTAGCTCCAATATTATTTTCGAGAATCTGATATCCACTTTTGGGACAAAGAGTTTGGCTACTCTAATCCACCACCAAATCAAAGAGAATGAATGATAGATCTTAATCATTCAAACCTTAATGGGCGGAACCTCTTCTTACCCCTATTTCCAAAAACGCCAGATCTCAAAGATGATTGGGATATCTAAGGGGACGCTCCACCTCCAAAATCAACAGCCAAATGCAATATAAACAAACAATGACAATATGGGACTCAAATGAAATGTATTTGAGACCAGAGCACGAATCTGATATATTGGGATCCGCCTCACCGCCAAAAACACCCCCATAACGGACATATTTACCGAACATAGCAATATATACATACCACTATATATTGCGACTTTACCAATGAAAGGTATTTGGGAGAAGAGCACCAATATGATATCCACATTTGCGCGAAATATCTGAAAGGCCGTACCAGATGGTATATTGCTCAAATAAAATTAGAGAGCGAAAGAAAGCGCAGCGGAGCGGGCCCTGTCCAGCTAGTCTTATAATAAAATTGAATCTGTGTTTGTTTGTCGGTTTATTTGTTTATTCCGTATAGACTCAAAAACGGCTGTTCCGTATAGATTGACTCCATTAGTCTAATGGCGATCTTTGTTGCCGCACACCCAACATATAGGTGCAAAGGCATAAGATCGAAAATGGCATTCAGTACCTCCATCGGGCCACTTCTCCTTGCTCCAGAGATCAGCACTGCCGCGATACCCTTTAACTATTCGATCATCCTGCGAAGATCGCAGGTGTCCATAGCCGTATGCCACAGAAGACATCCATAGGTGAAAAGTGGCCGCCGTAGACATTCAGTTCACCTGCCAGGGCCTAAATCCCCAACGAGTTGTGACAAGAGTATAGCGCATTCAGTCCCCTTTTGACCCTTTCTTCATCATTTCTTCTCCAACTTAGTTTCTGGTTGGTCAAGAATCACGACCAAGAACTCGCGCTCTCACTTAATCCAGGTCCCCTAAAAACTCCTAGTTTTCTCCGTCTGTTGAAAAATATCAAATCAGCCATCTGGGATTTATTCCAAGACCATAGGTCCTTGCTTATACGGACAGCTTCGTCATTGTTCCCTGAACGAAGTCCGTAATGGAAAGAGGAAACGACCCCCACCATGATGACGATGTCGTCCGCGTAGGTAACGATCGTCTCTCTCTCTCGAAAGACCTCAATCCCATTGATTACCAAAAGCCTAAGTAGAGGAGATAAAACTACTTCTTGCAGAGTTTCTCTGGTCACAACCTGCCTTATGGAGCCAGTAATGCGTTGATAATCCAACCTTTCAGCATCGTATTAAACTAATTCACCAAAAGAAATGGGAACTTAATGTCCAAAGAGCGCCATGTATAGACTCCAATATACCGTTATTAAGGCCTTTTTATGTCCAAAAAGGCCTCTAAAGTGAAGTCGCCCAAACCCAAAGTCCCATCGATGCAGTCAACCACATAAGGAAGGGCACTATCAATCGACCGACTCTTAGTGAACGCATGCTGATAGCCGCAAAGCAGTGAAGGGTCGAGACAGTCCCTAATTGCAAATTGCAAATTTTACCCATGAACATTCCACTAAGGAACAGGGCCAAACTTCTCGCATATCAATGAGTACAGTCCGATTCAAGTTTTAAGCTCAACGATAAGAGGGCCTCCTTTTTATAGACGAGTCCGAATGGCGTGCCGCAGTGCGACACCTCTTTGGCGAGAAGTTTTAGATGGCATAGTACCTCACAAATGTTGCCAGCATTGGGAGGGGAAAACCACCGCTGAAAAATTTTTTTTTTATGGTCTCGCCAGGATTCGAACCCAGGCGTTCAGCGTCATAGGCGGACATGCTAACCTTAGCGCTACGGTGGCCCCTAATAATATGGCAATTAACCTCTCCAAAGTCTTCAAAATTAAGGATGAGTGACCAATTCTCCTGTAGAGAATGGCTCGGTTTCCCCGTTTTAGAGATCGTATGACAAACGGCCCTGCAGCAGGACCAGGCAGTACGTTATCCGGTCCCGTTGACTTGTAGGGTTTAAACGAATTCACCGCCCA
The DNA here is from genome assembly GCF_963082655.1 of Stomoxys calcitrans. NCBI lineage: Eukaryota > Metazoa > Arthropoda > Insecta > Diptera > Muscidae > Stomoxys > Stomoxys calcitrans. The sequence continues at coordinate 200,389,605 of NC_081553.1, forward strand.
GACATTTTCCTTTCCATCTCCTCTCATGTGGTTAGCCACGGACAATGACTTGACACTGTGTTGTGTCAGATGGATACCAATACCATTCGGTTCATTGATTAACCGGCCACGTCCAAGTACCCAGCGAAATGCGTAGCAACCAATAGCTCGAGCGTTTAAAAGCCAGATTCCGTCCAGGTTCCGCCATTCTCTACAGTGCTTCCAAAAGTTTTCGGATCCTTTGAGAGCTCGCTGCGGAGTCTGGAAGAGTTATTCGCTTCCTCTATGGACTCCCAAAAAAAGATCCATGAGGCCCTCTGAGACAATTTCACCTCGCTCTTGTACTTGTTGAGGGACTCCCTGTTCAGGTCTCATTTCTCACGCATTTTGGTTTTATTCGCCCTATTACAAAACCTTCTAATAGTCTGTCTAATCCTCCCCAAGTCCCAGTTACAACAAGCAGGTTGCGATCTTTTACCCGAATATGTCAGAGACCCCGTAGGGTGCCACCTTCAAATTCCGGGGACAACATTAGAAAAAAATTTCAGCGGTGGTTATTTCCTTCTAATGCTGGCGACCCTTGTGAAGAATTTATCTTAGATTATCAGGCGTGTAAACTTCTCTACTAAGTGGTGTCGCTCTGCGTCAAGCCATTCGGACTCAGCAATAAAGAGGAAGTACCTTCTTATGGAGGTTAGCATGTCCGCCTATGACGCTGAACGTTCGACCAGGGTTCGAATCCCGGCGAGACCATCAGAAAAAAAATATTTCAGCGTTTTTCCCCTCCTGGAAACATTTGTGAGATACTATGCCATGTAAAACTTCTCTCCAAAGAGGTGTCGCACTGCGGCACGCCGTTCGGACTCGGCTATAAAAAGGAGGCCCTTTATCATTAAGCTTAAACTTGAATCGGACTGCACTCATTGATAGGTGAGAAGTTATAGAAGGAATAGGGGCATTCCTTAGTGGAATGTTGATGGGCTAAATTTGCAATTTGTACTTTGCCTTCTTATGGAGCTTTAAAGTCATATCGGACAGCACCCACTGATTAGAGAGAAATATCTCCGTGGTTCCTTAATGTAGTGTTCTTTGGGAAATGTCCAATTTTTTGTCCCTTCAGTACACCCCAATATACAATAATATTAGTCTTATTTAATGCCAGACAGGCGACAACTGTTATGCGGCAACTTTTTGTTTCCATGTAATCTCTAAAGTTTTTTTTGTGTTGCTGTTAAAAAGTCTTCCTCTGGTTCTTCTTCTTCTACGACTACTTCCTCCATTGTGTGTTATCTAGTCGTGTTTGTGGAAAACACCTTTTAAACTTTTCCTTTACATCAAGACATTGAAATGTGGCAAAGAGCTTGTGCCGTGGGAAGATTTCTCTGAGAACAAAAATAAAAACCAAATGATAGAAAGAAATAAACATAACTGTTGCCATTGTTGGTTGGGTTCATTCATTGAAAAGTTGGGGACAACCAACAGTGAGCAGTGAACGTGCGAACGAACGATGCGATTGATTCGACAACAAACTCTGGCTAAAGAACAATAGAACTTTGTGAAATGTTTGTTGGCGGAAAATTTTTTATTGTTTCTTACTTTTTAAGGGATTTGCACATTGGCATTATCTAAATGTCACACAATATTTGCACTGCTCTGCGGTTTAGGGATGATGGCTAAGAAGTTGTTACATAATTCATATTGCATAAAAGTTGACAATTTATTTTATGAGATTTGAACTGGACTTAATATTTTTAAGAATTTTACGAGGAAGATGATTTAGAGTGTCAAATCTTGGAAACTCATGAATTTAATGCATTGTGTTTCTTTTTATACCCTCCAACATAGGTGGGAGGGTATACTAATTTCGTCATACCGTTTGTAACACCTCGAGATTTTCGTCTAAGACCCCATAAATGCCTTGATCGTCATAACCTTTTAAGTCGATCTAGCCATGTCAGTCCGTCCGTCTGTCGAAGGTACGCTTACTAAAGCCAGGCATTTGAAATTGTGCACAAATACTACTTATCAGTATAGGTCAGTTGGGTTTGAAAATGGGCTATTTCGGTTTTGATATAGCTGACATGTAACCGATCTTGGATCTTGACTTCTTGAGCCACTAGAGGGCGCAATTATTATCCGATTAAGCTGAAATTCAGAATGAAGTTTTTGTTGTGGCTTCCAACAACTGTGCTAAGTATGGTTCAAATCGGTCTATAACCTGATATAGCTGCCATATAAACCAATCTTGAATCTTGACTTCTTCAGCCACTAGAGGGCGCAATTCTCACCCTATTTGGCTGAAATTGTGCACGAAGGGTTTTGTTATGACTTTCAACAACTGGGCTGAGTATGGTTCAAATCGGTGCATAACATAATTTAGCTGTCATATAATCCCATCTGGGATCTTGACTTCTAGAGCCTCTAGAGGATGCAATTCCCATCCGATTTCGTTGAAATTTTGCATGAGGTGTTTTTTACGACTTCCAACAACTGTGCTAAGTATGATTCAAATCGGTCTATAACCTGATATAGCTGCCATATAAACCAATCTTGAATCTTGACTTCTTCAGCCACTAGAGGGCGCAATTCTCATCCTTTTTTGGCTAAAATTGTGCACGAAGGGTTTTGTTATGACTTTCAACAAGTGGGCTAAGTATGGTCCAAATCGGTGCATAACTTAATTTAGCTGCCATATAATCCGATCTTGGATGTTGACTTCTTAAGCCTGTAGAGGGCGCAATTCTCATCCGATTTGGCAGAAATTTTGTACAATTGCTTCTCCCATGACCTTCAACATACGTGTCTAATATGGTCCGAATCGATCTTTAGCTTGTTACAGCTCCCATATAAACCAATCTCCCGATTATGCTTCTTGATCCCCTGTAGGGGGCAATTCTTATCCGAATGGACTGAAATATTAGACAATGACTTCTACTATGGTCTTCAACACTGAATTCATTTATGGTCCGAATCGGACTACAACTTGATATAACTCCAATAGCATAGCAATTTTTATCCATTGTTTTTTGTTTGTCTAAAAAGAGATACCGCTCAAAGAACTCAAAAAATGCGTTCCATGGTGGAGAGTATATAAGATTCGGCCCGTCCGAACTTAGCACGCTCTTACTTGTTAGATAAAATTTTTTTATTTCTGACTAGCTGAACTGGGCCTGCTCCGCTGCGTTTTCTTTTACTTTATATGGAACAAAATTATCCTTTGAATACTTATTTTCGACAATTAAAGATCATGACCATGCTACCAAAGTAGTACTTGCATATCGCTTGACTAACGGTATTGCAATATAAGTGTCTTTATCTCAATCCCATATGATCTTTGTTTGTTTGTTTGTTTGTTTATTGAGTGTAACACCAGCACAACAAGATTATATCTTATATGTTAATGTGCTGATTCGCAATAGAGTATATAAAATAATGATTATTCTTTTTAAAAGGATATTAACTAATCTTAACATTTTAAATTATAGTAGTAAATATTAAGGACATTTAAAGAAAAATAATTATTCGTAGTTCATTTAAAAAATTTAAATAGCTCATTTTTGAATGAAGTTGCATTGCTTATGCTCTGTATGTTGGGAGGTAGGTTGTTCCAGAGACGCGTACTATGTACAATGTACTGTCGTTCAGAGGTTTGTGTGGCAAATCGTGGTTGAATGAGTTTTAGGCCACGGTTGGATCTGGCGAATTTCAGATGTTTGTGTAGGTATTCAGGTTCTTTTGTGTAGATTACCTTGTGCAGAAGAAGTAGACATCTGACATTCAGTAAGTTTGAAAAAGTTAAGTTAAATATTTGGTATGTAAATTGTGATATACGAGCTTGTCGACTTTTGTTAAACACATATCTTGCAATATCATTGTAAGCAACATTAAGCTTTCTACTGGTGTCTGCATCACAATTCGCAAATATCTCGCATCCATATAACAGTGTGGGAATTAAATAACTTTTTGCAAGTAACATTCGGATGTGAAAAGGAGTTGACAAGCGAACAGTCCATAAATTTCGCAGCATCCCACGTACTTTGCCAACTGTTGCATTAATGTGATTTGTCCACGTTAGGGTTGAATTAAAAGTCAATCCTAAATTTGTGGCTACTTGTACAAGATTCACTACAGAGTTACCAATTTTCACAACGAGATCATCAGTTATTGTCACATTTCTTTTACTTATCAGAATCAGTTTGGTTTTGGATGGATTTAAACATAATGCATTATTAACAGCCCAACAATGTATTAAGTCTAAATCAATATTTATGTTAGACACACAGGTTTGGATATCTTTCAGTTTGCAGTATGTGTAAAGTTGGACATCGTCAGCATACATTTGGATTTTAGATGTTGCAGGCACATCAGGCAGATCATTTATATACATGGAAAATAAAAGAGGGCCAAGGATAGAACCTTGAGGTACTCCTTTAAGGACATTCAGAGAGTTAGACCAACTATTGTTATAAAAAACAGACTGCGATCTTTGCGTCAAATATGATGATATCAGCTTGCAAGACGTCTCGGAGAAATGAAATAATTTCATAAGTTTTAGGACAAGAATATTATGGTTTACAGTGTCAAAGGCCTTACTGTGATCCAAAAGAAGGAGAAAGGATATCATTCCGTTATCCATACTTTGACGAAGGTTTTCAATTACATCAATCAGAACAGTGGTACAACTTCTTTTCTTTCTAAATCCAGATTGCCAGTTAGATAACAAATTTTCAGATTTCAGAAAATGCTCAATTTGGTTAGCCATTATGCGTTCCAGTGCTTTAGACAGGTATGGTAAAATGGCGATGGGACGGTACTCATTTTTTGATTTGCGAATAGGTACAATTTTTGCATGTTTCCATTCAAGCGGAAAAGTGGATTTAGTTAGAACAGTGTTAAATATATATGTTAAATATGGCAGAATCTTTGGCACAATTATTTTAATAAATCGTGGATTTATTTCATCAGTTCCGATCGCATTAGATTTAATGGACAGAATGCTGTGTAGAACCTCAGTTTCATTTACACAGCGAAAGGAAAAAGGATTTTCAACAGCTACCATGCACATATTTTCATATATATTTTCAGTAGGATAGACAGTGTTTATTGAAACAAAATTCTCATTTAGTTCATTTATGTTCATGTTGGGTTCCAGCTGAGTATTGCGTTTTTCTCCAACGCCAATTTTTCGTATCTCATTCCATTTAGAGCGACTATTAACAGCATTCTGAAATTTATTATGAAAATACAATGTCTTTGCCTCAGTTATACACTTTCCAACAGCTCTTCTAGCATTTTTAAAATGTTCATGTAGTTGTGAGGTTCTAAAACGTTTCCAACGTCTATATGAAAAGTTTCTTTCATCAATCAAAGTTTTTATTCGCTGGTTAAACCAAGGTGGTTGTGAATATTTAATTGTTATTGTTTTCTCTGGAACACATCGATTGTATATTGAACAGATATGATTTTGAACAAATGATATTTGTTCATCCACAGAGTCAAAATGATAAATTGAGTCCCACGGTACTTCATCAGTAAGGTGATTCAGTAAATTGTAGTTTATTTTCTTAAAATCGCGGTAGGTAATTCTGTTGTCTTGATAGGTCATGACGTAGTTATATGTTAGAAACAGTAGGTCATGTTTAGAAAAACCAGGTGCAGCAAGTTGGTCATAAAACAAAACATTTGCAACATTGTTAACAAAAAATATATCCAGAATGCTGGATGAATGACTCGTAAAATGGGTGGGCACAGAAGTGTTAGTTGGTACTAAGCCCAACAGCTCCATCGAACTGGAAAAATGAGATTCAGACAATATATTGCTATTAAAGTCACCAGCTATAGCTATATTGTTGTAAGAAAACGAGATTGTTTCGATACAAGATAGGAGCATGTCATATGGTATATTGTTGTGGGGCCTGTAAACACAGCCAATCAGCATCTTCTCATTTGAATAACAGTTTATTTCTAGAAATAGGTATTCAATGCTGTCACCTTGTGATGACATACATTTAACAGTCGCATGTAGTCCAGATTTCAAAAATATAGCAACACCGCCACCATGACTTTGCCTATCGGCTCTAAATATGTTATATCCTGGTAAGGTATATATATTATCGCATATATCCGGGCGAAACCAAGTTTCAGATACACATATGGCATCTATAGCAGAATTCACAAAAGTATCTCGAAATTCATCCATTTTATTGTTCAAACTTTGTGCATTTATATGAACAATTGTAAGCCCAGGCATTTGGTTCTTAAAAATCTTCAGCATCAATTTGAGATTATCTCTGGAACCGCAAGAAGTGTCACTTGACATATGTAATACGCATAAGCAATGCTAACAGTATGAATAGTTGACTTAAGTGCTGAGCTGTATTAAGGAAATTCGATTTAAATAGAGGCAAAACATATATATGATAACATAGAAAAAGGCATAGTAAAGCGAATATATAGTAACATACAATTAAAATTATTATATTAAATTTAATATGACACCAAAATATTTCAGGACTCAATATGAGCAACTGGTCTTTCAGGTGTTTCACGAAAGAGATTGGTAAGTTGCTCTATGTTTTCAACAAGCGTAGGGGAATCAGATCCAGGCCGTCTTACATAAACAAGGCCACGAAGCGAAAAAACAGACTCCAGATGTTTTTGTCGCTTAAGCTTCAGTGCATTTTGAAAAATTTTGTAATTATGGTTTGTCAGGTTCTCATTTATATAGAACGGTTTATTAGAGTCAAAACCTGCATGACTCAATACCAGGTTTGAATTAATTGATTTTCTAAACCTCGCAATATTTTTTAAGACAAAGTTTTATTGGTCTTCGAATTCGCTCGAAGGGTTTAGGGTCATTTAGGTTTGGATGTTAGATGTTTTCCAGACTTTATTTGCGTCGATATTCCCATGGGGATTTGGGAGTGAGAAGGACCCCAGGGGGGTAGTAGGAGGGTTTAGGGGGTGGTGTGGACTCCCGGAAGTGGGTACGAATTTCGTGCTTTGCTCCCAAATACCTTCCATTTGTCATGACCGGTAAATATGTATGTCCGATTTAGGGGTGTTTTCAGAGGTGAAGTGCTCCACCAGAAACTTAGCTCTGCAAAAAAAAAAAAAAATAAAATAACCATCGTGCTCTACTTTCAAATACCTTTTATTTAAACCCCATATTGCCATTGGCTTAGGGGAGTTTATGAGATGAGGCGTCCTCCAAACACTTGGTTATCAATTTCGTTTTCTAATCTCAAATACCTTTCATTTGAGCCACATATTGCCATTGTCGGTAAATTTTTATTCTTTGGAGGGTGTTTTGGGGAGGGGGGGGGGGGGGTGGTTCCCCAAATACATGGTCTCACATTTGGATATCAAATTCGTATTCTACTCCCAAATACCTTTATTTTAGCCCCATATTTCGATGGGGAAGGGGCGGTTCCCCAAATAAATGGTCCCAAATTTGGATATACGATTCGTATTCTACTCCCAAATAGCTTCATTAGAGCCCCATATTTCAATAATTGCTGTTTGTGGGGTTTTGGGGAAGGGTAAACCCCCAGAAAATTGGTGCCGAAAGTGGGTATCACTTTCGTGCTCTATTCCCCAATACCGTTTATTTGACATGGTTGGTATATATGTACGATTTAGGAGTGTTTTGGGGTGGTCTCCCAAAGACTTAGCCCTGAAAATATATCAGCATCGAACTCTGCTCTAAAATATCATTTATTTGAACCCCATATTTCCATTGGCCTCAAAATTGTGTATCAAATTTTAACCCCATATTGCCATTGGCCTCAAAATTGGGTATCTAATTTGTATTTAATCTCAAATGCCTTTCATTTATACCCCTCATTGCAAAAGTCAGCTAACATGTCCGGTTTGGGACCTTAAAAACTATCAATATCGAACTACACTCTCTTTTAGACCCAAATTGTCATGGTGGGCAAATACGTCCTATTTGGGGGATGTTATGGGGGTGGGTCGTCCCATAAACAGTTTGTCCGAAATATTGATATCAGATTCGTGGTCTACAACCAAATATCTTTCATTTGAGCCTCATGTTCCCATAGTCGGGAAACATGTCCGATTTGGGGGTGTTTTGGGGGGTGAAAGCTCAGTAATTTGGCCTCGAAAATATATATCAAATTCTTGTTCTACTCTAATATACCTCTCATTTAAGCCCCATATTGCATCGACAAATACTTCCTATTTGGGTGGCTTCATGAGGGAGGGGTAGCTCCATAGACACTTTTTCCCGAATATTGATATCAGAACTCTCAAAATCCGTTCATTTGAGCCATATTACTATGGTCGTAAATTTGTCCTCTTTGGGGGATGTTTTTAGGAAGGGGCAGCCCCCAAACACTTGGTCCCTAATTTGGATATCAGATTCGTATTCTACTCTCAAATACCTTTTATTTGCGTCCCATATAGCCATGGTCAGCGAATAAGTCCTGTTTTGGGTGTTTTCGGAAAGGGGTGAACCCTAGAAAGTTGGTCCCACTTTTAGATATCAAATTCGCATTGTACTTGCAAATACCTTTCATTTGAGTCCCATATTGCCATGGTCGGTTTATATGTCCGATTTAGGGACATATATTGCCTTAGATACCCCATCCGAAATTTGGATACCAAATTTTTGTTTTTAGGTTACTATTAGAGAGCACACAAAATTTTCCTTAAATCGCACTACCCATCTCCGAGATCTGGGGTTTCTGAAAATTAGGGTAAGGGGGAGGGTCCGACACCATTTAGAAATCAAAAAATTTAGTACCGTATTTTCACCACGGGATCATTATGCACCATCTGTGAAAATTCTGATTTAGGGGCGGCTCCCCTTAGGTACCCCATCCGTAATTTGTATACCAAATTTTTGTTTTTAGGTTACAATTAGAGAGGACACAAAATTTCGCTTAAATCGCACTACCCATCTCGGAGATCTGGGGTTTCTGAAAATTAGGGTAAGGGGGAGAGTCCGTCCCCTTTAGATATCAAAAAATTTAGTACCCTATTTTCACCACGGGATCATTATGCACTATCTGTGAAAATATAAGAAAGTCGGGACAGCCGGTTTTGAGTCTATAAGGAACATACAACAAACAAACACAAAATGATTTTTATACCCACCACCATAGGATAAGGGGTATATTCATTTAGTCAGTCCGCTTGCAACACATCGAAATATCAATTTCCGACCCTACAAAGTATATATATTTCGGATCGTCGTAAAATTCTCAGTCGATTTAACGATGTCCGTGTGTCTGTCCATCTGTCCGTCCGTCCGTCCGTCCATCTGTTGTAATCACTCTACAGCATTAAAAAATTTAGATATTGAGCTAAAATTTGCACGCTGGTTGAGTTATCAAACAGTCCAAATCGGACCACTTTTGAATATAGCTGCCATATAGACCGATCTGCCGATAAAGGGTCTGACGCCCATAAAATCTTTATTTATTACCCGGTTTCGCTGGAATTTGAAACAGTGAATAGTTTTAGGACTCCCGACATCCGACCTTAATATGGTTCAGATCGGACTATATTTGGATATAGCTGTCATATGGACCGATCTCCCGATAAGGGTCTGAAGTTCACAAAAGCTGCGTTTATTACCCGATTTCGCTGAAATTTGAAACAGTGAGTTGCTTTGAGCCGCCCGACATCCGACTTAGACATGGTTCATACCGGACTATATTTAGATATAGTTGCCATATAGACCGATTTGCCGATAAAGGATCTAAAGCCCATAAAAGCTTTAGTTATGACCCGATTACGCTGAAATTTGAAACAGTGGGTTGCTTCAAGCCTCCCGACATCCGACCCCGATATGGTTCAAATCGGACTGGATTTGTATATAGTTACCATATAGACCGATCTGCCGATAAAGGCTCTGAAATTATTTATTACCCGATTTCGCTGAAATTTGAAACAGTGGGTTGCTTCAAGCCCGACTTCCGACCCAAATATGGTTCAAATTGAACTAGATTTGTTTATAGCTGCCATATAGACCGATCTGCCGATAAAAGGTCTAAGGCCATAAAAGTTGGATTTATTACCCGATTTCGCTGAAATTGGAAACAGTGAGTTAATATAAGCCTCCCGCCATCTAAACCAGATATTGTAAAGATTGGACGATGTTAATATATAACTGTCATTTAGACCGATATGCCAATTAAGGCTCTGAAGCCCATAACAACTTTATTTATTTCCCGATTTCCCTGAAATTTGAAATTGTGAGTTATTTTACCGATATCCGACCCAAATATGAATCAAATCAGGCTATGCAGATACAGCTGCCATGTAGACCGAACTTAATACGGTTTTACTTGTTATATGTAAGATTAAGGGATTAGGACAAAAACTGGGAACCTGTTTCAAATATCCACAGTATATAAAGGATTTACTGCAAGCATTTTCTTTACAGATTGAAATACGATCTCTTCTTCATATGCGAAATTAAAATGTTCGCGCAAAAGTCCTATAAAAACTCACTATAAAATCCTAAATTTGTATTTGGTTAATGTTCCGTTCGAGGTGACGATAGGAAACCTGGAAGGAAGGGAAGACGTTTCCGATCGGATACCTGAGATGAATCTTGAAGTCGAGTGCGAGGCACTGCTGCCATGGGCACAATCTTGGATTGATGGAACCCTAGTATTACCATCCGGAAGATCATGTTTCACGTTTGGATCAAAGTTAGAGGACAGAGTGGGCCTGGGGGTCTACATTGAGAACCCAGGGACTGAGATCTGTTTTAGGCTGCCTGACCATAACACCCAGGACGGTAAGTTCACGAACAATCTTACAGTGTAAGAGGGAGATTAACGCTTTCTCTGAGGATGGGAAAATCCGCATTGTTTGGGTGCCGGGCCATAACGGTGTAAAGGGAAATGAAAGGGCAGACGATTTTGCGGTGAAGGCCAGAGGACTGCCGTCAATAAACTTAGTTAACACGAAGCCTTTCGGGTCGAGGCAGACTGAGTAAAAGGAGTGGGTGACGAATGCGCATGCAACATTGTGGAACAGCAAAAAGGTCGGTAGGACGGCGAAAATCCTATGGAGGGATCCAGATTGTGAGAAGACGAGGCTATTACTGAAAGGAAGCAAGAAGGAGGTCAGTTTAGCTATTGGTATCATAATGGGACACATAGGACTACGAGCTCCAGTGAAACGGTCGGTAGAACGGTGAAAATCCTATGGGGGGATCCAGATTGTGAGAAGAAGAGGGTATTACTTAAAGGAACTAAGAAGGAGGTCAGTATAGCTATTGGTATCATAATGGGACACATAGGACTACGAGCTCATTTATCTAAAATCAGTGCGGCAAGTGATAGCATGTGTAGGGCATGCGGGGAAGATGATGAGACATTGGAGCATTTCCTTTGTCATTGCCCGGCTTTCGCGTCTAACAGATACCGGCACTTAGGTGGAGACACAATACCAGACATGAACCAACATAGGATAGTGGTATTGAAAACAATAAAGAATTTTGTAAGTAGCACGGAATTCCTAACTTAAAATTTTCTTTTTAGAGGTTACTTTATAGTTTTTAGAAAGCACAACAAGCCGATCACTGGCTTAGGTGTCCGTCCATAGTGGCATGGGGTGGATTAATATCTGCACCCTCTTTTCAACCTAACCTAACTTAATGTTTCGTTCGCCAATTCCATACATGCATTATTTTTCTGAGATGTGATCCTCTTGCTGCAAACAAATGGTATCAACTGTTGTTTAATGTGTAGCTCGAAGCTCACACCACACGGGGTAGAATAGAATGGCCAACTTTCAATAGAATGTTGTAGTGTCAGTAAGGATTACATTGTTGTCTAACTCTACGACCGACCACCATTGCCATCACCATTACGGACACAAATATATTACAACTATATTTGTATGTGTTACATCTCATTTATTTGTTCGACTACAATATTTATTGTAAAACAATGTGCTTAGAACACCACTACAAGCATTATCAATCGTATCATCGTCATCATCATTGTTATACACAACAAACAACAAAGTATTGTGATTTACACACTTACACAAATGATGGGAATTCCCAGAATACCTAGAAGACAAAAAAAAAAAATCAAAAAATGTATGAGAACAAATAAATGGACAGATATCCCAAGGGATAGTTGAAACATGTTAACATATATCCTATTTTATGACACTGACATAATATTACGTTTGTGCATGTGTGCAAGGAAGCAAGTAACTATGATGTCAGTGTCAAAATCCAAACGATCATTTTTAATATTACAAATTGAAGGACAATAGATAATTAAATATAATGGACATTAAATAATGACCTATATTTTCATCTTACTTTAAGGTTAGGTTTGGTAAAGGCGCCTCTGCAGCCGAGTTGGTAGCGTGCTCGGATTAACAGTGACTTCGATTTCCACCAGAGGCTTTGGTCTGTCGCTGTTGTGGTATCACAATGGACTTAAAATTGTCTAAGCGCCACTCTTACCTAACCTAACCTAGGTTTGGTAAGTTGAAGAAAAGGATGAAGATATACAAGTAAAAGCGTGCTAAGGTAAGCTGGTCCGAATCTTGGGAACCCACCAACGTGAATTCTGCGATTTGGACCGTACTTGGCACAGTTGTTGTCAGCCAAATCGGATTAGAATTGAGACTTCCACGGGCTCAAGAATTCAAATCAGGAGATCGGTTTATATGGGAGCTATATCAGGTTCTTGACCGATTTGAACCGTACTTAGCACAGTGGTTGGTTGATAACAAAACACTACGTCCGAAATTTCAGCCTAATCGGATAAAAATTGCGGCTTGCAAGGGCTCAGGAAGTCAAATCGGGAGATCGGTTTATATGGAAGCTATATCAGGTTATAGACCGATTTGAACTGTAATTGGCACAGTTTCAGCCAAATCGTATGAAAATTGAGGCTTCCAGGGGCTCAAGAATTCAAATCGGGAGATCGGTTTGTATGGGAGCTATATCCAAATTTAAACCGATATGGCCCATTTGCTATCCCCAATGACCTTTATCAATATTGAATATCTGTGCAAAATTTCAAGCGGCTAGCTTTACGCGTTCGATTACGCAATCGTGATTTCGACAGACGGATGGACGGACATGGCTAGTTCGACTCGGAATGTCGTGACGATCAAGAATATATATACTTTATGGGTCCTAGATCAATATTTCGAGGTGTTACAAATGGAATGACTTGATTAGTATACCCCCATGGGTGGTGGGTATGAAAACCGCCCCTGCTACTGCGGACATACACATAAACAAGCAGTCAGGAATTCTGTGCTGCTCATAAAATTCCAATCTTTTTTTATACTATGCCTCTACGTCGGCTCAAGTCCGAAACTTAAGTTCCGTAGTCTGTTAGCAACGAATACCGGGCATTGACATAGGAAGTGTTCTAACATCTCGTCATTTTCCTCACATGTCCTACACACGCTGTCACTTGTCGCACCAATTCTGCATAAGTGCGCTCGTAGTTCTATGTGACGCGTACTGATATCGAGAGCCATGCTGACCCCCTTCCTACATCCTTTCAGTAATAGCCTTGACTTCTCATGATCTGTATCCCCCCCATAAGATTTTCGTTGTCCTTCCAAACTCTTCTAAATATTCGTTTAACTTCAAAGCAGTTAAGGATAGTGTCATCCTCAGAAAATACAACAACCTCCCTCTTATTATCCTGGTTGTTATTCCCCTAATGTCCAGTTTACTGTTCTCAATGATGTTCACATTTGACGTCCTTGCGTTAAGACTGTACCTCCTCACGGATTCCGTGATCGCCTGACTTCCCGCTCGCAGTATGTGTGTTATGGCCAGGCAGCCATAAACAGAGCTCAATCTCTGGGTAATCAATGAAGCCCTGTTCTGTCCTCTAACTTTGATTCATCCTTGAGCTTGAACTACTTACTAGTATTACCATAGTTACGCACCTGAAGAATGTATCGCCTGAATTATTCTTCCTATCTTCTATCGACACACCCATCGCCTTAAATCTCATATGCGCAGCGGCTGCCTGATAACTAATCTGCATGTCTAGGGATCGAACGTATAGAACCGTTTTCAGTGCCCTGGTAGGGGTGGTTCTCATCGTCCACCTATGTTCAGACAACATATTCTCTAAACCTGTTGTTATCTCCATAGCTGCACGGCTATGTCCCATCGCCGTCCCACATACTACCTAGACGTAAGTTAGGTTAGGTTAGGTGGAAAAGAGGGTGGCGATATTAATCAGGCCCCAAGCCAATAATCAGCTTGTTGTGCGCTCTAAATAATCAAAAATAACGTCGAAAAGAAAATTCGTGCTACTTACAAAATCCTTAATTATTTTCCATACCACTACTCTAAGTTGGTTCATATCTGGTATTATGTCTCCACCTAAGTGTCGGTGAGTGTTAGCCGCGAAAGCCGGAATGACGTAGGCAATGTTTCTACGTCTAATCATCTTCCCTGCATATCCTAGACTTGTTATCACTTGCCGCACTGATTTGCTCATAGTCCTATTTGTCCCGTTATGAAACCGAAAGCTATACTGATCTTCTTACTTCCTTTCACTAATAGACTCATCTTTTATGAACCGGATCTACCCTTTGAATTTTCGTTGTCGAACTGACTATTTCGGTGTTCCAAATTGTAACATGCCCTTAACTCGGACTGCGTCGACCAGAAAGGCTTCGGGTTAACCAAGTTTATTGACGGCAGTTATCTGGCGTTCCATGCCAAATCGTCTTTTTTCAAATTCTAAATTTCAAATTCCAAATTTCAAATTTTGCCCATGAGCATTCCACTAAAGAACAGGGGCAAACTCCTTACATATCATGAGTGCAGTCAGATTCAAGTTCAAGCTCAATGATAAGGGGCCTCTTTTTATAGCCGAGTCCGAACGGCGTGCCGCAGTGCGACACCTCTTTTGGAGAGAACTTTAAGATGGCATAGTACCTCACAAATGTTGTCAGCATTAGGAGGGGAAAACCACCGCTGAAAATTTTTTCTGATGGTCTCGCCAGGATTCGAACCCAGGCGTTCAGCTTCATAGGCGGACATGCTAACCTCTGCGCTACGGTGGTCTCCTTCATTCTCCCTTAATCCGGGACCAAAACGATGCGGATCGTAGCCTCCTTAGAGAAGGCGTTAATCTCCTCCTTACACTCCAACATTCGTGAACTTACCGTCCTAGTTGGTATTGCCCTGATGCCCAGTTTACTGTCCGTAAAGATCTTCACACTCGACGTTCTCGTATTAACACCATACCACCTCACGCATACCGTGATCGCCCGGATCTCCGCTTGCAGGACCGTATTTTGGTCAAGCAGTCTTAAACAGATATCAGCCCTTGGGGTCTTAATGTAGACCCCCGGCCCACTCTTTCCTCTAGCTTTGATCCATCTTTAAAGCATGATCTCCCAGATGGTAATACCAGAGTTCCGTCAATCCAAATCTGTGCATCTGGCAGCAGTGTCTCGCGCTCGCGTCATCTAAGGTATCCGATCGGAAACCTCTTTTAATGGTCCATCCGCTAAGTCCAATTTTGGCGTACTCTTTCCAACATTTCGACCGGTATCTCATGAATAAATGCTTCAATGTTGTCTTCCATTGCGTTAATTGAAGGGGCTTGCCTGTAAAGACATGAGTTTTAACAAAGCCCCACGAAAAAAATAGTCTTAAGGTGTTAAATCGCACGATCTAGGCGGCCAATTGACCTGTACTGAACTTGAAATAAATGTTCACCAAACTCGCCTCTCAAAAACTCCGTTGTTACGCGTGCTGTGCGGCATGTGGCACCGTCTTGTTGAAACCACATGTCATGGAAGCCAAGCTCTTGCATTTTGGGCGAAAAAAGTTGGATATCATCTTACGATAGCGGTCACCATTCACAGTTACGATTCGCATCGTCATTGAAGTATGGTCTAATAATGCCACCTGCCCATAAAGTGCACCAAACTGTGACTTTTCCTGGATGCATTGGTAGATCTTACAATGCTTCTGGATGATCTTCACTCCAAAATTGACAATTCTGTTTATTTACGTACCCATTGAGCCAAAAATGAGCTTCATCGATGGAATTGACTAAGCGCGCGATGAACTTTCTTTACAGAGCACAGAACAGAAGAGTGTTCAAAGATAGGTTGAGGACATTTGTAAGGTACTCAACTCCACGCAGATCCTCTCTCCTTCTAGACCTGTCATTCTCGGGATGCACAATAAATTGACGGTTGAACAACCTGGTGCATCTAAGTCTCAGTTACGTCGCCAAAAGTGACTGAGGTCATGTCATTCCGTCTACCGTGACTAGACCATTGCTTGCCTCAACCGGTACCGAAGTTACATTGTTTCAGGTGTTCCAGCTAAAAATGTTGTTTATGTTCGGTGACTACCCTGTTTATTTCCAAGTTCAGCTAGCTGATTCTGGGGATAGTGGGATCGAATTCCATCCCGCTCGTCTGCGAGTACCACTGCCTGTGATGGGAAATTGGGCCGCACTTGGCGTATTTGACCGGCTGGTATAAAGCGAAAGGGTGCTGCGTTAATAATGTATCTCTCGGCAATTAGCACATTCGAGAAGGTGTCAGTTCACTGAAGCGGCGATTGGTGTACTCTCTGAAGCCGACCCAATCGGCCTTCTTCTGATTGATAAAATTCCGGCGCAGAGGTTATGAAGTCGGGTGGTCGGTCGATGGTGAGAATTATGCGGAGGTGGTCTGATCCGAAAGAAATGACGGCTTACCAGGATACGTCACTCAGGAGATCCGGGAATGCAATGGAAATGTCTGGCGAGCTGCTGCATCTCCTCTTAATTCTAGTGGGGGCATCCTCATTCACCTTGCAAAACGTGGAGCTTTCAATCTGTTCTGCCAAAGCTATGTCCGTCCCGCTGGTCGTTACCTAGAGCGAATGTCATTAAACGTCATGCGCATTAAAGTCTCCTAAATCCAGCCGATTGTGGCCAGACAATAGCCCCCTTATGTCGGGGTTGTAAGCTTGGCCATTTATTGGGTCACAACTACCAAACGGCGGTATGTACACGTTGTATAGCTCCATGTCGGCAGTACCGGACTTGACTGCTATCCCCATGCACTTCATGTTGAGGTCACTAGCGCCAGGCGTAGGCGCGATGGGTCTACACTGCACGGAATAGTGCATCACCAAGGCTAATACCCCACCCCCATCCATACGTAGCACATCGTATCCGTAACAACTGTGCAAGTGCAGGTGTTGGGCAGCTTTGTCTCCTGGATCGGTGCAACCAATATGTTCTTCCGACTCATAAAACCTACTATCTCGTCGATCTTGGCTCTCAGACCATTGCAATTCCATTGCAAAAAGATACACTTCGTGACACTGGCCCAGGATCTGGGTCTGGGATGCTGCTGTTGCATATATTGCCGCACGGGAGAGGTCGGAGGGGTCACATAGTCCCACAACGAGGACACCGAAGGCGATGACGATAACGCTTGTGATCCAGTGCTGTCGCAGTGGGTGCTGTTCGCACAGTACATTGTAACATATTCAGTGTGACTATACTCCCGTAGTGACGTAAGTCCAGAGCAAGATCGGAAATGTTACCACTCCATGCACCGGTTACACCACACCGACGCCGACCGATGATGGGGGCGGTTCTGTCAAACGGCCAGAGTAAGATCTGAAATATACCCACTCCATGCACCGGCTACACTACACCGACACCGACCGATGATAGAGGTGGTTCTGGCAAACTGAACAGAACCAGGGTCCGGGGTTCTTTTAAATTCCGACACGGACCAAAAGCGTTCCGAGAAAGCACTCCAGGACGTGCCTTTCCCATGATGAAGAAAGTAGGAACAGTTACACTGAGGCGGCAGCCCTTGCCAATGAGGATTCCATCGAGTTAATCCTGTGTGTACAACCGGCTGCCATGGGATTGATAGCTTGAGCTTGCTACCAATGTAGCTTCCGGCTCCTCGCTCTTACAGCATAAATTATGGGGGTACAAACTATTACAACTATTATTTTTTTATAGTTTTTTTTTTATATATTCGTAATTTTTTCATCTTAGTCTCGTCTCCTTATACCCACATTGCCTAGGTTGGGACTTGGGTTGCGTTCTTGTTGTCAAGGATGAGGCATGAGGTTTTATGAAAATTCATCTTCCAGCAATTCCAGATTTTAGATTTTTCTCCTTGAGAGATCCAAATTGTTGTCTTTTGAATTTCGTTTAAGAATTTAGGTAAACAATAGATTGTGTTGGTCTACATCAAATTTAGCCCCGTTTAGCTGAAACATAGTTATTTTTACTTCCCGTGTATATAATTTCCATTTTTATACCCACCAACATAGGATGGTAGTATACTAATCTATTCATTCCGTTTGTAACACCTCGAATTATTCGTCTAAGACCCCATAAAGTATATATATTCTGGATCGTCTCGACATTCTGAGTTAATCTAGCCATGTCCGTCCGTTCGTCTCTCGAAATCACGATAGCGGTCGAACGTGTTAGGCTAGCCGCTTGAAATTTTGCACAGATACTTCTATTTGGTGTAGGTCGTTGGGGAATGTAAGAAGCCATATCGGTTCAGATTTAGATATAGCTCCCATATAAACCGATCTCCCGTTTTTACTTCTTGAGCCCCTGGAAGCAGCAATTTTTTTCCGAATTGGGTGAAATTTTGCATGTATTGTAGTATGCCGTTATGACTGTGCCAAGTTCGGTCCAAATGGGTCTATAAACTGATATAGCTCCCATATAAACCGATCTTCTTATTTGGCTTCTTGGGCTCCTGGAAGTCCCAATGTGTGTAGTGTTCATTTAAAACTTTCAATGTGTCAAGTACGGTCCGAATCAGTCTATAACCTGATATAACTCCCATATAAACCGATCGCCCGATCTGACTTCTTGAGCCTTTACAAGCCGCAATTTTTGTCCGATTTGACTGAAAATTTGCATGGAGTGTTCTGTTACGACTTCCAACAACTGTGCCAAGTTCGGTCCAAATTGGTCTATAACCTGATATCTTCTTTTATATAGAAATCAATTTCTGTTGGTTTGTTTGTTTGTGTGTTCCTTATAGACTCAGAAACGGCTGAACCGATTTTCTTGAAATTTTCACAGATGATGCATAATGATCCCGTGGTAAAAATAGGGTACTAAATTTTTTGATATCTGAAGGGGGAGCGGACCCTCCCCCTTACCGTAATTTTCAGAAACGCCAGATCTCGGAGATGGATGGTGCGATTTAAGCGAAATTTTGTGTGCCCTCTTATAGTAACCTACAATCAAAAATTTGGTATTCAAATTTCGGATGGGGTACCTAGGGGGGGGCGCCCCACCCCAAATCCTACCAAATATATATAGACCCATCACGGCAATATGGGACTCAAATGAAAGGTATTTAAGATTACAAAACGTATCTGATATCCAATTGTCGGACCAAGTGTTTGGGGGACCACCCCACTCCCCAAAACACCCCTAAATCGGACATATTTACCGACCATGTCAATGTGGGGCTTAAATAAAAGTTATTTGAGTGTAGAATAGAAATCTGATATCCAAATGTGGGATCACGTTTCTGGGGGTCCACCCCTTTGCCAAAACTCCACCCAAACAGGACTTATTTACTGACCATGGCAATATAGGGCTTAAATAAAAGTTATTTGAGTGTAGAATACGAATCTGATATCCAGATGTGGGACCAAGTGTTTGGGGGGCCGCCTATCCCCGAGGACATACCCCAAAGAAGACAAAATTTACGACCTTAGCAATATGGGACTCAAATGAAAGATCCTTGGAAGTAAAGCACGAATCTGATGTCGATGTTCGGGAAAAGTGTTTATGGGGCCACCCCACCCCCATAACATAACCCAAATAGGAAGTATTGGCAGACCATTGCAATATGAGGCTCAAATAAAAGGTATTTTAGAGTAGAATACGAATCTGATATGAATATTCAAAGCCAAGTCACTGAGTGGCCGCCCCATCGCCCAAAACACCCCCCAAACTGGCCATATTTGCCGACTATGGAAAAATGGAGCTCAAATGATGGGTATTTGTGAGAAGACCATGAATCTGACCTCAAAAATTCGGGACCAACTGTCTAGGGGACGTCCCACCACCATAACAACCCCCAAGTTGGACTTATTTGCTCACCATGACAATTTGGGTCTTCAAGACAGTGGAGCTCGATATTCATAGTTTTTAGGGCCCATACCCCAAACCGGACATATTTGCTGGATTTGTCAATAGGGATTTAAGTGAATGGTATTTGAGATTAGAAAAAGAATTTTATATCCAATGTTGAGGCCAATGGCAATTTGGGGTTCAAATATATGGGAATACAGCACGTTGCTGATATTTTTTCAGGGCTTAGTGTTTGGGGGACCACCCCACTCCCCAAAACACCCCTAAATCGGACATATTTATCGTCCATGTCAATGTGGGGCTTAAATGAAAGGAATTGGGGGTTAGAGCAAGAATTGATAGCCACTTTCGGGACTAATTTTCTGGGGGTCTATCCCTTTCCCACAATACCCCACAAACAGCAATTTTTTACTGACCATCGCAATATGGAGCAAAAATAAATGTATTTGGGAGTTGAATACGAATTTGATATCCAAATGTAGGACCATGTATTTACCCAAAAGGTAAACATTTTTCGACCATGCCAATATGTGGCTCAAATGAAAGGTATTTTAGCTTAGAAAACGAATTTGATAACAAATCTCGGGGCCATGTGTTTGGAGGACGCCTCATCCTGTATACACCCCTCAAAACCAATTGCAATATGGGGTTTTAAAAATGCTATTTGAGAGAAGAGCACAATGCTGATATTTTTTTAGGGCCAAAAGTCTGGGGGACCACCTCACCCCCGAAAACCCCCCTAAATCAGACATCATGAAATAAAGTATTTTAAGAATGGAGTGAACCTTACATCCAAACTTAAATTCGTGGACCAATAAAGATCATATGGGATTCAGGTCAAGGTAAAGGGTGATTTTTTTGAGGTTAGGATTTTCATGCATTAGTATTTGACAGATCACGTGGGATTTCAGACATGGTGTCAAAGAGAAAGATGCTCAGTATGCTTTGACATTTCATCATGAATAGACTTACTAACGAGCAACGCTTGCAAATCATTGAATTTTATTACCAAAATCAGTGTTCGGTTCGAAATGTGTTCAAATTTTGACAAATTTTGTTCAGCGATGAGGCTCATTTCTGGTTGAATGGCTACGTAAATAAGCAAAATTGCCGCATTTGGAGTGAAGAGCAACCAGAAGCCGTTCAAGAACTGCCCATGCATCCCGAAAAATGCACTGTTTGGTGTGGTTTGTACGCTGGTGGAATCATTGGACCGTATTTTTTCAAAGATGCTGTTGGACGCAACGTTACGGTGAATGAACACATTTCGAACCGAACACTGATTTTGGTAATAAAATTCAATGATTTGCAAGCGTTGCTCGTTAGTAAGTCTATTCATGATGAAATGTCAAAGCATACTGAGCATCTTTCTCTTTGACACCATGTCTGATATCCCACGTGATCTGTCAAATACTAATGCATGAAAATCCTAACCTCAAAAAAATCACCCTTTACTTATATAGTGAAGCTGTTTGTCAAGCGATATACTTTTTCGTAGCATGGTATTTCACTAAAAGCTCTTTAATAAATATTCCAAGGAAAATTTTTTCCATATAAAGTAAAAGAAGGCGCTGCGAAGCGGGCTCTGTCTAGCTAATAGCTCCCATATAAACCGATCTCCCTATTTGACTTCTTCAGCCCCTGGTAGCCTTAATTTTCACCGGATTTGGCTGAAATTTGAACCAAAAACCTAGCCTAAGACTTTTAACATAAGTTTCAAGTTTTAACCGTATCAATCCCGATATGACTTCTTAAGACCACAATAATTCCAATACAAACTCAGTTAATAAGGTTCAATTGTGAGCGGAATCCATGGTGGTGGGTACCCAAGATTCGACCCGGCCGAATTTAGCACCATTTTACTTGTTTTCGTTTGATTTATGTTTTGCTCTTCAACTAAAGCAATAAATCAAAGTAAAACGGCAAAAAAAAACAAAAATTTATTAAATTTATTGAAGCACCATAGTCTGATGTTATTATTCTTCTTCATCTCTAAATAGGGAAAGATTTAATAAACAAATATTTTTGCTACGTGTTTATTTAATGAAATCCAGCAGGAGCTAGGACATTGCATAGCTAGGCAGGCAGGCAGGCAGCAGGCAGGCACTCGCTATCAGTATTAACAATCAAATTAACAAATTTCAATATTTGCACTTCCTGTAGCACAACAGCAATAGCAGTAAAAAGCCAACAACAAGAAATTGAATATTGGCCAATGTTATTTTTTGTGTTCTGGTACAACCAGGAATAATGGCCAATACTCTCTCTCGCACACACTCACACTCGAAGAACAGTTTTTTTTAAATGTATGCAGAGTTCTCCATTGGCAGGCTTTTTTGCCTTTTGGAATAAAATAAATTATTAATATTTGTTATAATTTCTTTGAATATCAAATCTAAATATTCAATTTGCGTTGCTACACGACACATGCCGATTTGCATAAACACAACTTCAAATAGATACGGATACAGAAACAGATTCTGTCGATATATTTCGCTACGATTTTTTCCTGCAAAAAAGCAATGTGGAGAGAGAATCAAAAAGTGGGAATAACAAATATCCCCTTCTGTCATTTAAGTTGTGCATGGATGGTGTCTGCCGGTGAGTCGGTATTTTCCAGGGGCATCTACCATGTTATTGGGCTATTGTTACTGTAGTTCCTGCATCCTGCCGAACAACAATAATACCCATAATGATTTGTCAATAATACGTGAGATGAAATCTTAAGCTACAGTCTACGACATCCAACCATTCAACCTTCCATCCATTCATTCATTCATTCATTTGTCCAACAACAATCACAATATTATTGTTGGAAAGTACTTGCTTTATATACATACATGTGTATATATTTATATAAATATACAAGTGTATAAACACTTCAAAGTAAACATACATATGTGGGTGTATGTGTCTGTCATTTTATTCCTACTATACAGCAGACATTAAGTCAGGTGAAGGAACAATATCGACTGATATACCCACCTACAACACTTTAATTAAAATTCGGTGAGCACCACATAGGCTGGAACATTGAGGTCCGATCTGTGTGGTGTTCATTGCTGTCACAAGAAGCTTAGCGGCGCCCGGTACCTCGCCGCAAAGCTTCTCGCTTGTATAGGGTTGCGTATAGTGAAATGCTCCATACGGAGTAGTTGCAACGGCAGTCGCGCACAATCACTGGTATCGAGCGGAGAGTCTCAATGAGAGGCCGGGCGGTATCGGCTCTTGCACAAATACTGAGTGCCTGTGATGCTCGATATGACATAGGGGGGTTATTGGCGCCTTTAAATAACCAATAGGTGGCCATTGGTTATTTAAAGGTTCCCGCGGTGATCGGTCCCTTGGATCAGAACGAGCTTGCTCTCATCAGTAGCACGACGAGGATCCCCACCTCCATATGAAAATGTGGCTACAACAACAACAAACTCCGGGAAAAATGCATGACTCTAGATCTACATCAGCTGTATCGAGATATGGTCCAATCTGGATCACACTATTCAGCAAAATCAAAAGTCTTATATGGATTCAAGACCGTACATCGGCAGTTCGATATATGTACAAAGCAGCAAATATGAGTCTATCTGTACCATATTCGGGGAGGATAAGTAGGCTCTAACATACCTCACTCTACTTTCAGCAAAACCGAGAAATAAATACGTTATTTTTGGGTGAGAGACCTAACTTTACTTTAATTGGCTACGACAGAATATTTGTACCACTAGCCGAACGTAGAATAGCGTTCCAAGCGCCTCGATCTTCTGCGCTCATTCTAAAATCTCTGACACCAAGTTTCGAGGTGTCTCCCACAACTTGATCTTTCCATCGGGCTTTTGGTCCTCCCGGTTTGCGTGTACCACAGTGTTTGCCTTCAAACGACTTCTTTGCTGGAGCTTCTTCATCCATTCTGACAACATGACCTAGCCAACGCATCCGTTGTATTTTAATGCGTGTAATTATGCTATCGTCGCCATACAGCTCGTGGTTCATACGTCACCTATATTCTCCGTTAACGCAAACTGGTCCATATAGTTTACGAAGAATCTTTCTCCCAAATACTCCAAGTACTGCCTCATCTGCTTTCACAAGTACCCATGCTTCAAAACCATATAACAGCACGGGTAGTATCAGTGTCTTGTATAGTGTAATCTTCGTCTGTCGAGAGGTGGCCTTGGGCCTGGCCTGGGTGAGAGACCTTTAATGGATAAATCGGTATATATGAGGTCTATGGGTGACCTGGGGATGCAACGGTTCTAATTGGTTTTGACTCGGCAAAACCAAGGCTTATCTTGGTCTTCCCTCATCTCAATTGTAGACATAAACCTCCCCGCCGTGTCACCTGGGTAGCTTCTTTCAACAAACGTTTAGGTAATGAGCTAAAATGTGCCACAAGTTCAAATGTAGAACGATAGCAAGTAAAAGCGTGCTAAGTTCGGCCAGGCCGAATCTTATATACCCTCCACCATGGATCGCATTTGTCGAGTTCTTTTCCCAGCATCTCTTCTTAGGCAAAAAAGGATATAAGAAAAGATTTGCTCTGCTATTAGAGTGATATCAAGATATGGTCCGGTTTGGACCACAATTAAACTATATGTTGGAGACCTGTATAAAATGTCAGCCAATTCGAATAAGAATTGAGCCCTTTGGGGGCTCAAGAAGTAAAATAAATTATGGGAGCTGTATCAGGCTATAGACCTATTCAGACCAAAATAAACACGAACGTTAATGGTCATGAGAGGATCCGTCGTACAAAATTTCAGGCAAATCAGATAATAATTGCGCCCTCTAGAGCCGCAAGAAGTCAAGACCCAAGATCGGTTTATATGGCAGCTATATCAGATTATGAACCGATTTGAACCTTATTTGACACAGTTGTTGAAAGTAAGAATAAAATACGTCATGCAACATTTCAGCCATATTGGATAGGAATTGCGCCCTCTAGAAGCTCAAGAAGTCAAGTCCCCAAATCTGTTTATATGTCAGCGATATAAGGTTATGAACCGATTTGAACCATACTTGGCACAGTTGTTAAGTATCATAACAAAATAAGAATTGCGCCCTCTAGAGGCTCACGATGTCAAGACCCATGATCGGTTTATATGACAGCTGTATCAGTTTATAGACCGATTTGAACCATACTTGGCACAGTTGTTGGATGTCATACCTAAACACGTCGTGCGCAGTTGTTGGATGTCATAAGGAAACGCCACCAGCAAAATTTCAGTCAAATCGTACAAAAGTTGCGGCTTGTAAAGGGGTCAAGAATTCAAATAGGGGGTCGGTTTATATGGGAGCTATATCAGGTTATAGAACGATTATGTCACAGTTGTATATGGCACAGTTGTTGGAAGTCATAACAAAATACTACGAGCAACATTTCAGCCGAATCGGAAAATTGCGGCTTCCAGGGGCTCAAGAAGTCAAATCGGGAGATCGGTTTATATGGGAGCTATATCTAAATCTGAACCGATATTTTAATCCCCAACAACCTACATCAATGTAAAGTTTCTGGGCAAAATTTCAAGTGGCTAGCTTTACGTGTTCGACCGCTATCGTGATTTCGACAGACGGACGGACGCTCATGGCTAGAGCCATGACGTCGTTTTTATGCACAGAAATAACACAAGAAACCGATCTTGGGTCTTGACTTCATGAGCCACTAGAGGGCGGAATTCTCATCCGATTTGAAATTAAATGATTTAATATGACTTCCAACAATTGTGCTAAGTATGGTTCAAATCAGTACATAACCTGATGTAGCTGCCATATAAGCCGATTTAGGATCTTGACTTCTTTAGCATCTAGAGCGCGAAATTCTTAAAAAGTTGGAAAATTTATCATCTTTAATGTAAGTTTTCTAATCTTTGGCTCGAATCTTTACAATTAGGATGACAATGTACATAGCCGGTTGTACAGTGGAATGGATGAAACACAGGTTCGATACTCAGCATTACTCAAAAACGCTCGCAATATTTTAAAGAAACTGTGGACTAAAGGTCACAATGTGAACGGGTGTGAACGTTTCATTCACAAGAACTGTTGTTGGTTTATGAACATTTGTGGTTGATCTGATAACAGCTGTGTGTTGATCACTTTTCTATGGGTGAAGATATAAGAAATTTGCGAAAGGCCGCGATGGCCAACTTTTAAGAATTGCTAGAGGCCCCCGATACACTTAAAGCATTGACATTTTGGACATCATTTCCTACACCTCAACTCTAACTAGCCAAAGAGTCATCTCTATGCGTTTAAAGACGATAGATTTCTAACTTTTTTTTAATGTCATCACCTTGTGTGTCGTCATACTGCTCAAAACAATGCTCAAGCTTGTTTTCTTTCTGGGGTACCCTTGGTTTGGAACCATATAGCAGGACACATAGCTCGCTGGCATGCGAGTGACTCGGTTCCTAAATTGCTAACTTCATCTTAGGTAGCATCTGTTATTCAATATTATTCTTGTTTTTTTTTCAATGCCGATGTCGTTTCGTTTATTGCACTGCCGAGGTAGATGAAACTTCTGACTTTTTATAGTGCTTTCCCAGCTCTTATGCCATGAACTTTATTTCATCTCTATTTACTGCAAAAGTCATCTTAACTGATTTTTTTCTTCCTTTTCAGAGATAACATTGGTGTTCGAGGGAAATTTCGACGTCGTTTGGTATGGAACGGTTCGAAAAGGTTCTTTCGTAATTTACCGTAAAAACCATTATGCAAAGTCGCAGGGATACCAATCACGCATATCTGCCCTGTCGAAAACGGTTTTTTTGTCAACGAAATCATGGTAAGTGTCGATATTCCATTTTTTAGTCTTCCAGGATTTGGGATAATGTCTAGTTTAAGGTGGATTTACTACATCAAGTTCGCATTGATTGGTCCTAAGTATCTGATTGATATTGCAAATTTGCCCATGAACATTCTATTAAGGAACAGGGACAAACTTCTCACAAATCAATGAGTTCTGACCGATTCAATTCTAAGCTCAATGATAAGGGACCTTCTTTTTACAGCCGAGTCCAAACGGCGTGGCGCACCTCTTTGGAGGGTAGTTTTTACATGGCAAAGTACCTGACAAATGTCCCCAGCATTAGGAGGGGATAACCACCGGTGAAAATTTTTCTGATTCGAACCCAGGCGTTCAAGATCATACGCGGTCATGTAATATGGTCGATATGGGGGTATTTTTGGGGCTGAGGTGGACCCCATATTTCAGATTTGTGCTCTAGTCCGAAATACCAATGTTGTCATTATTGGTTTATATTTCCATTTGACGGGATTTGGAGGTGGCGAGGCCCCGCGTGATATCCCACCCTAAGTAGGGGCACCAAATTTCTGTTTTTGAGTTATTAAAAGCAAACTAAATTTCGCTTAAATTGCCCTTCCCATCTGCGAGATCTGGTGTTTTTGAAATAGGCTAAGGAGAGGGTCCGTCCATTAAAGTTTGAAATTTAGATCTACTGCATTCTCTTGATTTTGAAGTGGATATCAGATTCATTTCTACTGCCAAAAACCACATTTGAGCTACAAATATGTCCAGTTTGAGGGAAATGTAGAGTGGGGCGGTTTCTCACGTACTTAGCCCTGAAAAAATATCAGCATCGTGCTCTACTCTCCAATTACTTTTATTTGAGCCTCAAAATTGGATTTCAATTTTAAGTCCTTTATTGTCGCTAACTACATGACCAGCTGACGGCAGGACGTGACTCAGATTCTTGAATCCTTATATCAACATTCGATTTGAACTCTACTGACATAGACTTTTCTTTTAATTCACATATTAACCCGCTCGAACTACAGGCCCTATTGAAGGGTATTTATTGAGTGGGCCGGTCCCAGACTCTGTCCAAAATGTGTATACCAGATTCATAGTCAACTCCTTTCATTCGATACCCATTTGATGACGTTGGACATTCATGTCCGTTTTGGGGTTGGGGAGGACCCGTAGACACATTGGACCAAATTCTTATATCAGATGTGTACTCAATTTCCAAACACCTTTCATTTGATGCCCATATTGTCCCAATCGGTTAATATGTCCTGCCGGGGGGTTTTGGGGGATGAGGAGGCCCCTCAAACACCAAAGTATTGGGTTGCCCAAATAGTAATTGCGGATTTTTTAAAAGAAAGTAAATGCATTTTTAATAAAACTTAGAATGAACTTTAATCAAATATAATTTTTTACACTTTTTTTTTAAAGCAAGCTAAAAGTAACAGCTGATAACTGACAGAAGAAAGAATGCAATTACAGAGTCACAAGCTGTGAAAAAATTTGTCAACGCCGACTATATGAAAAATCCGCAATTACTTTTTGGGCAACCAATATAAGGTTTTATGACAGATTTGTGCTCTACTTTTTAATACCTTTCATATTGCCCAAAGCGTTTAAAATGTCCTATGGGTTGATGTTTTTAGGGACTAGGGGCCCTCTTCGTCACGTATGGTGACATTTTAATACCAAGTTCGTACACAACTCTTAAATACCTTTCATTTGATACCCATATTGTCCAAATCAGTAAATGTGTCCGTTCGGGTGGGGCGTCCCCCCAGGTTATTTGACTCCAACATTTTATACCAATTTCGTGTTTTTGGGGTACCATAAGGTGGCACGCAAAATTTCGCTTAAATCGGTGCACACATCTTCGAGATTTGACGTTTTTGAAAATAGGGGTATGGGGGAGGGACCGCAACCCCCCATTTTAGCTATCAAAAAACGTACCCTATGTTCACTCCACCATTTATGAAAATTTCATAAAAATAGTTTCAGCCATTTTTGAGTCTATACGGAACGAACAAACAAACAAAGCTCAACAATTTCATTTTTATTTAATAGATTTAATTTTTTCAATGAAGCCCATCTTAGGGTACACGTATATCGTCCTCTTATTATTGAATCATGTGCGAATATATTTTTAAAGTGTCTGTGTGGGTGTGTGTATGTGTAAATAAATGAAATGTCCTTCATCGAAAAGGAAACTGAATTGTAAAAAAGAAATATCATCTGGATGAAAGCTATCCATTTATTATTAAAATTAAATATTGTATTCTGTTTAAAAACCAGTTGGCAAAGTAACCATAAATGCATTATGAACGAATTTGCAGTAACTTACTTCAAATTAAATATCAGAAATTATGTCTTGATTATTAAACTGGTTAAAAAGTTGTTTTAAAAAGGTTTTAAAAGAATACAATTTTAAGGAACTTTTTGTCTTGCGCCACTGAAGAATGGAGGTACGTTCATCGCATTGAACCAATCGGATCATATTTGTATATAGCTGCCATATAAACAAATTTTTCGACTCTTAAGACCCTTGAATTGTTGTCCGATTTGGCTGCAGTTTTACATATAGTGGTTTTGCATAAATTTGGTACGTAATGAACGATGCCTGTTCAAAGATATTCGTTATTTTCAAATTTCGTGACCTACGTATGTTTGATTCTACCCTACACCACCGCTGTGAAACAGGGTATTATAGATTTGTGCATTTGTATGCAACGCTAACAAGGAGAAGAGCTAGACCCATTAATAAATATAAAGATCGGCTTAGAATCACTTCCTGACTCGATTTAGCTATGTCCGTCTATCTGTCTGTCTGCCAATGTATGGTATTTTAACGCTGTACGTAAGGTACATTTGTGTAACTTTTTATCAGAATCTGTGCTTTTGGTCGTCCCGGTTGCTTATACTACCGCGATTACCTTAGGTTAGGTTAGGTTAGGTTTAAGTGACAGTCTGCCAACGTACTCACTTGGACGTTTTCGTACATTGTGATACCACAGGAACAGAAAAAGGAAGATGCTTTAAAAAAGCCCAATGACTTGCAAATGTTCACATCCGCTAAAAGAGGCGGGACACACACTCAGAATGTGTTCCATAATCTCTTCTTCTGCGATGTCTCACAGCTTCTGCAAATGTAATTGCTGGCAACCTTCAGTCTGTCATCATGTCATGACGGACACAATGACTGAGATGTTTGTTCTGGCCAAGTCTTCAAGTCTAGATTAGGCCACATAGTTTTTGAATGCTCACAGCCCTCTCTATCATGCGTTGTCCTTCGGGCCTGGTCCTGAGAACTTAGCTTACATGTCGCTAGAGGAATACCAACAGATTCCAGTTTCCCTAGGGTGTGCAAGGTAGTTCCTAGTCTCGGAAGCTCGTCCGCTTTACAATTCCCTGGGATATCTCTATGGCCCAGAACAGGTGAATTTTTAAGTGTTCAGCCATCTCATTGAGAGATCTGCGGCAGACGAGGGCGGTTTTTGTGTTTCGAAATACCTTTTCCATGGATGGCTAAGATATAATATCATTACGACGATTGGCGATTTTTGTGTTTAGAAATAACTTTTCCAGGGATTTAATGGCTGCCTGCCTGTCTGAAAAGATGTTTATGCCAATCGTCGTATTCATATTATATCATAGCCACTCCTTCACTTCCTTAATTTCAAGGATCTTCGCTTGATGCACACTGCAGTGGTCGGGCAACCTTTTCGATATGTCCAGTTCTAGATCTTTAGAGTACACCCCAAAACCCACCTCGTCGTTAAGTTCGGAACCATCCGTATAGAAGTCTATGTAACTCCTGTTACCAGGGTGTAATCCACACTGCCTAAACATAGTATATTGTATCAAGGATAACACAGTGTCTGTAGCCGTCACATGACCAATGAGAAAGCTCCCTTAACCTCACGGCAGTTGTCGCTGCAATTTGGGTAGCCACAATGTCCAGAGGCATAAGTTTTAGCATTAAATTAGTGCATCGGAAGGTGTCATGTCACAAGCCATTCTTTGGATCCGGTTGAGTATTGAGCAGTAGGTGGACTTTTGAAGCGCCGTCCACCAGACCCCAAAACCATATAGCATTATAGGTCTGACAACTGCAGTATATACCCAATGCATGGCCCGCGGTCTAGACCCCCAACTTTTGGCAATGGCTCTGTTGCAGGTGTATAGGTCAAGAGTTGCCTTTCTGGCCCTTTCCAAAATGTTGGATGTGAAGTTCAATTTCCTGTCCTGCAAAACACCCAGATATTTTGCGCTTTCTGTAAGTGGAACATTCTCTCCTCCCAAGGAGACAGGTGCCACTGTAGACAACTTTAGGCAAAGCGGCTTAGGTAGGGTGTAATATACACTGCCTGGAACATCGGATATTGAATCAAGGATAACACAGTGTCCGTAGCCGCCACATGACCAATGTGAAAGTTCCCTTAACCTCATGGTAGTGGTGGCAGCATTTTGGGTAGCCACAATGTCCAGAGGCATAAGATGTAGCATTAAATTCAATGCATCGGAAGTTGTCGTCCTCTTTACGGCTGCGATGCACAAACAAGCTATCCTTTGGATTCGGTTAAGTATTGAGCATTAGGTGGACTTTTGAAGCGCCGTCCACCAGACCACAACACCATATAGCATTATAGGTCTGACAACTGCAGTATATACCCAATGCATGACACGCGGTCTAAGCCCCCAACTTTTGCCAATAGCTCTCTTGCAGGTGTATAGGGCAAGAGTTGCCTTTCTTGCCCTTTCCAAAATGCTGGATGTGAAGTTCAATTTCCTGTTCAGCAAAACACCCAGGTATTTTGCGCCTTCTGTAAATGGAACATTCTTTCCCCCTTAGGTGACAGGTGCCACTGTCTGCTTGTGTCTGCTGCTGGTAAGAATTACTTCTGTCATGCACGAATTTACACCTAGACTACCTTTGGTAGCCCACTTCACTGTTGCACGTATAGCTTCCTGAAATATACCTCTTAGAGTGCTGGCCTTCAAAAGACTTATTTGCTTGAGTTTCTTCATCCATTCTGAAAACATAACCAAGCCAACGCAACCATTGTATTTTGATACGAGTAACTTTGCTAACATCGTCATACAGCTCGTGTTTCATACGACGCCTAAATTTTTCATTAAAACAAACTGGGCGAAATATTTAACAAAGGATCTTTCTCTCGTATTGCTTATTGACATTTGTCTTTAATCTTTGGATGTCAAAGTGAGTGGGAAAAACATTAGCCGGAATTTTGATTCCACATGGTCAATCAATTACAAACGGATGTGAGTTCCTGGAATGTCGCGTATCCCTGACATACATCCTTACATCAGAAATAAGAAGACGAATATCAGACGAACACACACCATGAAAGTACAGATAGAACAGTGCCAAACAACCCACATTGCGATGTTGATGAAGGGAGACAATAGAGTTGGATACCCCACTGTCCCCAATCAACGCCATCGCTCTTCTCTGTACACGTTCCAGTAGCTCCAGGTATGATTTTGAAGATCCAGCCGATACATGTGAGTTGTACTCCATTTTTGGTCTTATGAAAGTGGTGTAGATGTTACGTAGATCAGACGGAGTGAAGTAATTCTTACACCGTTTAAGGCAGCCTAAACACTTGAATGATTATTTCGACTCTTCAAATACATGTTTAGCCCTACGGACATCACTTTGTATTTTCATGCCCAGAATATCAAGAGCTTTGAGACAGTCAGTAAACTTATCTACCTTGGCGCCGCTGTAACCGAAACGAATGACACCAGTTTTGAAATAAAGCGAAGAATAATACTTGCAAAGAGATGCTACTTAGGATAGAGTAGCCAGTAAAGAGACAAACCCACCTCTCGATAGACGAAGATAAAACTGCACTGATGTACCCTTGTTGTTGTATGGTTCCGAACCATGGATACTTGTGAAAGCAATCGAGTCAGAGTTCGGAGTGGTTGGAAAAACTTTCTTTACAACATTTAAATTATCATCATCCTTGTCTGTACGACCCTCTCCTCCTTTTCTTCTATGATTATGTTTTATTTTGTTATCAGATTATTGAGAATGCTGTACAGATAGATATCTGAGTATAAATTATGCTTGAAGAGATCAGTTTTTTCTTCTTTACATAGTGTCGTTTCAATATTCGTTGTTATTCTTTGAAATGAAGATACACGAATAACAAAGTATACAAATTTGCATAGTTTTACAAAAAGGAAAACAAATCTCAATGTTCACCTACCAGCTTGTTGAGAACTTCAATGGTATAACTCAGGAAAAAAAAAATTGTTTTTGTGCATAACATTCAAAAAATTTTAAATTTGACAAAATATTTTCACAATATACAAAAGAAAACCAATATGAGAATCTGTTGTTGTCTTACTTTTCTCTATTCTATCTGTTTGGTATTGAATTTAATTTGAAGAAAGTTTTCTTATCACCTTTCGATATTTTTTACTATTTTTAAACCATTTTCCTTTTTAATATCCCATTGACCAATCATTATTCTTTGCTAATGCAAACAAGCACCTTGTGTTCAGTAGCAATTTTACTGCTTTCCCTTACCCAATGATCCTATTGACTTCTCTTGACTACGTTGAACGTTTTAGCAAAATCGAGACATTTTGACATTTCCATATACGAGACCATGAGCAAATGCAAATGCAAAACAAAAACACATATTCTTACCTGACGTTAATTCAAGAGCCTTGATGGTCATGTGGTCGATAGCATGTCATTGTGGCTGCCAAAGACCTACGTCTCATTTGGAAGGTTTTATGCAAATGACAGTTAACAGCCTTCTGGGATAGATCTGCCTTTTTTCCATGTTCGAGCAGCTTAGGTTTTTCATTTTCAAGAAGCGAATTACCATAATCTAGCCTATATCACCATGAGTATTAGATTTGCAAAAAAAAAAAAAGGACGAAAGAAAGCAACACGCCATACATAAACTCAAGCGGATACAGCTGCGGTAGTGTGTGCGAATGTGAGAGAGCTATGCAAATGGTACATACACCTGTATAATAGCCACAAAGTATTTTTCAACAAAAGTCCAATAATAACAAACACAAAAGTGTGAAAGTATTTGAAAATTAAAATAAAATATTGCCCCTCCCCCGGGTAAAAAAATAGCATTTTAAAGGAAAACAAAAAAAAGGGCATTTGAGCACAAATATTCTATGAGGCTAGGCATGTTTATGAATTGTAAACTAATTGAAGGACTATTTTTTATATTTTTTGGGATATTAGATTTTATTTCTTAGAAACTTTTAAGTTTGGGGATAGGTATTAGGAAGAGTGTCAGAGTTGCCATTATGAGTAAACTAATAAAAGCGCCATGAGTTTGGTTTATTCATAAAACCCTCCATCATGGGTCGCCTTTGCCTAGCTCTTTGGATAGTTTCTATTAAAAACAGTAGACGAAGTTTTAGCTTGCAGTCTTTATGTACTTAAGGAGCGAACCTGCCAATGGCCCTCTTTATACTCTGGGTTTGATAGGTTAGGTAAGGTTTAAGTGGCTGTCTCTCTTCAGACTCACTTAGACGTTTTCGCCCATTGTGATGCCACAGGTACAGGAGAAGGAAGATCTCTTCTATAGGTTAGAAGTGATCTTCAGAAAAATGCATGCAATCTTTATTTTAATCGATAGTAAGGTCCACATAATTTAAGATTTGAGAAATATTTCATGCAAATGCTGACCGTGACAGCAATTCAAATAGTCCATCCACTTTGTTCAATTTTGGCATACTCTTTCCATCATTTCGGCCGGTATCTTACGAATAAATGCTTCAATGTTGTCTTCCAATGAGTCAATTAAAGCGAGAAATGGCACGATCTAAGCGGCCAATTGATCGGTTCCGAATGTGAAATAAAATGTTCACCGAACTCGCCTCTCGATAAGTCCATTGTTAGGCGTGCTGTGTGGCATGTGGCACCGTCTTGTTGAAACCACATGTCATGCAACTCAAGCTCTTGTAGTTTGGGGAAAAAAATTTAGATATCATCTTACGATAGCGCTCGCCATTCACGTTACGATTCGCCTCGTCTTTGAAGAAGTACGGTCCAATGATGCCACCAGCCCATAAACCGCACCAAACTGTGACTTTTTCTGGATGCATTGGTAGCTCTGGCAATGCTGGTGGATGATCTTCACTCCAAAATCGACAATTCTGCTTATTTACATACCTATTGAGCCAAAAATGAGCTTCGGCGCTCATGGAAAAAAGTGCGATGAACTTTCTTAACAGAGCAAGCATTTTGGTAATAATATTCAATAATTTAAGAGCGTTTTTCGCGTTTCATGGTTAAGTTATAGACCAAACTTAAAATGTTTGACAGTGAAACGAAACACGAAAGGCGCGTGAGCTGTTTAAAACAGTGTTGCCAAAAAGATAATAGCTAAAAAACCACCCTTTAGTTCCTACCGTTGAAACATCCAAATCGCTTTAAAAAGCCCAACAGCTTGAGAATGTTCACATCCCCGAAATCAAACGGGTACTCAAAGAAATGAAAACCTAAAATGAAACTCCTTCTGACTGCCAGTGCGGGACACACACGCAGAAGGTGTTTTATAGTCTCTTCTTCGATGTCCTCACAGCTTCTGCAAAAGTCGTTAATTGCAACCTTCAGTCTGTCAGCATGACGGACACAATAACTGATACGTCAGTGACAACAAAGCGGTAGACCTCTTCAAGTCTAGAATAGGTCACAAAATTTTGGAACGCCTACAACCCCGCTTTGGGACTATCTATAATTCTTCGCCCCTTAGGCCTGATCTTGAAGACTTGGCTTTCATGCCGCTAGAGGCATACCCACAGATTCCAGTTCGCCTGGAATAAGGTATTTCATATTATCGACATATCTGTGGCCCGTCTTTCAGAACAGGTGAATTTTCAACTGTTCAACTATCTGGTTGAGAGATCGGCGGCAGTCGAGGGCGGTTTTTGAATTCAAAAATACTATCTCCAGGGTTTTAATAGCTGCATTCCTTTCTGCCAAAAACTTTTCACTTGGGTCTCATGTTGATATGTTCCGGGATTAAGTTCATTTTAGGGGGTGTTTTGGGGCTCACCAACAAACACTGGATTCCTTTTACTCTCAAATGCCTTTCATTTGAGGCCCATATTGTCATGATGGATCAAGTAACCTATTTGATGGGTTTTAAGGAGGTTAAGCGCCATCTAGATACTTTAACTCAAATTTTAATTTCATTGCCCTAATCTACTGCTAAATTGCTTTCATTTGAGTCCTATGTGACCACGATCGACTAATTTGGTGGTTTTGGGTGTGAGGACACCTCACATTAGTTTTTTTCAATATTCGTAATCTACTCCTGAATACCTTTCATTTGAGTCCCATATTGACATGAACGTCCAGGATGTCTCCTTGGGAGAGTTTTGGTATTGGGGACGGACCGCTGGGTACTTAGACCCGAATTCTAATATCAAATTCGTATTCTATTTTGCAATAACTTTCATTTGATACCCATATTGTTCCAGGCGGTCCATTTTCGACTTTGGGTTTTGTTTTTGGGTTAAGGCGATAGCCTATGTCTCCTTACAGACCAATCTACACAATCTGCGAAAATTTCGAGAAAACCGGTTCTGCCATTTTTGAGTCTATACGGAACAAACAAACAACCCGAGTCCCATATGGTCGTGATTGAGTTACATGCCCATTTGGGAGGTTTTGGGAGATGGGATGACCACCTATATTTCGTCCTGAGTTTGTATGCCAGATTCGTAATCTACTCCCCAATACTTTTCATGTGAGCCCCATATTGATATGGACGTTCAATTTGTCCGCTTTAGGGACTTTTGGGGTTATACCCACCACAGTAGGATGGGGGTATACTAATCTAGTCTTACCGTTTGTAACACCTCGAAATATTCATCTAAGACTCCATAAAGTATGTATATTCTTGATCTTCTCAACGTTTTGAGTGGATATAGCAATGTCCGTCCATCCGTCGCTCGAAATTACGATGGAGGTCGAACGCGTGAAGTTAGCCGCTTGAAATTTTGAACTGATACTTACTACTGTTGTAGGTCATTGGGGATTGCAAATAGTCTATATCGGTTCCGATTTGGATATGGCACCCATATATACCGATTTCCCAATTTAACTTTTTGAGCCCCTGGAAGCCACATTGGCTGAACCCGATTTGGCTGAAATTTTGCGCATATTGTTTTGTTATGACTTCCAACAAGTGTGCTAAGTACGGTCCAAATCGGTGAAGAACCTGATATAGCTCATCTCAAAATTTTTTTCTGATTTGGCTGAAATTTTGTACTTCCGACAACTGTGCCAAGGACAGTCCAAATCGGTATAAAACCTGATATAGCTCCCATATGAATCGATTTCCCGATCTTGAGTCCTTGGAAGCCGCAATTTTTGTCTGCAGATTTGCAAAAAGTGTTCTGTTATTACTCTCATTAACTGTGCCAAGTACGGTTCAAATCGGTCTTTAACCTGATATAGCTCCCATATAAACCGATTTCCCGATTTGACTTTTTGAGCCCCTAGAAGCCTCAATTTTCATCCGATTTGGCTGAAATTTTTCACAAAGTATTCTGCTATGACTCTCGACAACGGAGACAAGTAAGGTCCAAATCGGTCTATAACCTGATGTAGCTCCCATATAATCCGATCTCCTGATTTGACTTCCTAAGCCCCTGGAAGCCGCAGTTTTTGTCTGATTTGGCTGATTTGCACATAATGTTCTCTTGAGGCTTCGAACAACCGTGCTAAGTACGGTCCACATCGGTCTATAACCTGATAAAGCTCCCATATAAACCGATCTATCGATTTGACTTTTTGAAACCTTACAAGCCGCAATTTTTATTTGATTTGGCTGAAATTGAGCATGTAGTGTTTTGTTATGACTGTGCCAAGTACGGTCCGAATCGGTCTATAACCTGATATAGCTCCCATATAAACCGATCTTCTAATGTGACTTCTTGGGTTCTTACAAGCCGCAATTTTTGTCTGATTTGGCTGAAATTTTGCAGGCCGTGTTCTGTTACGACTTCCAAAAACCTTGCCAAGTACGATCAAAATCAGTCCATAACCTGAAATAGCTCCCATTTAAACCGGTCTCTCGATTATCCTTCTTCGGTTCCTAGAAGCTATAATTGTTGCTGGTTTGACAGAAGTTCGGTATGAAGAATATAATTATGCCCCTCAACTAAATTGATTTTGTAGAAATTTTTAGCAGAATCCATGGAGGTGGGTTCCCGAAATTCGGCCCGGGAGAACTTTGCACGCTTTTACTTCTATATATAAGAAGATTGTCAGAATGGATGAAGGAGCTCCAGCAAAGAAGTCTTTTGAAGGCCACTATAAATGAAATCACAATCGGGAAGACCAAACCTTCGATGGAGTGACCAAGTGGAGAGCGACATCTCGAAACAGGTTGTCAGAAATTGGAGAAAAAGCTTAGAAGATCGAGGAGCATGGTCATCTGTTCTTCGTTCGGCTAGACGAACACATTTTCTGTAATGGCAATTGGCCATTACACGTCTCAAAGCCCGTACCGAATATTAGAGATGTGCTTGTGATTGATTTACCACTCATTTACTCACACACGCTCACGCACGACATTTTTCTGTCAACTCACGTTCACGCACGCTTACGAAAAAAAAATTTAACACACGTATGCTCACGCACGACTCGCGAAACACTTACGAGAAAATCACGACTCATGAGACTCATGAGACATTCACGACTCACGAGACACTCATGACTCACGAATGAATCACGACTCACGAGAAAATCAGGACTCACGTAAAACTGATAACTCACGAGAATATCATGATTCACGAGACACTCACGACGAGAAAATCAGAACTCACGAGACATTCACGACTCAGGAGAAAATCACTACTCACGAGTCACGGTTAAACAAATATTTTTCAATGAGGCGAATAATAATTTTTTTTCATGCTTCTCAAATCATACAGCATTTGAACGTACGAAAATCTTATATATAAAATTCAATTTGTGGTTATTTGTATGTTTGTCGGTTTGTTTGTTTGTTCCGTATAGAATAATTTGTTAATATCGGAAGGGGCGGACCGTCCCCGTTACCCCAAAAATACCACCCAAAATCACAAGTGGACTGATAAAGACAATATGGATATTAAATGAAAGGTATTGAAAAGTAGAATACGAATATGGTATAAAAATTTGGGTCCAAGTACCCAGGAACTCGCCCTAACCCCAAAATGTCTAAAACATACAAATTGGTCGTCCATATCAATATGGGGCTTAAATGAAAGATATTCGGGAGTAGATTACGAATCTGGCATACAAAATCAGATCGAAGTGTTGGAAGTCACCCCACCCCTCAAAAACTCCCCAAATGGGCATATGACCCGGGACCCGGTTTGTTTGTTTGTTCCGTAGAATCAAAAAAAGAAAACATAGGCTATATAATTTTTAGATATCGGATGATGGCTGACCCTCCCCCTTACACTAAAAAACGCCACCCAAAACCAAAAGAGGACTGATGGGCACAATATGGGTATCAATTGAAAGGTTTTGGAGACTAGAAAATGAAAATCATAATAAATTTTGGGTCCAAGTACCCAGCGGGCGGCCCCAATCCAAAAACTCCTCTAAACATAAATATTCGACATTCCTATTAATACCTGACTCAAATGGAAAGTATCCGGCAGCAGATTACAAATAAGGCATAAAAAATTAGGTTCAAGTAATGGGAGGTCACATCACTCCCAAATACCCCCATATAGGCATATCAGCCGACCATGGCTATATAGGATTCAAATGAAATATATTTGGGAGTAGATTAAAAATATGACATTAAAATTTGCGTTCAAGTCAAGGTGGCTCTTTTCCTCCCAAAAATACGTCGAATAGATTAATTAACGCATTATGGCAATATGGGACTCAAATGAAAGGTATTTGAGAGTAGAAAACGAATTTGTTATCCAATTTCGGGGGTACGCCCTAAAACACCCTTAAACTGAATTTTATTTCCGACTATAGCAATATGGTGCTCAAATCAACGATATTTGGGAGTAAAGATGGAATTTGATATCTATTTTCAGGGCAAAGTGCCGGTGGCCTCCCCAACCCAAAAAAAACATGGTTTCTATTGTTAGGGACGAGTGCCGCGGGGACAGCCCAAAACCTGCCAAATGTGTTTGGGAGCCGCTCCACCCCAAAATACCTCCCTTTTATATAAAAGCTATTTGAGGTGGATATTTATTGATTTTCGGGAAATTTATATTCATTTTCGGGACAAAGACCCTGGCGTCCACCCCACCTTCAAACACAACTTATTTACCGATCATGACATTATGGGACTCATACGAAATGTTTCTGAAAGTAGAGCACGAACCTTATATTTACTTTGATGGCCAAGTGACCACCCCCAAAATACCCCCTTATCCCGAAATATTTAACAAAACAGTAATATGGGGCTCAAAAGAAAGACATTTGGGAGTAGAGTAAAAATTTGCCCAGGAACCGAGCGGGGCAAACTTTTCATACATCAATGATTGCTTTCCGATTCAAGTTGAGCTTATCAACGATAAGGAACCTTTTTTATAGCCGAGTCCGTACGGTGTGCCGCAGTGCGACATCTCTTTGGGAGGAGTTTTTTACATGACCATTCATGGTATTGTACCTCGCAAATGTCGCCAGCATTAAGAGGGGATAACCGCCACTTTAAATTTTGTCCGAAGTTCTGCCAGGACTCGAACGCAGGCGTTCAGCGTCATAGGTGGGCATAGGCTACAGTAGCAGGATATCCACATTCAGGGCGAAGTGTCCCCACCCTAAATAGATATTAGAGAGTTACAGAAGGCGCTGCGAAGCGCGCCCAGTACAGCTAGTTAATGTATAAAATTTATCAGCCCTACATAAACAGTTATTCGATCTCTTAATTTTTATGCATCTGTAAACATATTCGTACATTAAAATACCGTATGATTTGAAAGCATGGACAAAATTTAGTTTTTCGTTATCTTTTAAACTTTAGTCGTAATTATACCCTCCACCATAAGATGGGGGGTATACTAATTTCGTCATTCTGATTGTAACTACTCGAAATAT
Source organism: Stomoxys calcitrans (assembly GCF_963082655.1). NCBI lineage: Eukaryota > Metazoa > Arthropoda > Insecta > Diptera > Muscidae > Stomoxys > Stomoxys calcitrans. The sequence goes on from NC_081553.1 coordinate 200,430,523, forward strand.
TCGTCTGAGACCCCATAAAGTATATATATTCTTGATCGTCGTGAAATTTTATGTCGATCTAGCCATGTCCGTCCGTCTGTCTGTCGAAAGCACGCTAACTTCCGAAGGAGTAAATCTAGCCGCTTGAAATTTTGCACAAATACTTCTTATTAGTGTAGGTCGGTTGGTATTGTTAATGGGCCATATCGGTCCATGTTTTGATATAGCTGCCATATAAACCGATCTTGGGTCTTGACTTCTTGAGCCTCTAGAGTGCGCAATTCTTATCCAATCGGGATGAAATTTTGCACGACGTGTTTTGTTATGACATCCAACAATTGTGCCAAGTATGGTTCAAATCGGTTCATAACCTGATATAGCTGCCATATAAACCGATCTTGGGTCTTGACTTCTTGAGCCTCTAGAGTGCGCAATTCTTATCCGATTGGAATGAAATTTTGCACGACGTGTTTTGTTACGATATCCAACAACTGTGCCAAGTATGGTTCAAATCGGTCCATAACCTTATATAGCTGTCATATAAACCGATCTTGGGTCTTGACTTCTTGAGCCTCTAGAGGGCGCAATTCTTATCCAATTTGAATGAATTTTGGCACGTAGTATTTTGTTATGATATCCAACAACTGTGCCAAATATGATTCAAATCGGTTCATAACCTGATATAGCTGCCATATAAACCGATTTGGGATCTTGACTTCTTGACCCTCTAGAGGTCGCAATTATTATCCGATTTGCTTGAAACTTTGTACGACGGATTCTCTCATGACCATTAACATACGTGTTTATTATGGTCTGAATCGGTATATAGCCCGATACAGCTCCCATATAAATCGATCTCTCTATTTTACTTCTTGAGCTCACAAAGGGCGCAATTCTTATTCGAATTGGCTGACATTTTACACAGGTCTCCAACATATAATTTAACTGTGGTCCAAACCGGACCATATCTTGATATCGCTCTAATAGCAGAGCAAATCTTTTCTTATATCCTTTTTTTGCCTAAGAAGAGATGCCGGGAAAAGAACTCGACAAATGCGATCCATGGTGGATGGTATATAAGATTCGGCCCGGCCGAACTTAGCACGCTTTTACTTGTTTTCTCTTGTCATTGTCAAGAGTGGCTCATGGGTCCTGATTTTCTAGGGAGTCGTGTAGGTTACACTATATAAGACTTACTATTCGCATTATTATATGGTTCCGAGGCACGGGTACTTGTGAAAGCAGACGAGACAGTGCTTGGAGTGTTTGAGAGAAAGATTCTTCGTAAAATATATGAACTAGTTTGAGTTAATGGAGAATTTGGGCGTCATATGAACTACGTTCTTTTTGACGACGATAGCATAGGCTAGGTATTTGAGGTCAGAGTGGACAAAGAAGTTCCAGCAAAAAGTCTTTTTGAAGGCAACCACGTTGGTACAAGCAATCCAAGACAACCAAAAACCAAATGGTGGCAACCACAGTCTACAATAAAAAGACATTTAAGTTATGCATATTTTCTCTTTAAGATTTTTTTTTAATATTTTACCTCTCATGTTTGGATTTGTTATGACCCTTTGTTAAAAGGTAGAAATGCTTGAGTTTTATGCCACAATGGCCAATAATATTTGTGGGAAAAGTTCAGTGTTTCAACAGTACTCCTGGGAAATTTGATTTCTCATTTTGGGCTGTGTCTAAAGAGTCCCGACAACCGTTCCATTCATTTGGCCTTTCATCTTGTGTGCAAAAGTGCAATCTATTATTAAAGCCATTGTTGTGTTCTTAACTCACTTCCCAGAATTAAGATAAAATAAAAAAAAAACTTAACCCTTTTCCCTTGGCCTTTAAAAATTTTGTTATAAATTTTTTTTGGAAACTTTTGTTGTTTAATTTCAAAGCAAGAGGAAAAAAACTTTTCTTTATTTATTTTATTGATGGAAATGTACAAATGAAAATGTTTGCGGGAATTCTTGAGGTCCTTAAGATGTAAACTTACAAAGTGGGTTGTTATAGCAGAAAGCAAGAGGGGGGTTAGAATTTTATTAAGTCTAAAAATTCCAAAGAAAATAAGTTTTTCTCCTAGGGCTCCACTTGAAGGTAAATAAATTGCAAACAACAATTCAATGAGGTCTTTAAGCAAATTTACCTTTTTATGCGGTCCTTACAACAAGAGTTTGAAATTTAGATATGCTCTTAAATGGGTTCATTAGAAATGTTATTTAAATTTAGTTTAAATATTTTATGAAAGCATGGTTTATTTTATTTAAACAAAAGCAAGGCTGGCAGTAAGGTCTTGTAAGGTTAGGGAATTCATGGTAGGAATTGAATATTGTGAATTAAATTTAAAGAAGTAAAAAGGCCGGGCCGAGCTTTGGATACCCATCACCTCGGATATATATGTAAACCACCTTTCGTCAAAATCCGGTGAAAAATGCATACCTTATGCCCCATAGCAGCTATATCGAAATAGGTTCCGATTTAGACCAATTACTTATAAGTGCAAGTCATTGTTCACCTGTGTATAACCACTTACTGGTCTTTTAAGTAGCTATATCTAAAAATAAACCTATCTGAACTATTGGGTTGCCCAAAAAGTAATTGCTGATTTTTCATATAGTCGGCGTTGACAAATTTTTTTCACAGCTTGTTACTCTGTAATTGCATTCTTTCTTCTCTCAGTTATCAGCTGTTACTTTTAGCTTGCTTTAGAAAAAAGTGTAAAAAAAACTATATTTGATTAAAGTTCATTCTAAGTTTTATTAAAAATGCATTTACTTTCTTTTAAAAAATCCGCAATTACTTTTTGGGCTACCCAATATATACGACACGGATGTCGAAAAGCCTAACATAAGTCACTGTGTCAAATTTTAGTGAAATTTTTATAATTATAAATGCGCCTTTTATGGGACCAAGACTTTAAATTGAGATATCGGTCTATATGCCAGCTATATCCAAATCTGGACCGATTTGGGCCAAGTTTCAGAAAAATGTCGAATAGCCTAACACAACTCACTGTCCTAAATTTCGGCGAAAGTGGACAATTTATGCATCTTTTATGGCCCAAAAACCTAAAATCGAGAGATCGGTCTATATGGCAGCTATATCCAAATCTGTACCGATCTGGGCCAAATTGAAGAAGAATATCGAAAGGCCTAAGACAACTCACTGTTCCAAATTTCGGCGACATCGCACAATAAATGCTCCTTTTATGGGCCAAACACCTTAAATCGAGGGATCGGTCTATATGGCAGCTATATGCAAATCTGGACCGATTTGGGCCAAATTAAAGAAGGCTGTCGAAGGGCCTAACACAACTCACTGTCCCAAATTTCGGCGACATCGGACAATACATGCGCCTGTTATGGGCCCAAGACCTTAAATCGAGAAATCTCAATATCCAAATTTGGACCGATCTGCGACAAATTGAAGAAGGATATCAAAAAGGGCCTACCCCAAATTTTGGCAAAATTAGGCAATAAATGCGCCTTTTATGGGCGCAAGACCTTTAATCGAGAGAGCGGTTTATACGGCAGCTATAACCAAAGCTAAACCGATCCGGGCCAAATTGAAGAAGATGTCGAAGGGCCTAACACAACTCACTGTCCCAAATTTCAGCAAACTCGGGTAATAAATGTGGCTTTTATTGGCCTAAGACCCTAAATCGGCGGATCGGTCTATATGGGGGCATCTTCAAACTTAACCTGCTTATGAACAAAACAGGAATCTGTGCAAAGTTTCAGCTCAATATCTCTATTTTTGAAGACTGTAGCGTGATTTCAACAGACAGACAAGAATATATTGTGTTGCCCAAAAAGTAATTGCGGATTTTTCATATAGGCGGCGTTGACAAATTTTTTCACAGCTTGTGACTCTGTAATTGCATTCTTTCTTCTGTCAGTTATCAGCTGTTACTTTTAGCTTGCTTTAGAAAAAAAGTGTAAAAAAAGTATTGGGTTGCCCAGAAAGTAATTGCGGATTTTTTAAAAGAAAGTAAATGCATTTTTAATAAAACTTAGAATGAACTTTAGTCAAATATACTTTTTTTACACTTTTTTCCTAAAGCAAGCAAAAAGTAACAGCTGATAACTGACAGAAGAAAGAATGGAATTACAGAGTCACAAGCTGTGAAAAAATTTGGTAACGACGACTATATGAAAAATCCGCAATTACTTTTTGGGCAACCCAATATATTTGATTAAAGTTCATTTTAAGTTTTATTAAAAATGCATTTACTTTCTTTTAAAAAATCCGCAATTATTTTTTGGGCAACCCAATATATACTTTATAGTGTCGGAAATGGATAGTTCGATGTGTTGCAAACGGAATGACAAAATCAATATACCCCCATCCTTCGGTGGTGGGAATAACAAAAATTTTCAGCGGTGGTTATCCCCTCCTTATGCTGGCGACTTTTGTGTGGTACTATGCCCTGTAAAAACTTCTCACCGAAGTTTTCACTTCGCACTGCGGCACGCCATTCGGACTCGGTTATAAAAAATGAGGTCCCTTATCATTGAGTTTAAACTTAAATTGGACAGCACTCATTGATATGTGAGAAGTTTGCCCCTTTTCCTTAACGGAATGTTTATGGGCAAATTTGCATGAGCGTAAGTCATATGGTGTGTGGGTTATATGTTAAAGCTATGAAGCGATGCCAAATCTCCAGATTTCTCAAGAGTTTGCTTATCCACCTCTGTTGACATAACACGAAAGAAGTATTCCCTCTGTCACCTTAAATATGATGGACTGGGAAAAGTTTTCATTTGCAGTTACTGATGAATAATAAAATATCTTAAATTAGTACCTATCGCTGGCGATATTTAAGGCACGATAACAAGCACTGCATTATTTAAAAACACACAAATTTTTCTGCTACATTTTTAAAAATGAAATGCTTATCAAATATATTCGTAATTTTGCTAACTATTGAAGTGATAGTCCAGACAAGAAGGTTGAACGATCCAGGCGCTAGACAAACTGTAATGTATGCAAACTAAAATGAAAACTTTAAAATTTACATTTCATTTCAATTAGACAACTAGACCCTATACTCCGAAATGGGGATTTGCAGCTCATCATACCCATGCATCTGAATATCAAGGAAGACCGCAATACGAAATGGATCCCAGGGATCCATATTTGATGAAAAACCAAGGCACTTATTAATCAACTAATTGAAAGCAATAATGATAATTCTTTTCCTATACCCGTTTCAGGTCCCTATTTCTAAAGGCTTTAAGTTCAATATTTCTTCAACCGAAGAATTAAAAATGAGGAGTGTATGTTCTCAATATTTTGAAGTAGAACAAAAGGGTTGCTGATATTGGCACTTAATAAATTAAAAAAGAAATAATATTTATTCATTAGCCTACTATCCTGGGGGAGGGTATTTAATTCAGTTCATTTGTTTCCAACGTAATGTAAGAGAAGTGCTAGACCCATTCGCTTAAAGTGATTTCTGATTCTATTTAGCCAAGTATTTCTGTGCATCCATACCACCGCCTGTATGTTAATGTATTTTAGTCAACCGATCATCATAACATTTCACATTTTTCAATGACAGCCACCTTAATTACAAACTCTAATTGCTCAGATCCCTGACTCAGGGAAATATACTCTGATTTAATTGGCATGTCGTATATATGGGTTTTAGGGGCCTATGATCTGATTAATCGGCAGATCGGTCTATATGGGAGCTGTATTGAAATCTGAACCGATATGGGCCAAATTGAAGAAAAATGTCGAGTGACCTAACACAACTCACTCTCCCAAATTTCAGCAAAATCATACAATAAATGTCGCTTAAATCGGCGGATCGGTCTATATGGGGGGTATATCAATATATAGTCCGATATAGCCCCTCTTCGAACTTAACCTGTCTATGGACAAAAAAAAAATCTTTGCAAAGTTTTAGCTCAATATCTCTACAGACGGAAACAATTTTTATAAAATTTTTCAATAAACAAAATTTCTATAAATTTTTTCCTACAAACAAAATTTGCTACGAAAATTGGTTATCAAATTCGTTTTCTAATCTCAAATACCTTTCATTTGAGCCACATATTGGCATAGGCTTGGGGGGTGTTTTGGGGAAGGGGTGATGCCTTAAATACATGGTCCTACATTTGGATATCAAATTCGTATTCTACCCCCAAAAACCTTTATTTGAGCCCCATATTACGATGGTCAGTAAAAAATGTCTATTTGTGGGATATTTCCTTTCATTTAAGCCTCACATTGACATGGTCGGTAAATATGCCCGATTTGGGGGTGTTTTGGGAAGTGGGGTGGTCCCCCAATCACTAAGCCCTGAAAATATATCAGCAACATGCTCTACTCTCATATATCTATGTATTATTATTTGAACCCCATATTGCCATTGGCCTCAAAATTGGATATCAAATTCGTTTCCTAATCTCAAATACCATTCATTTAAACCCTTTATTGAAAAAGCCAGCAAATATGTCCGGTTTGGGATATGGGCCCTAAAAACTATGAATATCGAGCTCCACTGTCTTGAAGACCCAAATTGCCTTGGTGAGCAAATACGTCCTACTTGGGGGTTGTTATGGTGGTGGGACGTCCCCTAGACAGTTGGTCCCGAATGTTGATTTCAGATTCATGGTCTACTCCCAAATACCCATCATTTGAGCTCCATTTTTCCATAGTCGGCAAACATGATCGGTTTGGGGAGTGTTTTGGGGGATGGAGCGGGCACTCAGTGACTTGGCTTTGAAAATATATATCCGATTCGTGTTCTTCTCTAAATAACCTCTTATTTGAGTCTCATATTGGAATGGTCAGTAAATACTTCCTATTTGGGGGTTGTTATGGGGGTGGGGACACTTTTCCCGAATATTGACATCAGATTCGTGCTTTACTTCCAAAGACCTTTCATTTGAGCCCCATATTGCTATGGTCATAAATTTGTTTTCTTTGGGGATGGGCGGTCCCTCAAACACTTGGTCCCACATCTGGACATCAGATTCGTACTCTACACTCAAATACCTTTTATTAAAGCTCCATATTGCCATGGTCAGTAAATAAGTCCTGTTTGGGGGTGTTTTGGGGTGAACCCCCAGAAACTTTGTCCCAAATTTGGATATCAGATTCGTATTTTACTCGCAAATAGCTTTCATTTGAGTCCCATATTGCCATGATCGGTAAATATGTCCGATATAGGGGTGTTTTTGGAGTTGGGGATATCAGATACGCTTTCCAATCTCAAATACCTTCCATTTGAGTCCCATATTGTCGTGATTGATGTATATATATTTGGTAGGTTTTGGGGTGGGACGCCCCCCCCTCCCCCTAGGTACCCCATCCGAAATTTGGATACCATATTGTTGTTTGTAGGTTACTATAAGAGAGCACACAAAATTTCGCTTAAATCGCACCCCCATCACCGAGATCTGGCGTTTCTAAAAATTAGGGTAAGGGGGAGGGTCCGCTCCCCATTCCGATATCAAATAATGTAGTACCCTATTTTCATCATGGGATCAATATGCACCATCAGTGAAAATTTCAAGAAAATCGGTTCAGACGTTTCTGAGTCTATAAGGAACACACAAACAAACACAAATTGATTATTATATATAAGATTTATAATAGAAACAGATTACCCTATGGTCTGCATCCGATTGAATGAATTTCCTTGAAGATAATATTTTCATGAAATATTCTCAAAAAAAAAAAAAAAAAAATTCTGTATAAAATTTTTCTCGAAAAACAAGCATTACAAATGGACAAAAATTGGCCAGTCCAATTGCCCAAAATGTTGACAAAAGAATTACAATATCAACCGACCCACACTGAAAGGAAGTACTTGTGCAAAATTTATAGATAATATGTTGAAAGACAAAGAAAGTAATTTCAATGATGGGATACCGTTTTTGTGTTTATTGCACTACTAGAAATATTAAAAGGTAATCCTTGAATATTGGTTTTAGCTTTTCTGTACATTTCTTAACAATCCTGCAATGGCCAAGGAACACTTATGTTTAAATTCATTTATTATATGCTCTGTTATAAATACCTTTGTGGCGACGCAAATATGGATCCATAGATTCAGTTTCATATTTTGGTTTTCCTTCATACTCTTCAACATGAGGCTCATAACCAACAAATCCCCATTTAGGAACATATGGTGTGCTCGTCTAATGAATTGGGGTTAATAAATGAGTAAAATATGATTACTACAGGTTAAATAAAATAATTACATCTTGCGGAGCATAGGGATTATATGTGCTTTCGTCTTGTGCACCAACAAATAAAGCTCCTATAATGGCCAAGATGATTGGTATGTACTTCATTATTGCAATAAAGATTATTGTAAAACTATTCAATGTTTAAATGGGAAGTGTGTGCTCTTAAATGTAAGACAACATCGTCGAATGTTGTTAATAAAATAGTGTTCTTTATTATTCATCAGCAAGCGTGACAAATTTAGTATTATTTTCATTTATTGTTTAAATATGCATCACGATGAGCTGAGTAGTGAAATGACAGTTTGGTTTGTAGTTCTGCGAGCTCATACGGTAAATAAGTGTTGAAGGGTTAGGTGAGATATCCGGTCACAATGATCTGAGAGCTCATACGGTAAATAGGTGTTGAACAGTTAGATTAGATATCAGGTCAGAATGATTTGCTGATTGCCAAATTTACAGCTGATAGCGGATTAAATAACAAAATAAGCTTAAAAGTCGATGGAAGCCAAAAAAAATTGCATAATCAATGTTCAGCTTATAACTCTTCATCTGCTAATTTGCATTTTAAAGCCATATTGATGTTTTGCAATTACTAATTATCGAAGTATGCAAATGCAATAAAACATACAAATCCAAATAAATGTTCAAAAATTCTTACTATCAAACTTCAATGTATTTTCATTGAATTTATTTCTCGCTTTAAATTGAGGATTTTCAATTGTATGTGATATCTTTGTTTGTGGTAAATACTCATACATTTTCCAAGTTACTCTTCTTTTGTTTTCAACTCCAAAAACAATGTCGTCAGTATGTCTGTCCTCTGTGTGAAGTGCAATAATGAAATGAATCCCTTTAGAACTATTGGAGTCTGTCATTTCAAAGTCAACATTGACATGAGATAAACAATATATTTATTATTCAGTTACCAAACCCTTGTTTACATGAATGTTTCTTCCTTATTTCAGCCATTAACGTCACCATCATCATTATCTCAATGTCGTTGTAAACAGTTTTCAACCTAAAGTACATGCTTACAGCAAAAGTTAAGGATGAATGAAGTTCATGTGACTACATATGGGTTAATCCATTGAAAATTAGAATGAAGGGGGATACTAATCTTGTCATTCTGTTTGTAACAAATCGAAGTATTGATTTGTGACAGTATAAATTATAGTTATTCATTATCACTAGACATTGGATACATGTGCGAATGCATATATTTTTTGGAGCATCGGAAAACATATTGGATACATAGAATTTCGTTTCATTGAATGTGCGTTCAGAAAATGCTAAAAATGTTTTGCACATTTTGTTCTTTTTAAGCAAACTGCATATTTTGCATACTTTTGCATATTTTTACATACTTTTGAATATTTTAAATATTTTTGACATCAAACAGAATTGGAAGATGGGTGAACTGAATGCACCATAGAGTAACCCAAAAACACGAATGCAAATTTGCAAATTTTGCCCATGAACATTCCACTAAGGAACAGGGGCAAACTTCTCACATATTAATGAGTGCAGTCCGATTCAAGTTTTAAGCTCAATGATAAGGGGCCTCCTTTTTGTAGCCGAGTACGAACGGCGTGCCGCAGTGCGACAACTCTTTAGAGAGAAGTTTTACATGGCATAGTACCTCACGAATGTTGCCAGCATTAGGAGGGGAAAATCACCGCTGAAATTTTTTTCTGACGGTCTACCCAGGATTCGAACCTAGGCGTTCAGCGTCATAAGCGGACATGCTAACCTCTGCGCTATGGTGACCTCCACACGAAAAATACGAATCCGGTACATAAATTTCCGATCCTGCTATTGGAGGATTGCCGCATCCCAAACTGACTCAGATAGTTTGGATCAATAAGTGGTTCAAATGAAAGGTCTTTGAGAGTACAATGCGAATCTGGCAATCAGTTATTGAACCATCAGTACTATATCGATATAGTTCCACATAGACCGATGTCCCGATAAAAGGTCTTGAACCCATTAATGACACATATCATACAAAAAATCAATTTGTGCTTGTTTGTGTGTTCCTTATAGACTCAATAACAACAGAGCCGATTTTCATGAAATTTTTACTGATGATGCACAATGATCCTGTGGTGAAAATAGGGTACTACTTTTTTATATCTGAAGAGGAGGCGTACCCTCCCCCTTACCCTAATTTTCAGAAACGCCAGATCTCGGTGATGGGTGGTGCGATTTAAGCGAAATTTTGTGTGCTCTCTTATAGTAACCAAAAAGAAAAAAAAAATTGGTATCCAAATTTCGGATCGGGTACCTAGGGGAGCCGCCCCACCCCAAAAACTTAACAAATATATATTCAGACCAATCACAACAATATGGGACTCAAATGAAAGGTATTTTAGGATAAGAAAACATATCTGATATCCAATTGTTGGACCAAGTGCTAGGGGGCCACCCCAACCCCCAAAACACCTCTAAATCGAACATGTTTACCCACCATGGTAATACGGGACTCAAATGAAGGGTAGTTGCGACTAGAATACGAATCTGATATCCTAATGTGTCAAGCCAAGCGTTTGGGGGGCCGCCCCTCCCAAAAACAACTTCCCCCCAGAGGAAAACTCTACGACCATAGCAATATGGAGATCAAATGAAAGGTCTTTGGGAGTAAAGCACAAATTTCATATCAATATTCGGGAAAAGTGTCTATGGGGCCACCCCACCCCCATAACACCACCCATATTAGCTGACCATTCCAATACGGGGCTGTAATAAGAGGTAGTTTAGAGTAGAGCACGAATTTGATATATATTTTCCGGGTCAAGTCACTGCCTTCGCTCTCTGTAAGCTCCGTTTATGGACTGAATAACCTATATCGGAGGATCGATCTATTAAGGAACGAGTGTAACGTTCTCACACATCAAAAGTACGAACGGCGTACCACAGTGCGGCTCCTCTTTGGGAAAAGTTTTTACGTAGCTTTTATGCATGACATAGCGCCTCACAAATGTCGCCAGTATTAGAAGGTGATAATCAACGCCGAAAATTTGTGTGCTGTTCTCGCCGGGATTCGAACCCATGCTAACCTCTCCGCTACCTGGCCTCCAGGATATATGGCAGCTATATTCAAATATAGTCAAATCTGGACCACATTTGCCAGGAATGTGTAGAAATCTACCAAATCTAACTGTTTTGATGCTTTATATCGGGAGATCGGTCTATATGGCAGCTATATCCAAATATGGTCCGATCTGGGCCACAGGAATGAGAAGGGGTCTACCAAAACTAATTGTTCCAAATTTCATCGAAATTGGATGAAAATGGTCATTCTATGGACTCAATACTCTATTCTTCATCTAAATATGGTCCGATCTGGACCACATCTCACAGGAGTAGGTAGTGGTCTACCAAAACTCACAAATGCTCTTTATATAAGTTCAACATTCTATATCGGGAGATCGGTCTATGCACAAACAAGCCATCCTCTGGGTCCGGCTGAGTAATGAAAAGTAGTTGGACTTTTGAAGTGCCGTCCTGTAGACCACAACACCATGTATCGTTGTAGGTTTGACAACTGCAGTATACAGCAAGTGGCATGACACGTGGTTTAAGTCCCCCCACCCCCCTCTCCAAACTTTTGCCAATTGCTCTTTTGCTGGTGTTTAGGACAAGAGTTCCTTTTCTTGCCCTCTCCAAGAAGTTTTATTTCCTGTCCAGTCCAGGTGTTTTGCGCTCTCAGTGAATGCTGAACGGAATAACTTTCGTCTTAGACGGATTTGGACCTAGACTATATTTGGAAGCCCACTTCGTTGTATTACATATGGCTTTCTGAAATGGTTCACATAGCTCCAGCCACAAATCCTAGAGCGACCCTATCTACCCTGATACGATTCAAAGCCCGACACTGACTGAATACCAGTAATGGTAGCCGCAAGACAGAATTGGCCGCAGCTCAGTCGAGAACAACCAATGCAAGCCTGACGGAATCTCTACATTGATGCGGAACAATCGGGTTTTACCTGAAGTCGACTACCTCACAACTGCCCTCAACCGGTCTTTGAACATTCTTATGGTATCCGACGTCTGAAAGATTGGCAGGGTGATTCCGCAACTAAAGCCTGGAAAGAATCCGAGTAAGGGAGAGATGCACAGACCGATCTTAATACTCTCACCAGTAGCCAAGACGCTTGAAGAACTACTCTTCCCCAGCCTCGTTGAAGAACATCCATTCGCCGAGCATCAGCATGGATTTCGAAGACTGCATAGCACAACAATTGCTTTGCATGCCAATACCGCACACATTTGCAGTGGCTTCAATCAGCCCAGGTCATTTTATAGGACGGTCCTCGTGCCACTGAATCTATCGAAAGCATTCGACACTGTCAGACATGACAAACTATTTGAGAACATTGCCAATACGTCCCTCCAGGCAAGCCTGAAACGTTTGGTCACGGATTATCTGTGTGGTCGCCAGACGTTTGTGGAATTTAAGGATAAGAAATCAAATCACCGTATAGTGCAACAAGGAGTTTTCCAAGGCGGGGGAATATTTCTGGCACTGTTTAACATCTACCTATCCTCCATTCCACCCCTTCTAGACGGCATAGAGATCGTATCATATGCGGGCGATTGTACGATCATGGCATTTAGGTTGATCATCTACCTTAACGAACTTGGTCCTTATATCGCTGCAGGAGATTTGAAGACATTTGCTACCAAATCTTCAGTCTCATTGTTTACAACAAATATGCGTGAGGTGAATACTGAGCTGAATGTGATGGTCGATGGAGAAATGATTCCGACCATCAAGTGTCTCAAAAAACTTGGGGTCACATTTGACAGGTCTTACACATTCTCCCCACATGCCACAGCAATTTGCACTAAAGTCAAAAGTAGAAACAAGGTCTTCAAGTCACTTGCATGCAGCCCTTGGGGTGCTGACAAAGAAACCTTGTTGACTACGTACAAAGCAATTGGCCAGTCTGTGCTTAGCTATGCAGCGCCAGTGTGGTCTCGTCAGCTATGTGACGCGCAGTGGAGTAATTTTCAGTCCTATCAGAATGACGCTCTTAGAACTGCGACGGGCTGTCTCCTCTCAGTTCTCATGTGGACCACCTCCATCTGGAGACAAAAATACTACCCGCGCGATGACTTAACCATATGCTGTCGAAGCAATAACTTCTGGACTGTTGTCGAAGGGATCATCCAAATCTCCTTCTTGTAGATAGGTATCATGATCTAGAAGTTCAGCGCTGTAAGAGAGAACCTCTAGATCAAGCGGTATAACAAGCGGGTCTAGACAACATTCATGCAAACATGGTAGCAGTTGCGGTAAATAGCTACCGATTGAATGTGGTCCTTGGAGAACGACCGCCTGCCATTGCACCTGAAGAAATTGACCTTCCCCGGCATGTATGTATGTATGTTCCGATTGTGACTTGGGAACACACGGCGCACTTCATCTGCTTAACTGTCCAGCCAGACTCACTCGTCTCAGACGTAGATTCCGTTGGATAACCCCACTTTAGTCGTTGAGTTCTTGGATCTATTGGGTTGCCCAAAAAGTAATTGCGGATTTTTCATATAGTCGGCGTTGACAAATTTTTTCACAGCGTGTATTCTTTCTTCTGTCAGTTATCAGCTGTTACTTTTAGCTTGCTTTAGAAAAAAAGTGTAAAAAAAGTATATTTGATTAAAGTTCATTCTAAGTTCTATTAAAAATGCATTTACTTTCTTTTAAAAAATCCGCAATAACTTTTTGGGCAACCCAATAGATATTCAACAGATTTAAGCTGACAAAGGGTAGAACACAACACACTGCTAAAAAAACAACAAAAACCTCGCTTTCACCCTACGAGCTTCTGACACGAATAAAATGCCCCGAAGGCCTTTCTAATCTTACATGCCATGTTCAGTCCCTAGTCAAGTTTGATATCTAGAATCGCCCCTAGATATTTTGCCGACCGCGAGATCTATATGGTCGCACCCTGTGCGTAGTCTAAACTGGGTCTACTTTGTCTTCGCGTAAATAGGACCAGTTCCATTTTCCTCTTAATGGTCGCCCCTCGGAATTTTTCTATGAAAGTTATTTACTGTAGATGTAACGTTGGGGCCCCTGGAAGAAGCGATTGTTATTCTATTTGCCTAAAATTAAGCATATAGTGTTTCATGACTAAGAATATCCGTGGTGAGTACGGTGCAAATCGGTCTATAACCTCATATAGCTCCCATATAAAACGATCTCCCGATTTGACATGTCCAGCCCCTCGAAGCAGCAAATGTTTTCCGATTTCGCTGAAATTTTGTGCATAGTATTTTTTCATGGCTCCCAACATCCGTATAACCCGACCTCCCGATTTGACATCTTGAGTTTCTGGAAGCCAGAATCGTTATCCAAATTGGCTGAAATGGGATACGATGTATTTTCGATCTGTTGGGTTGCCCAAAAAATAATTGCGGATTTTTCATATAGTCGGCGTTGACAAATTTTTTCACAACTTGTGACTCTGTAATTGCATTCTTTCTTCTGTCAGTTATCAGCTGTTACTTTTAGCTTGCTTTAGAAAAAAAGTATAAAAAAAAGTATATTTGATTAAAGTTCATTCTAAGTTTTATTAAAAATGCATTTACTTTCTTTTAAAAAATCCGCAATTACTTTTTGGGCAACCCAATATAACCTGATATAGCTACCATATAAAGCGATTTCCCGATTTGATATCTTGAGTCCCTGGAAGCCACAATTGTTATACGATTTGGATGAATTTGGCTAGTAGTGTTCTTTTATAATTACCACTAATTATTGCCGAGTATGGTCCAAATCGGTCTATGATCACATACAGCTTCCATATAAACCGATCTACAGACCCCAGAATCTTAAATTTTTGTCTGATGTTGGCAGAAATTAAGTACATAACGTTTAAATATGCTCTTCAATTTATTTTATTTTGCGTAAATTTTTAGCAATATCCATGGTGGTGGTTTCCCAATATT
This sequence comes from Stomoxys calcitrans, assembly GCF_963082655.1. Classification (NCBI taxonomy): domain Eukaryota; kingdom Metazoa; phylum Arthropoda; class Insecta; order Diptera; family Muscidae; genus Stomoxys; species Stomoxys calcitrans. The sequence continues at coordinate 200,445,666 of NC_081553.1, forward strand.
CATCCCAACCTTCGCATGTTGTTACTTGTTACTTTTTTGTTATATTTTTTAAATTTAAAACTCTTAATCTTACCTTTTTCAACTTAGTTCAACTCAGTTTTAATGGCATGTTGATGCATTTAAATTGTCGAACATTGTAGCTTTTAATTTGCCATATTAAAGAGCTTACCAACTGCAAACCTTAAATCTACCGTACTTCACACACACACACACACTCTCACACCTTTTGGTGGAAAATAAATCCAGGAGTTTGCAAGGAGTTTTGTGTGGGTGCGCATATGTATTTGTTGGTTGCTTGCAATGATTACATGTTCGCGTCTGCAAAATCCTTATGCATAGTTTATGGCGCAAACAAAAGATAAGCACCGTGTTAAGTTGTCCACGCCAACAGCTAACCGCTGAAGAAATCACCCACATTCGCACATTCTGGGCCGCACACACGCACTTACTCACTGTCTGAACCCACTCGTGGAATTTTTCACAAGGATATATTCAACTAACCAGCCATTAATGGCCAACCAAGCCACTACATGCATTGAAAGGCGTTTGTATCCTCTTTCCAAGAGCTTTTGGTTTTATTGTAATTTTGCGAATGTACACGAATATGCTTGGAGATGCAGGCTAGGACTTACACACTAACATTTCGATACACTCACTTTAATACAAAGTCTTTGAATACACACTTGTACCAGTGCTACACTCTGAAAAAAAAAAATGGTTTTCAAAAGTTTATGGTATTTAAAAATGGTTGTGTTAGCTGATGACGCAGCTACTGCTTCCTTTATTAAGGTGGTTTTTATAACACCGCAAAGTGGGTATCAGTACTGGGACTAGCAACTGTGCTCGTTGCGTGAAGAGTAAGTTTTATTATTGAAATCTCGGATTTTCTAGTGCTTTGCTGGGTTAGAAATTGAACTTCAACTCCAATATTTTAGAAAGGTCGAAATCGGTCATTTTCGCCATAAACACCTGCAAGAGACCTTTGGAAAAAGTTAGGGGTTCTTCGGCAAAAATCGCATGACTGGCTATGGCTATATACTGCAGTCGTCAAGCCTATAAATTTTTATACCCTCCACCATAAGATGGGTGGTATACTAATTTCGTCATTCTGATTGTAACTACTCGCAATATTTGTCTGAGACCCCATAAAGTATATATATTCTTGATCGTCGTGAAATTTTATGTCGATATAACCATGTCCGTCCGTCTGTCCGTCCGTCCGTCTGTCCGTCCGTCTGTCCGTCCGTCTGTCCGTCCGTCCGTCTGTCTGTCGAAAGCACGCAAACTTCCGAAGGAGTAAAGCTAGCCGCTTGAAATTTTGCACAAATACTTCTTATTAGTGTAGGTCGGTTGGTATTGTAAATGGGCCATATCGGTCCATGTTTTGATATAGCTGCCATATAAACCGATCTTGGGTCTTGACTTCTTGAGCCTCTAGAGTGCGCAATTCTTATCCGATTGGAATGAAATTTTGCACGACGTGTTTTCTTATGATATCCAACAACTGTGATAAATATGGTTCAAATCGTTCCATAACCTCATATAGCTGCCATATAAACCGATCTTGGGTCTTGACTTCTTGAGCCTCTAGAGTGCGCAATTCTTATCCGATTGAGATGAAATTTTGCACGACGTGTTTTGCTATTATATCCAACAACTGTGCCAAGTATGGTTCAAATCGGTCCATAACCTGATATAGCTGCCATATAAACCGATCTTGGGTCTTGACTTCTTGAGCCTCTAGAGGGCGCAATTCTTATCCGAATGGAATGGAATTTCGCACGACGTGTTTTGTTATGATACCCAACAACTGTGCCAAGTATGGTTTAAATCGGTCCATAACCTGATATAGCTGCCATATAAACCGATCTTGGGTCTTGACTTCTTGATCCTCTAGAGGGCACAATTCTTATCCGATTTGAATGAATTTTTGCACGAAATATTTCGTTATGATATCCAACAACTGTGCCAAGTATGGTTGAAATCGGTCCATAACCTGATATAGCTGTCATATAAACAGATCTGGGGATCTTGACTTCTTGAGCTTCTAGAGGGCGCAATTCCTCTCGCATGGCTGAAATTTTGCATGACGTATTTTATTTTTACTTTCAACAACTGTGTCAAATAAGGTTCAAATCGGTTCATAACCTGATATAGCTGCCATATAAACCGATCTGGGATTTTGACTTCTTGACCCCTAGAGGTCGCAATTATTATTCGATATGCCTGAAATTTTGTACGACGGATCCTCTCATGACCAGCAACAAACGTGTTTATTATGGTCTGAATCGGTCTATAGCCCGATACAGATCCCATATAAATCGTTTTCTCCATTTTACTTCGTGAGCTCCAATGGGCGCAATTCTTATACGAATTGGCTGAAATTTTACACAGGTCTCCAACATATAATTTAATTGTGGTCCGAACCGGACCATATCTTGATATAGTTTTAATAGCAGAGCAACTCTTTTCTTATATCCTTTTTTGCCTAAGAAGAGATGCCGGGAAAAGAACTCGACAAATGCGATCCATGGTGGATCTCTGCGACTAAGGTGGGGTGTGTTCACAGAGATCTGGGTCTGAGTCGAGTTGGGTCTGGCTGGGCAGTTAAACAGGTGACGTGTGTCGTTTAGTCCCAGTTTACACTCGTGACACATATACTAAACGTTGGCATCAATCCTTGCTCTGTAGGAGTTGAGGTGACTGCAACCGCCAGATCCTAATTGAACCAGAACCACTCTGGTTTACCGGGGGAGGTTAATTTCTTTAGGTGCAGTGTGTGCATGAATGTTGTCTAGAACCGATTGATCTATAGATTCCCTCTTGTAGCGCTTAACCTCTCTCTCCAGAGCTTGTAGTTCCACCTTGAGGCTTCTGGACGGTGGACAAGGACCTATCCACAAGATGATGGCTTGGATGATCCCTGCGATAACAGCACAGAAAGTATTGCCACGCATGATCATCGCATCAGGCCCCACACCCATTGTTAACATCTTCGATTGGCTACACGTCTACCTCAACGAACTTGCCGCTTAGTTCACTGCAAGAGATTTGAAGATATCTGCCACCAAACCTTCGATCACATTATTTACTACAAATGTGCATGAGCTGAATGTGATGATGGTCGACGGAGAAACGATTCCGACTGTCAAGTGTCCCAAAATACTTGGCGTCACATTTGACAGCTCTTACTTCTACTTACTTACTATTGTGCTTAGGTCAAAAGTGGAAACAAGGTCCTCAAGTCCCTTGCCGGCAGCACTTGGGGTCCTGACAAAGAAACCTTGTTGCCCACACACTAAGCAATTGGCCAGTCGGTGGTAAGCTATGCTGCGCCAATGTGGTGTCGTCAGTTATGTGACACGCAGGGCTGTCTTCTTAGTTCTCACCTGGACCACCTCCATCAGGAGACAAAGATCCTACCCATGAGTAGACTAAACTTCATGCTGTCCAAGCAATACCTTCTGGGCTGTTATCGCAGTTACTATCCAAATCATCATCTTGTGAAAAGGTATCCACCGTCTAAAAGCCTTTAGGAGGATCTACATGGCCTAGAGGTTCAGAGCTGTAAAAGATAATCTCTTGATCAAGAGATATATCAAGCGGGTGTACACAACATTCATGTAGACATGGTAGCAAATGCGGTGAATAGCTACCGGTTTAATATGATCCTTGAAGAACGACTGCCTCCCATTACAGATTCCCTCTTGTAGCGCTTAACCTTTCGCTCCAGATTATATAGATCCACCTTGAGGCTTCTGGGCGGTGCTTACCTATCCGGATGATGATGACTTGGATGGTCCCTGCATGTAGTTATGTCTTTGCACTGATAGTATCTTTGTCTCCTGATGGAGGTGGTCCACGTGAGACCTTAGGAGACACCCACAGCCAACATTCTGTTGTTTCACTGCATGTTACATAGGTAAGAAGACCACACTGGCACTGCATAACTTACCACAGACTGACCAATTGCTTTGTGCATGGGCAACAAGGTTTCTTTGTCTTTGCACTGGTAGTATCTTTGTCTTCAGATGGAAATGGTCCACGTAAGACCTGAGGAGACAGCCTCAGCCAACATTCTGGCAGATCCGAATGTTGTTTCACTGCGTGTCACATAGGTAAGAAGACTACACTGGTGCTGCATAACTTACCACAGACTGGTCAATTGCTTTATGCGCGGCCAACAAGGTTTCTTTGTCAGCACCCCAAGAGCTGACGGTAAGCGACTTGAAGACCTTGTTTCTACTTTTGACCTGAGCGCATTGGTGTGTCGTGTAAGAAGAATGTGTAAAAGCTGTCACTTGACAGTCGGAATCGTTTCTCCGTCGACTATAATCACATTCAGTTCATGCATATTTGTAGTAAATAATGTGACCGAAGATTTGGTGGCAGATATCTTCAAATATCTTGCAGTGAACTAAGCGGCAAGTTCGTTGAGGTAGACGTGTAGCCAATCGCAGATGTTAACAATGGGTGTGGGGCCTGACGCAATGATCATACAATCGTTCGCATGTGATACCATGTCTATGCCGTCTTGAGTGGGTGGAAGGGAGGATAGGTAGAGGTTAAACAGTGCCCTTGATATCACCGCCTTGGGCACTCCTTGTTTCATTCTTTGATGTTTCGTCTTTTTATCCATAAAATCCACAAATGACTGACGACCACACAGATAATTCGGAGACCCAGCGTTTATTGCGTCTCCGGGTCAGTTACAGTAACATCCATGAAATGTGATGCGCATTAAAGTCCCCTAGTACCAGGCGATTATGACCGTGACCCCACATAAATGGGGTACTATAACCATATAGCTTGGCCATTAATTGGGACACAACTACCAACGGGCGGTATGTACACGTTGCATACCTCTATCTCGGCAGAACTGGGCCTGACTGCTATCCCCATGCACTCCAAGTTGGGGTCACTAGCGCCAGGCGCAGGCGAGATGGGTCTACATTGCACGGAATCTCGAAGGCCAATGCCCCACCTCCATTCCTTGAGCGATCCTTACGTAGCACATTGTATCCCTGATCATGTACAGGCTGCAGGTGTCGGCCAGCTTTGTCCCCTGGATCGCTGCAACCAATATGCTCTTCCGACTCATAAAATCCACCATATCTTCGATCTTGCCTGGCAGACCATTGCAATTCAATTGCAATAAAAATACACTTTCCGGCACTGGCCCGGCAATATTGGGTCTTGGGTGCTGCTGTTGCGTATATTGCCGCACGGCAAAGATTGGAGAGGTCACATAGTCCGACGAAAGAACGCAGAAAGCGACGACATGGCGCTTGCGATACATTGGTATTAATGTTTCCATACAACATAGCAATATATTCAGTGCGACTATACGCCCATAGTGAAGTAAGTCCAGAGCAAGATCAAAAATGCACCCATTCCATGCACAGTCCACCTGAAGTCCACCTTCTATTCAGTACTCAGTCGGATTGAAAGGAATTCTAAATTGTATGTAACCTCGAACCGAAAGATAAATAGTTTAATAGTATTGACCGATATGTAGACCCACCATTGAAGGATGGGGGTATATTCATTTTGTCATTCTGTTTGCAACACATCGAAATATCCATTTCCGACCCTATAAGGTATATATATTCTTGATCGTCGTAATCGCATTTGTCGAGTTCTATTCCCGGTATTTCTTTTTAGGCAAACAAAGGATAAAAGAAAAAAAATTGCTATGCTATTTGAGCTGTACCAACTTATGGTCCGATTGAATTGAATGTTTGAGACCACAGTAAAAGCCATTGTATAAAATTTCAGCCAATTCAAACAAGTAAAAGAGTGCTAAGTTCGGCCGGGCCGAATCTTGGGAACCCAACACCATGGATTCTGCTAAAAATGTATACAAAATAATTTAAGTTGTAGGGCATAATTTTATTCTACATTCCAAAATTCTGTCAAACCAGCAAAAATTAAAGCTTCTAGGAACCGAACAAGGATGATCGAGAGACTGGTTTACATGGGAGCTATATCAGGTTATAGACTGGTTTTGGCCCTATTTGGCCCAGTTGTTGGAAGTCGTAACAAAACATCGCATGTAAAATTTTAACCCAATCGGACAAAAGTAGTGGCTTGTAAAGGCTCAAGAAGTGAATGGGTTTTTATGGGAGCTATTATAAACCGATTTGGACCGTACTTACCACAGTTGTTGGAAGTCTTAACAGACACTAAATGCAAAATGTCAGCCTAGAATTAAAATCGGAAGATCGGTTTATATGGGAGCTGTATCGGGCTATAAACCGATTCAGACCATATATGTCACGTATGTTGAAAGTCATGGGTGAAGCCGTTCTACAAAATTTCTGCCAAATCGGATAAGAATTGCGCCTTCTAGAGGCTCAAGAACTCAAGATTCCAGATCGGTTTATATTACAGCTATATCTGGTTATGAACCGATTGGAATCATAGTTTATTGGAACTTATTGGAAATCATAACAAAACACGTCATGCAAAATTTCAGCCAAATGGGAAAGGAACTGCGCCCTATAGTGGCCCAAGAAGTCAGCTATATCAGGTTATGAACCGATTTGAACCATATTTGGCACAGTTGTTGAAAGTCATAACAAACACGTCATGCAAAATTTCAGGCAAATCAGATAAGAATTGCGCCCTCTAGAGGCTCAAGAAGTCCAGATCCCAGATCGGTTTATATGACTGCTATATCTGGTTACGAACCGTTTTGAACCATACTTAGAAGAGGTATTGGAAATCATAAAAAACACGTCACGCAAAATTTTAGCCAAGTCGGTTTAGAATTGCGCCCTCTACTGGCTTAAGAGGTCAAGATCCAAGATGGATTTATATGGCAGCTAAATCAAATCATGGACACATATGGCCCTTTACATTCCCAACCGATCTACACGAATAAGAAGTATTTGTGCAAAATTTCAAGCGGCTAGCTTTACTTCTTCGAAAGTTGGCGTCCTTGGAAGACAGACGGACGGAAGGATATGGCTAGATTAAAATGATATGACGATCAACATATGGGGTCTTAGAGGAATATTTCGAGGAGTTACAAACGGAATGACGAAATTAGTGGAGGGTATAAAAATAGAGATAAACTGAAGCATTGCACAGATTCTTTTTTTGTTAATAGGCAGGTTAAGTTCGAAGATGGACTTTGGGCCTTTAGGCGCAATCATTTCCGGATTTCGCTGAAATTTTTGAGATCTTTCCACATTTGGATACTGCAGCCATATGAATAGAGTTCCCAATTTATGGTGTTTTGCCCATGATAGGCGTATTTATTATCCGATTTTGCTGAAATTCGACACAATGAGCTATGTTAGGATTCCCGACATCCGTGCTCTATATGGTTACGATCGGTTTATATCTGTCTTTGGGCCATAAAAACAGTGTTGTTTACCCGATTTCGCTGCAATTTTGCACAGCGAGCTATGTTAGGCCCTTGGACATCAGCGTTCAATATCGCCACTATCGGTTTATATTTGGATATAGCTGTCATAGAAACCCATCTTCCGATGTAAGGCTTTGAGACCATAAAAGCTGCATTTATTATCAGATTTCGCTGAAATGTGGCAAAGTGACCTGTGTCAGGCTTTTCGACATCCATGCTATATATAACTTTTACAAACTTGAACAGTGAATTGTATTTATTTGACCACTCGACGTCCGTGCCGAGTTTGGTCTAACTCGTATCATATTTCGATATTGCTGCTATTGGTCCATAAGTAATGCTTTTCTCACTAGACTGGACGAAAAGTGGTTAACATATATACCCGGGAAGGTGGTTATTCAAAGTTCGGCCCGGCCGAACTTAATGCCTTTTTAGTTCTTTTATTTTGAATCAGAGAAACTTTGGCGGCCATTGCTCTCTGTTATATGTCAACCACAGTGGCTTAGGTTTAGGTTGAATGGATAGCCCACTTCGAAAGGTGAGTTTGCTAGAAGGCCAGTCCGGCCGATTGCGACCCACCGGTAAGAAAAGGAAGAAGGATGACTAGGTGTGAAAAATATGATGATGAAATACCCTGCCCACTGCTCCGAACCAAAGGAGAAACAGGGAGATGACAAAATATAAAAAGAAAGTACGAGAATAGAATAGCAAGCAAGCGCCTATCCTTTACGCCACCACGCGATTGCTTTCCCAGAGTATGAATTTTAGCGTTTTATTTTTCTTTGTGTACAACAGCGCGTTTATTTCTTTCATGGACTTGGTAACCAGTTTATAGCCACCTCAACAGATTTACATTGGCAGCCCCATAGTGTTGTTGTTGTTGGTGGTTATTTTCTGGTTGGATTTTCAAAAGGTTGATGGTTATAAAAAAAAAATAACGAAAAAAAGAAAGGATGCTGAAAAAGTCTTTACATAAAATTCGCATAAACAAGTACAGCCAGTTGTACGCTCCCCCGTTCGTTTGGTGGGTTGGTGCTGCTGCTTCTGTCAGTGGCAAAACTGTTAAAGAAAAACATTTCAAAAGATTGTTCCTTTATTTATTGCACATGGTACAATTTAATATTTACTCTCTTTAGCCCAGCATAAACGTTTAAGCTTTTGGAGAATAAGACAACTTTGTATAGCAATTCAAAAGCCAAAAGTCTATGGAGGACGTAAGGTTTGTCCTAAGTTTGAGGTTTGATTGAAGGAAGAATTTGCAAATTAAGGGGCTGGAAATTTTTAAATACTTCCAAAATTTTTTTGGTTTGTAGTTCTTAAGAAATTTTATCGAATTTTGATTTAGTGTTCAACCATTGGCGTACACAATAAAATTTGTGAAGAGGGGTAAACTTTAGTATTGAAATTAGGGTGAATGACAACTACAAAGCAGATTGTTTCCAGTACGTGGGTTGGATTTTATATTATATTGGGTTGCCCAAAAAGTAATTGCGGATTTTTCATATAGTCGGCGTTGACAAATTTTTTCACAGCTTGTGACTCTGTAATTGCATTCTTTCTTCTGTCAGTTATCATCTGTTACTTTTAGCTTGCTTTAGAAAGAAAGTGTAAAAAAAGGAAATTTGATTAAAGTTCATTCAAAGCTTTATTAAAAATGCATTTACTTTCTTTTAAAAAATCCGCAATTACTTTTTGGGCAACCAATATATGATTTATAAACTTTTGTATGCGCTCAAACCAGTTATTGGAACAGTTTTTCCACTTCGATTGAGGCCGCTCCCAAATATGGTTATTGAACGCTTCAACAGCTATCTTCGTACTCGTAATGTACGGGAATAAAATAATGTCATTGGATGTCAAAGCAGGGCTGTGAGGATTACTCATCAATTCGACTGTTTGGTAGCTCAAAAACTCGCTGGGTTAAGCCGTGTATGAGAGCACACATTGTCATGGTGAACAATGATTCATCTTTTTTTGTTCTTTTTTATACCCACCACCATAGGATGGAGGTATACTAATCTAGTCATTCCGTTTGTAACACCTCGAAATATTGATCTGCGACCCCATATAGTATATAAATTCAGGATCCTCTCGAGATTCTGATTTGATCTAGCCATGTCTATCCGTCCGTCCGTATGTCGAAATCACGATAGCGGTCGAACGCGTAAAGCTAGCCGCTTTAAATTTTGCACAGATACTTAAAATTGATGTAGGTCGTTGGGGATTACAAATCGACCATATCAGTTCAGATTTGGATATATCGCCCATATAAACCGATCTCCCGTTTCGACTTCTTGAGCCCCTGGAAACCTAAATTTTCATCCGATTTGGCCTAAATTTTGCACATAATGTCCTCTTATGACTTCTAACAATTGGCCAAGTAAGGTTCAAATCGGTCCATAGCCTGATATAAATCCCATATAAATCGGTCTCTCGATTATACATGTTCGGTTCCATGAAGCTGGTTTGACAGAAGTTTGGTATGTAAATAGAATAAAATTATGCCCTTCAACTAAATTTAGTTTGTATGAATAGCTAGTAGAATCCATGGTGGTGGGTTCCCAAGATTCGGCCCGGCCGAACTTAGCACGCTTTTAGTTTTTTGAATTTCTCCAAAGGTTTCAGGTAGACAAATGGTGATGCATCACACAGAATTGACCTCCTACTTTGCTCAAGCGGAACAGTCGCCACATGACCAGTTTTGGCGAAGAAACGAGCGACCTTTTGCTTCGAAGTGCTTAATCCATGAACAACTTTCGTTAGATTTGGCTTGTCGTCGAAGACCCACACGGTCGTTGGTTGTTTTGTTTTGGGCTCATGCGCATAGATCCAAAATTCTTCATGTGGGATAATCTTGTAAACGTCTTTTGAAACAACGTTTTAAACATCAAATGATGGTCGCACGTTAAAACATTCTGAGTACGATTATGATAGAAAATGTCAAACTTTCCAAAGATAATGTCAGATGGCTCCTAGCAATACTAAGTGTTGCCTAGGTTAGAAATGTATATAGCAGCCCTCGTATCTGAACACTGGACTGAAACGAGCTTGCTCACTTGTAGCAGCCTGACGACGATCACTTCCTCCACATGCAAATATGTGGATACAACAACAACAAGCATAGTCTGATGTGGACTATACTCGGACGGATATTGGGGGAAAAGCAAATCTCACTATTCCAAAATGCAAAAAAAATCCTATGTCTTAGGACAACTTATCGGCACCGATCGGCCCCATATTTTCCAAGGATGTCGAGGGCTTAGTACAACTTACCGTTTAGCATTTCAACGAAATCTAAACATAAATGCGTCTTTTATTTACTCAAGAATCTTAATCGGTAGATTCTATGTGGCAGCGATAGCTATATATGTTCCGATTTTGCCCAAAACTTACCCTGCGTACAACATATATTGGTCTCTTCCAAATTTCATCTCGGTATCTGACTTTTTTCGCGAACCTTTTCTGCGTAAAATCGCCCGTAATAATTCCGAAGGGCAAACTGATATTCTTTCCGCATAGGATTTTCGTCGTCCTAACCATTTCCCCGTTCCGTAGTGCTTCATGTGTTCTCATCGTCCACGCCATTAACTCTACGGTAGCCTTTTGGATCTTATAGCCAAATCATCTGCAGTGTTAGTTTCCGTGCGATGATCAAAAAGGCGTCAATGCAGGATCTTTGGTGACCTTACTGTATTTGTCTTTGTCTGTACTGTTCAAACTCTACGTCTTTGCGTTGCCACTGTACCATCACACGCGTTCTCTAATAGCTCTGATTGCCGACCGCCTGTAGAATTGCAGAATTTGGTCTCCTCTATGTATAATTCCCTCTAGAGTAACATGAACTTACAGATGGCAATACCAGAGTTCCGTCAAATCAAGACTGTGCCACTGGAAACAGTAGCTTGCACCTGACTTCTAGTTCTGCCTCAGATATACAAATCGAAACTCCTTTCACTACAGCCAGTTTCCTTATCGTTCCTCGATTGTCCCAGGATGACAGACTTCTATCTTTTATTCACTTTTAGTTGTTGTAGCAGTGTGTTGTGTTTTATCTTTCGTCTGCTTTATTTTGTTGAATATACAGATCCAAGAACTCTGTGGCTAAGGTGGGGTGCGTCCAGAGGGAACTGGGTCTGAGTCGAGGGGACCTGGCTGGGCAGTTAAACAGGTGGCGTGTATCATGTGGATTGCGCATGTCGCAATCGGGACACACATTCCGCACGTTGGGATCAATCCTTGCTCTGTACAAGTTGAGGCAGACCACCAGATCGTGATTGAGGCAGAACCACTCTGGTTTGTCAGGGGAGGTCAATTTTCTCAGGTGCAATCGGAGGAGGTCGTTGGTACTAGACCCGCTTGATATGTCATTTGATCTATAGGTTCTCTCTTTACGCGCTGAACCTCTTGCTCTAAATCATGTAGACCCACTAAACAGGAGTGGGGGTCTTCCAGTTAGACGTGAAGTGGGGTTAGAGTGGCTGTTGCGTTGAGAAAAGAGAGGCGGTGACGTCACTGGCGGAATTCCTTCAGTCGATGCTGTGTGTACTGTAATAATATGCGATGAACTAGTCTTATTATTCCTCATAGAGCGAGGAATAATAAGTTAGATGACGAGAAGGTAAACCCAACGAAAAAGAGTTAGAGAAAAAAAAATAACGCAATGGTAAAGTTCGGGTATTGATATAGAGACACTAGTTTTATTATGAGAGAAAGAGTAGAGATGTGTTGCTCACCTTGCTGCGGTTGTAGAAGAAGTGGGCATTTCATTAGTAAAAGAATTGCAGATGAGCTTAAGTACTAAAAATGGCTTAAGATTAGAAATTCACAATATGTACACTAAGTGCTAATAGATATTTTCTTACGTGCTACAAATTCATTTACAATTCACAATTTGACTTCATATACTTCGACTTATTCTACGATAGATATGTACTTAAATTAAAGGGACAAATTCAAATTTGTCCACCCACCTTAAGGCTTCTGAGCGGTGGATACCTGTGATTGGTCCCTGCGATAACAGCCCAGAAGGTTTTGCATGGACGGCATGTTATTATGTCTTCGCACAGGTAGGATCTTTGTCTCCTGATGGAGAGGGTCCACATGAGAACTCAGGAGACCGTGGAAGTTCGAAGAGCGGCATTTTGACTGATTTGCATGCTATTCCACTGCGCGATGAGACCACACTGGCGCTGCAAAACTTACCACAGTCCGGCCAATTGCTTTGTGCGTGGGTACCAAGGTTTTTTTTTTGTCAGCACCCCAAATGCTATCGGCAAGGGACTAGAGGATAGTGGCATGTGGGGAAAATGTATAGGAGCTGTCAAATGAGACACCTTCTATTTTTGAACACTCGATGGCTGGAATCGTTTAACCTATCGCAGATGTCAACAATGGGTGGAGGGCCTGATGCCATGATCATACAATCTTTCGCATATGATATGAGGTCTATGCCTTCTGGAATGGAGGACAGGTAGAGGTTAAACAGTGCCGGTGATATAATACCTCCTTGGGGACTCCCTGTTTCACTCAACGATGTTTCGTATTGGTATCCATAAAATCCAAAATTGACTGACGACCACACAGATCATTCGCGACCCAGCGTTTTATGCCTGGCTGGAGAGACGTGTTGACTTGTCGAATGCCTTCGGGGCTGAATAAAGCCGCGGCAAAATTATGCGGTGATGGCATGCAGGGCAGTTGTTGTGCTATGTAGTCTTCGAAATCCATGCTCGACGTATGGAAATTCTCAAACGAGGCTCGGGAAAAGTAGTCCCTGATGAGAGAAGGGAGATCGGTCTGTATGAATCCCCCAAACTCGGGTCCTTTCCAGGCTTCAGTAGCGGGATCCATACAATGGGTGCTATAAGAGTGTTCAAAGGCAGGTTGAGGACAGTTGTAAGGTTGTCGACTCCAGGTAGATCCATATTCTTAAGCATCAATGTAGAGATTCCGTCGGTGCTCAACGTCTGGGATGACTTGGCGCCACGGATGACAATCGTAACTTCGTCCACGGTAAACTGTGATGGCTGTCCATCGGCTAGTAGACCACGGTTACGACGCCTTTAGTCTCATAGTGCAGTGGGTGCTCCTATACTTATTCTGCGGTTCAGATATCTTGAATTGTCTCCAAAACCCTTGTAGGCATGTTTCTCAGTGGCCCGCCTATGCTGAGACAACATATTATCCAAACATGTTAGACTTCTCCTTTGCCGTCCACCAAACTATGTATCAGCATTAGGCCCCATTTAGAGCCTTCCGCCCGTCTCGTTTGGGCAGTGGCTGATTTATGTGTTAATGAGGGTTGTTGTTGTAGAACCACATTTCTGATCGTGACGGTAGCGATCCTCGTTCCGTTCCATAGGACCCATCGCTGCGGGAACATTATGGCCAACGGTTATTTAAGAGCGCCAAAAGCTCGCCTTGTCATATCGAGTATCATAGGCACTCAGTTTTTAAGGAAGTGCCGGTGCAGTGCGGCAACTCACTAAAACTTCCCATTGGATATCGCAGATTTTCCGCGTCTGCAATTGCTGCTACTCCGTATAAAAACGCTACGAAGTCTGACAAGAGACTTTAATCTGGTACTACGGGTGTCAGGAGCCCTTGGAACTTCGGTTCCAGCCTGAGAAGCAGCGTGGTGGCTGTGGTTTTTACCCAAATCGCGGGTGGACCGTAAACTCGGCGTGGAGTTGCGTTTTCAACCGGGTGCTGTGAATCATAGATCGGAAGGAGTTTCACGTAGTGCTCCGCTCTTTACCAAGGAGGTGAACACGTCCAAATACTTGGGATCAAATTGGCACTCATGTACGCATTGTATTCACCCTTGGGCCTCGCAGATTTGGCCATGATGGCAGACATCTCCGTTAAGCACGACATTCGTGACTGGTAGCTCTCCGCTGAGTTTCTTGTGTTGACGGTAAAACACATAAATAGGAGCTCAAAGTTTCAATCCGTGCGGTGCTCATAGCTGTTTATTGAGCAGTGCATCTTTCGGAGTCCGAGCTGATGATCTGTGGGAAGTGGGTACGATTTTAAATTGGATCGGAGTAGCGGCTCAAGGGTCTTTGGGACCGGGGATAGAAAAGAGTTTGGCCTATATGACAGTCCTTGGTCCACATGTTTCACTGGCTCGGGATAACCCTTTATCCAAACCTATAATCAGTCAGACGGCGGCCACCGAGGTTCATGTCCGCCTATGACGCCGAACGCCTGGCTTCAAAACCCGGCATAAACATCAGAAAATTTTCCAGCGGTGGCTATCCCTTTACTAATGTTGGCTAAATTTGCCTGCCATGTTATAACTTCTCTACTAAGTGGTGTCGCCTTGCGGAACGCTGTTCTGACTCTGTTTTTCAAACCGGCACCGATTATGGTGATGTGATGCGAACTCGAGGATACTCCCATTATCGGGATGTCTCCATTTATGGCACAGAAAGTTCTTTGGGTTCAGCGTCAACCGGAAGCTTAAAAGGTTTTCCACCATGTCTTGAAAATGGTCTCTTGGTAGGTACTCTACCGGGCTGGATGAAGAGGGTGGTTGCTCCGTGGCGTGATGTTGAATCGGAGAACATTATTTGCGCTTTGAACTCCAAAAGAGTTCCAGAAGCCTGACCAGTCTTCTTTTTCTCATTGGCGCACGTTTAACGTTCAGAGGCTATGAAATCATTTGGTCGATGAAGCTCTATGGTTATAGAAAAGTGGAGTGAGCAAGGGTGACAATCGATTGCCGGCTTTTCGGACTGGCATCGGCTATGGTAATTTTAGGCGATCTCGAGCATAGTCCCATTATCCCATCGGGGTGTCTTCATTTAAGGCGCACAAAGTGCAGTCGTCTTTTTATTATCAGTGCTGCGCCTCTCTGCTTGTTCCAAATGCCAGAGTCCATGGTGAGCATTAAGATCTCCCATGACTATGCGGCTTTCGCCTCGGCTTTAGACCAATATCTGGTCTAAAGACTAACCAAAGATGAAACGCGTCTCATAGTGGTTGGTGTGTGTTGCTATCTTTGTCTTTCCTTTTCCATTTGCATCTCCGATCATTGAGCTCGTCTCGAAAGAGAAACAAACAAAAATTGTAAAATTTAATGATCTTCGCCCTAACAGGCAAAAAACTTGAAAAATAAAAAATTCGGAAGAGCCCGGCCAGGATTCGAACCTGGGCACACGCAGCTACAGCGAATGCCATTGCAGTTACTGGCAGGATATAAACTGTATAACTTGAAAAACTCTTCTTGGTGGTGCTTAGCCCACCCCCCAGAGGCCTTTCTACGTCTTGTCTAATTGTCTTGTATTGCATCGAACGGTGGATTATAAATGTGAAGCGCCCCGTCATTGTTTCATACACTGAATTTACGAATGCTGCTGTAGTCATTGCGTTACGAGGTTCATTTCTTGGTTCGACCATGATGCCGTACCTCTGTATATCGACATCTGTACTGAATTGCAAAAACTTCATGCTATCCGTGGCAGGATAGTCGTCGTTGGATGTTGTGGCAGGGCCTTCAGCGAAGGGGTAGTCTGCTGTGATTGTTGGCTTAGCTGAGGTGGTGATCTTGTAGCCTCTGGTCAGGTCTAATCGTCTTGTATTGCATCGAACGGTGGATTATAAATGTGAAGCGCCCCGTCATTGTTTCATACACTGTATTTACGAATGCTGCTGTTGTCATTGCAGTACGAGGTTCATTTCTTGGTTCGCAGCGACCATGATGCTGTACCTCTGTATATCGACATCTGTTCTGAATTGCAAAAACTTCATGCTATACGTGGTAGGTTAGTCGGCGTTGGGTGTTATGACAAGGCCTTCAGCGAAGGGGTAGTCTGCTGTTATTGTTGGCTTACCACAGGTGGTGTGAGTTGCGGTGGTTATAGGGTTGGGGTTAGTGCGATAGATATTGAGGTCACATTGACTTGGGGTGCCAGACTTCGATGTTGAAAAAGGGTCTTCGGCGACGGGTTGCTGTGGTTCCTGGGTTAAACGAGGTAATGCGTATTTCCTTGGTAGGTATGGTATGGAGAGGAGCTATGGTAGATATCAGGATCGAGGCTTGAAATAATGTTACATATGTCAATGTGCTTTCGAAATTGATTGCTTTGTACTATTGTTTGAAAGACTCTAAATTTTCTTAACTCCCACTGCAGTTTCTTTATAGCTACGCCAATGTCTTGAACACAAAAATCTCTCTAACTGCCTACCATTTTGATTCGCTTATTGCCATGACATTTTCTTGATTATTCCAACCTAGGCATTCTTTTTGAAAGTTACCAAAAGGAATTTCACCCCAGCCCTCTCGTTGCCATCGAAAATTTTACTACTGAGACAAAAAGCATTCCTACCTTCCATTCAAGCATCCGACCCAGCAATCCAAACTAACAAGCAAGCTTCCAAAGTGCATAAAGGTTATACGTGATTCTCTCATGTAGTTAACCTAATTGGTGTGGTTAAGACAAAGGCTACAATGATGAAATATCTCTTTCATAGGTTACAAAATACCAATAAACGTTACACAGGAAGGAGCATACAATTATTTGTGTGAACAGAGTAATAAATGTGTTTCAGTTATTTGCACAGATTTTCATGTTGTGTTGTACTGCCACAAGTCCAAGATATTCCTCTACTGTTTTATCATTCAAATGTTCCAATTTGAAAAAAGAAGCCATTGGGCCACAAATGAATGTTGTATATCAATGGGGGTATGTGGGGAGCAAAAAAAAGCACTTTTATTGCAGAAAATGCTTGTAGTTCTATAACGAACTATTCTCCATTAACCATAGAAATGTTAAAAGAGAACTTTTTTTGACTTGCACACTGTTGAAGGTAAGATATGGCCGGCCAGAGATAACAAGGATTAATGTTCTTTCTCCAGCAAGAATATCCTTGGTCAAAGATTTCATTAAAATCTTTTGATGAGGCTCATACTGGCTCTTTGATATGTTAGAGATTATTTGGGAAAAAAGCTATTGATCAACAACACCTGCATCAAATGCTGCTAGAAACTAAAACGGTGTTAACAAATCTCACTTCCAAATATGTTCCGAGCAATTTTTGGTCGAGTTGAGGAGCTTTGCCCAAAAAGTAATTGCGGATTTTTTAAAAGAAAGTAAATGCATTTTTAATAAAACTTAGAATGAACTTTAATCAAATATACTTTTTTTCTAAAGCAAGCTAAAAGTAACAGCTGATAACTGACAGAAGAAAGAATGCAATTACAGAGTCACAAGGTGTGAAAAAATTTTTCAACGCCGACTATATGAAAAATCCGCAATTACTTTTTGGGCAACCCAAATTTAGTTTAAGGGCATAATTTTATTCCACATTACAATCTTCGGTCAAACTAGCTTCTTGCTTCTCGAAACCGAACAAATGGCAGCTATACCAGGTTATACACCGATTTGGACTTTACTTAGTACAGTTGTTGAAAGTCGCAACAGAACACCGCATACAAAATTTCTACCAATCGGACAAAAATTGTGGCTTGCTAGGACTCAAGTAGTCAAATCGACAGATCGGTTTATATGGGAGCTATACCAGATTATACACCGATTAAGACTTTACTTAACTTACGACATGCAAAATTTTAGCCAAAACAAAAAAAAATTGCAGCTTGTAAGGGCTCAAGAAGTCAAATATATCCGGTTATGGATCGATTTAGATTGTACTTGCCACAGTTGTTTAAAGTCATAACCGAGCACCGCATGCAAAATTTCAGCCAATTCGAACAAAATTGCGGCTTGTAAGCGCTCAAGAAATCAAATCGGGCGATCGGTTTCTATGAGAGCTATATGGGGTTATAGACCGATTTGGACCGTACTGGGTACAGTTGTTGGTACGTACTTGGTACAGTCATAACAAAACACTGCATGTCAAATTTCAGCCAAATCGGACGAAATCGGGGCTTGTATGGGCTCAAAAAGTCAAATCGGGAGATCGGTTTATATCGGCAATCCCCAACGACCTACATCTTTATTAAATATATGTGCAAAATTTCAAACGGCTAGCTTTACGCGGACGGATGGACGGACACGGCTAGATCGACCCATCGTCCGCAAAAATTTGCCTTGGATCAGTACCACGACATCGCTCACGTATGCGGATAACAGAGCCCTGGGATACACCTGCGGTCATGACATCCCGATTGAGATCCAATAGCATTTGGTTTATCAATATGTTTCAGAGAATCGGCGAGAACATCCCGCCCGTCTTCTGACCACTCTACCTGCCAATAACGAGTCGATAATCCTGCCGTATAACATACTATTCGTGTCCCGGAAGATATTTAGATGCACTCCAGGCTGTTAACACCACCCTGGATATACCGGAACGCCGCCATGGCGTACTCAGTGTTTTTAATAAAAACGATGACTGGATCAAGGGAGTTTTCCGCAAGGGAAAAACTTCAAGTGAAATAAGAATTCTCTCTATAATGCATTGTGTCAATCAATTACCAACGGGTTTGAGTTCCTGGTATGTCTAGTATCCCTGACAAACATCCTTACATCAGGAATAAGAAAACGAATATCAGGCGAACACTTACCATGAAATTTTCGATGGAACAGCGCCAAATAACCCACATTGCGACGATGTTCAAGGGAGGCAATAGAGTTGGATAACTTATCAACGCCATCGCTCTCCTCTGTACACGGTCCAGTAGCTCCAGGGATGATTTTGAAGCTCCAGCCCATACATGTGAGTTGTACTCCATTTTCGGCCTTATGAAAGTGGTGTAGATGTTATGAAGATCAGACGGAGTGAAGTAATTCTTACACCGTTTAAGGAAGTCTAAACACTTGAATGCTTCTTTCGACACTTCAAATACATGATTAGCCCAACAGAGATCTCTTTGTATTTTCATGCCCAGAACATCAAGAGCTTCTGATTACTCAACATCTATACCATTGATAGACAAAGATGATCGTAATGGGTCAGAGAATCGTTTGTGTGACAACAAGCAGCACTGAGTCTTCCGTGCATTAAAATCTACTCGATTCATTCGACCCCACTCAGAAATGGCCAGTAATTCCTGGCAGGGTGTATCATCCATAACCCGCCTCTTGTCCTCAATCTCTCGAAGACTCGCCTATGGTCGAATGACAGACATTACTGTCATCCGAAAATGAGTAGATTGGATTCGATGTCTGACTCATCGTTGATGAAAATAAGAAAAAGAAAAGGAGAAAGAACAGAGCTCTGGGGTACGCCTGCAGTCAATTTATGCTCACTGGATGAGAACCCATCTATAACGACTCGAATAGTTCGATAGTTCTGAGAAAGCTCGAAATAAATCGAACGTCACCATTACCGACACCAAATGCGACAAACTTTGATAGTAGTGCACCGTGTCAGACCCTTTCAAATGCCTTGAAGACATCCAGAGCCAGAATCTTACTCTCACCCAACTGGTGGATTGGGCGACTCCAACGTTCGGACAGAAATGCCATGAGGTCGCCCGTAGAGCTAACGAGGCCATTAGACTCTAAATACCTCACAAGATGGTGATTAACCATGCTCTCCATAATCTTGGAGAGAACGGAGCATATTGCAATTGGCCGGTAATTCGCAGGGTTGTTCGCCTCACCCTTCTTGGGTATAGGCTGAACGTTCGCAACCTTCTAACGCGCCGGGAAGACTTTCGCACGGTGGGTAAGGTTGAAAAGGTTGCGTAATGGACGAACAAGCGTCGAATAACACCTGCGCAAGACAAGTGTTGATATGCCATCCGGGTCCGGGGATTTATTTACGTCTAGATTTTCAAGCACCATTTTAACTCCACGAGTTGCGCAAGACAAGTGTTGACATGCCATCCGGGCCCGGGAATTTATTTTAGATTTTCAAGGACCCTTTTAATTCCACGAGTTCGAAAAAATATCTGGGACATGACGTCAGATACATTTTCGATTGAGGGGATTGGTTGATTGCTATCCGGCTGGGAAGAGTTCCCTGCAAATATATCAGCCAACGTTGGCGGCCCTCCTCGCGGAGATCTCCTCCGGGCAAAGTCAATTCACAAGGCAATTGACGGCGATAATGAGCGGCACAACAGGCCGAATTGAGGAGGAATTTCCCACAGCCAGCCAACACAGCACATGTTGGTAACACCACAAGCAAAATCTAAGGACGACGACACCACATCTCGTTAGTTTCAAAAACTGCAGGCCAAGAACAAGGCCATGTTCACAAAAACACTGCCAACAGTCAGTGTAGAGGTGGGTAACACCACATCATATAGGCTGCCAGTACATGGCAGATAACATCGAATCTCTCTTAGAACGCTAGATAGATTATTAAAGTACAATTTCCCTAAGAAATAACAACCTAGCTAGGTGTGCTTTTTAAACTAAAGAAGATCTTCTCTGTCCAAAAGATTACAGAGCTAGACGAGATGCAAATGTTTTTGAGTGGCTCTATGGCGTTTGAATTCCAAAGCTTGTAAGAAGCGTTTCTTTTAACCAAGAAGGAGCTTTTTCCAATAGTCGGCTCGCCTCTTCACCAACTAGGAATTCGTTTAAAAACATTGACAAGTCTGAGGCCAGAGCAGTCACTCATTAACGAAGAGTTAGGAGAACTTCCTGCCATTGATGATGCGGTGAAGTCGAGGAGTTTGCCTACAAATCCAATACCATCAAGAGGAACTTTGACGAAGGGAAACCAATCTCAAAGAAAAACCTTCATTAGCAATGACCTTGAAGAGGGATGCCTATTTGACCCCAACAAGTCAAACAAAACGAAGAACATTCGACACAGCCATATTCATTCGTAAGTCGCTTATGTAACTAAACACTCGTGTAGTGTGGATAACCTACCGGAAATGGGGCATGTCCCAAACCTGTCACGCGATAGGTCCTCTGATGATAGGGACCCGTCCGAGTTCTCGTCGACTTACATTGAAAAATCCTATAACTTTTATATGGGTTTGTTGCTCGGGGTAAAGAATTGCCACCATTCTAACACGGTAGGATAGGTCCTGGGATAGTTCGAAAAGGATGAGTATGCTTTGCAAGTATTTTTTAAGAGAGGTATCATTATTCAGCAAATATATTTAACGGATTAGCAATTTTTAACAATAATTAAGCGACTTTTACAAGAATAATTAAGAATAATAAAATATGACAATTGAAACTTTTCATTCCTTGTAGGATATGGCCTGTTGCAGGTAACTAATTCACCAGTTTAGGACCGGTATATCTGGGACAATTGACTACACATTTCTCATAGGGTAATAAGCAAATTGACCTAGGTCCAGTTTTAACACGCGAGAAGTATTTGTATTTTATACACCTGAAGTATGAGACGATGGGAGGCAGCCTACTTATTTTTACTGGATATGTAGGGGATTCCTGCAGTAGTGCAGGGATGATTCCGCCCGGTCCGGTTCTGTACGGTTTCGACGAGTTAAATGGATGTAAAGTGCGAATCGTCCACACTCTTTCTCCTCGTCGACTATGTATAGGATGAGATCTTCCTTAAAGGCTTCTCCTGTGGGTATTTCAATGCCTTGATTGCCAATCTCATTCTGATTGCCTTGAGAGTGCGTCCATTATAAGTCTACCAGAGAGCACTGTGTCAAATTTCATCGTATTCAGTAATAAATGGATCCCTTATGGCTTCAATATATTGGAAGATCGGGTGGTCGGTCTATAGGGCAGCTATATCCAAATATAGTCAGATCTGAACCACACTTCACAGAAATGGATAGAGGTCTACTAAAAATAACTATGCCAAATATTATCGAAATCGAAACCTTTATAACCAGATATCGAACGGCATGCCACAGTGCGACACCTCTTTGGGGAGAAGTTTTTACATGGCATAGTACCTCAGAAAAGTCGCCAGGTTTAGTAGGGAATAACCAACGTTGGAAAATTTTTTTTTCTGATGTTCTTGCCAGGATTAGAACCCAGGCGTTCAGTGTCATAGGCTGACCTGCTAACCTCTTCGCTACGGTGACCTTTAAATATACATGTTGGGTTGCCCAAAAAGTAATTGCGGATTTTTTAAAAGAAAGTAAATGCATTTTTAATGAAACTTAGAATGAACTTTAATCAAATATACTTTTTTTACACTTTTTTTCTAAAGCAAGCTAAAAGTAACAGCTGATAACTGACAGAAGAAAGAATGCAATTACAGAGTCACAAGCTGTGAAAAAATTTGTCAACGCCGACTATATGAAAAATCCGCAATTACTTTTTGGGCAACCCAATAGCTGTCACTGTGATTTCTATCTCAAGTATACAATCTCATAGTCCGCAAGGTTGGCCTTCGCACCACAATGGCCCTCAAGTAATTTAAAATAAACTTCTACAATTCAAAATATTTTAATATTTATATACATATATGCTAAATGTGAATTCTTTCACAACTTTGGTTTCCTCACTCTGTTTAACAAGCATTTTGTTTTGCTTCATTTCAGTGTTTTTTTTTTTCTGTTTTAAAACCAAGGCGTTGTCGTTTAACTTTTGTGACTTCCGCATCATACAAACCTAATTGGAAATTAAGCGGAGAGTGAAATTGCTGCAAATGAAGGAATTTTCCAAATTTACATTCAAGTGAGGTGAGTAAGTCGCGGTGGGAAACGATATCTGAAACGGAAGCAGAACGAGAAAGATATGCAATGTGACAAAATGTGGGCACTGTTGCGACGACTCCTTAATTAGAATGCCACAGCGAGCAGTCAAGGAATTAAAAAAAAAACATTTCAGGACTGTGTCATATATATGTACGTTGTTGGTTGGCAAGTTGTTTTAGGTTAAGGCTTATTGGCCAACCTATGGCACTGTATGATTTAGAGGCAGAAAAGAGTTATGGTATGGTAGTGAAGAAAAGAAAATGGGAAGAAGGACATTTAGGTTAGGTTTTAGTGGTAGTTTTAGACACTTTTTTATTCAGGCAGACATTTTTAATTCATATTTGACAGAATAAACAGAATAAACCCCACGACCCCCACGTTGCACTGTTGTCTGACTTGTATGGAAAGAGCAGCCAGAAATACATAAACGCCACATTTATTACCCGATTTCGCTGAAATTTGCAATGATGAGTTGTTTTATAGCTACCGATGACCGAACCGAATATGGTCCAAATCGGACCATATTTCGATGTAGCGGTCATATAGACCAATCTGCCGATTTTTTGTCTTAAGCCCATAAATGTCGCATTTATTACCCGATTTCGCTGAAATTTGGAACGGTAAGCTGTATTATGCCTACCGATGTTCGAACCGAATATGGTCCAAATTGGACTATGTCTCGATATAGCTGCCACATAGACCAATCTGCCGATTTTTAGCCTTAAGCCCATTAGTTCCGCATTTATTACCCGATTTCCCTGAAATTTGGGACGGTAAGAGGGAGTAGTGTTTATTGATATTCGTCTTAAATTTCTGAACGTCAATGTTGGTGGGAAAGACATTAGCCGGAAAACGAATGGTTCGGGCGAAAAATGAATTTTCTCGGTAATGCATGGTTCGGTCTACTGGCCAATCAATTACAAACGGGTGTGAGTTCCTGGCAAATCTTGTGTACCTGGTGATCATTCTAACGTCAGGGATACGAAGACGAATATCCCTGTAACATACGCCATGAAAATAACGATAGAGCAATTCAATGCTACCCACATTCGGACGATGTTCCAGAGAAGCAATAGAGTTGGATACTCTATTGTCCCCAATCAACACCACCGCTGTCCGTTGAACCCCGGTCAAGTAGCTCCAGGGATGATTTTGGACCTCCTGTCTATATATGAGAGTTATATTCCATCCTCGGCCTGATGTAGGTAGTAGAGATATTGAGAAGATCAGAAGAGGTGAATATTTCTGGCACCGCTTAAGAAAGCCCAAACACTTGAATGCATCTTTCGACACTTCGAATACGTGTTTTGACCAACGGACATCACATTGTATCTTCATGTCCAGAACATCAAGAGCATCTGACTGCTCTATATCTATACCGTCGATAGATATGGACGATTGTAGTGGATCATTCAATCGCTTGTGAGACATGAAACAGCACTGCGTCTTCTGTGCATTAAAATCTACTCGGTTCATTCTTCCCCACTCGGAAATGACCAACAAATCCTGAGAGAGCGTCTCATCCATAATGCGACTCGTGTCCACAATTTCTTCAGGACCGGGTCAATGGTCGTATGAATATGAATGACACACTACTGTCATCGGCAAATGAGCAGAATGGATTAGAAGTCTGGGCCAATAGATCGTCAATGAAAAAAGAAAAAGGAAAGGGGGAAGGACAGAGCCTTGTGGCACACCTGCGGTCAATGTATACTCATCTGATGAGAACCCATCTACAAGAACTCGTATAGTG
Source organism: Stomoxys calcitrans (assembly GCF_963082655.1). Lineage (NCBI taxonomy): Eukaryota > Metazoa > Arthropoda > Insecta > Diptera > Muscidae > Stomoxys > Stomoxys calcitrans. Next base: position 200,470,353 of record NC_081553.1, read on the forward strand.
CGATCTCTGAGAAAGCTCTATATAAATCGAACGAAGTTATTGCCGACTTCAAAAGCGGCAAGCATTGATAAAAGTATAGCGTGCCAGACCCTATTAAATGCCTTGGAGACATCCAGAGCCACGACCTTACTCTCACCAAACTGGTGGATAGAGCGACTCCATCGTTGCGACAAAAATGATATTAGGTCTCCCGTAGAGCGGTTTCTGCGAAACCCATATTGTCTATCGCTAAGATGGTCATTAGACTCTATGTATCTGACAAAATAATGGTTAACCATACTCTCCATAACCTTGGAGAGTGCGGAGCATATCGCAATTGACCGATAAATTCGCAGGGTTATTCGTCCCACATTTTATGGGGAGGGGCTGAATGTTCGAAACTTTCCAACGCGCCGGGAAAACACCCGCACTGTAAGCAAGGTTGAAAGGTTGCGTAGTGGACGAGCAAGCGTCGAAGAACACTTACAAAGGACAAGTGGTGATATAGTGTCCTGGCCCGGAGATTTATTAACGTCGAGATCCGCAAGCACCCTTTTAACTCCACGTGTTCGAAAGAATATCTGAGGCATCGAACTAGGTACACTATCAATCACGGGGAGAGGTTGATTGCAAAACGTCAAGGAATAATTTCCTACAAACATTTCAACCAGTAGATTAGCCTTATCAAATGGGTCAGTGAAAACCTGATCATCCTTAACAAGAGTTGGGATTGCCGATGGGTTGCCCTTTACTCTTTTTACGAATGACCAAAAGCTCTTGATTCCCCTCGGAATAGTAATAAATTTGGCACGAATACGCTGTTCGTAAAGAAACTTTTCGTGTCTAAGTTCTCTGGCAGCATTTCTGTATTGGCATCTTTGTTCAAACGTCAAGTCCTAAATGCGTCCTCTTTTGATCTGACAGCATCTCTGCATGCCCGGTAAAGCGTCGAAATATCATTTGATTTAACCGATAAATTCTTAGTCGGAATGAATGATCTCATTCCTATTAATATTAATTCCTGCACCATTTCGGCAGCAGCATTTACATCACCGTTTAGAAAACAAAGTTTCCAAATAAAAATGCTGGAAAAATTCGTCGAGCTCAGCCCAACGTGCTCTTTCGTATACAAAAATTTACCGCTTCGGGGCTGGGGAAGAGGCGGCACGAAGGGCAGAATACGAAAAGGACGCAGGAAAAGGTGCAGTGCTCGGAATTGCCAAGAGGCGCAAGGACATTAACTTCATACTTCTCAGGGTGCAAAGTTGAGAATAGGTCAAGAGTGTTATGTTGGCACCCTTTCAACACATGAAATGTGTGTCGGTTCATTTAGTAGTTGCATCAGGCCATTCTGCGCGACGAATAGCTCGGCGTATTGACCCTCCGGATTCGTATGTCCAGAATGGGATGGCCAAGAGGTGTTGTGGACATTGATTTTCACTGTCCGGAAAATCCTCTAACATTGTAGTAATTGAGTCAGAAAGGATTGGGGTATACTAATTTAGTCATTTCGTTTGTAACACCTCGATATATTAGTCTAAGATCCCATAAAGTATATGTATTTTTGAACGTCTCTACGATCTGAGTCAATCTAGACGTGTCCGTCCGTGTGTCGAAATCACGATTGCGGTCGAACACACATATTTTATATTAATGTAGATTGTTGAGGATTGCAAATGGGCCATATCGGTTCAGATTTAGATATAGCTCCGATATTAACCGATCTCCAGATTTGACTTCTTGAGCCCCTGGAAGCTAAAATTTTTGACCGATTTAGCTAAAATTTGCCGCAAAGTCTTTCAACTGTGACTTTCTACAGCTGAACCAAGTACGGTCCAAATCGGTCTATAAGCTGATATAACTCCCATATAAACCGATCTCCCGATTTGGCTTCTTGAGCCTTGGAAGCCACAATTTTGTTTTCCAATTTGGCTAACATATTTCAGATTGTGTTCTATTATGACTTCCAACAACTGTGCCAAGTACGGTTCAAATTGGTTTATAACCTGGTATAGCTTCCATATGAACCGATCGCCGGTTTTGACTTCCTAAGCCTTTACAAACCGCAATTATAGTTCGATTTGGCTGAAATTGTGCATATATTGGGTTGCCCACAAAGTAATTGCGGATTTTTCATATAGTCGGCGTTGACAAATTTTTTCACAGCTTGTGACTCTGTAATTGCATTCTTTCTTCTGTCAGTTATCAGCTGTTACTTTTAGCTTGCTTTAGAAAAAAAGTGCAAAAAAAGTATATTTGATTAAAGTTCATTCTAAATTTTATTAAAAATACATTTACTTTCTTTTAAAAAATCCGCAATTACTTTTTGGGCAACCCAATAGTTTTTGTTATGACTTCCAACAACTGTTCTAAGTACGGTCTAGATCCGTCTATAAACTTATTTAGCTCCCATATAAACCGATCGCCCGATTCGACATCTTGAGCCCCTGAAGCCGCAATTTTTGTCCGATTTGGCTGAAGTTTTGCATGTAGTGTTTTTTTATGACTTCCAAAAACTGTACCAAGTACGGTTCAAATCGGTCTATAATTTCTTATAGCTTCTATATAAACCGATCGCTCGATTTGACTTCTTGAGCTCTCACCAGCCGCAGTTTTTGTCCGATTTGGCTGAAATTCTGCATGAAATGTTTTTGCACGTGGTGTTCTTTTATTTATTCCAACAACTGTGTTAAGTAAGGTCCGAATCGGTCCATAATCTGATATAGCTCCCATATAAACCGATCTCCCGATTTGACTTCTTGAGCCCTTACAAGCCGCAATTTATGTCCGATTTGGCAGAAATTTTGCATGTAGTGTTTTGTTACGACGTCCACCAACTATGCTAAGCACGGCCAAAATACATGGGAGCTATAACCTGTTGTAGCACCCATATACACCGGTCTCTCGATCATCCTTGTTCGGTTCGTAGAAGCTTTAATTTTTGCTGGTTTGACAGATGTTTGGTATGTGGAATAAAATTATGCCCCACAACTTCATTTATTTTCTATAATTTTTTTGGGGGAATCCATGGTGGTGGGTTCCCAAAATTCGGCCCGACGGAAATTAGCACGCTTTTACTTGTTTCTATTATTAATTATATCACTTCTCTTTTGCACTTAACTCTCGTCTGAAATCAACCAAATACTTCTCACTTTTGGTGGTATTCTTCAAGAGTACCGTTAAAATAATTTAATCACATGTTTACTTTCGAGATGCTAAACCTCTTAAGAGTTAATATATGTATATATGGTACAAAATATTACATTTTAAAAATGTCCAAAAATGCAGCTGCCATATGATCCTGTTCTCCAATTGAAGCTATTGAATGCTCAAAAGCCACTTTTCTTACCCAGATTTAACGAAATTTGGATGAAATCCCTCAACGCTCATACCAGTTACAGTCAATAACAGAACATTCTCCCTTTTCCCTATAATTTGTTGCAGTGAGACCCCCTGTAACAGTATTTGGCTCCTCGACATTCATGGTTTTATTCTCCACTCTAAGCGAATACACAGAAACGACAAGAAATGAAATAACTTGAAGTCATCCCGGCGATTTTTTCTGTAATTCACTTGGTATTTATATGTTTGCGAAACTTACCAAAAATTTAAGTCAGACACCTACCTACCAAGAGAATAAAAACTTACCAATTTTGGTAAGAACCTACCAAAAACGGCAACACTGCCAGCGACCACTGTGCGTTGGCAATTCTAAATAAATAAAATTTATGGTTGATTGCAACTCAACTGCAGCTGCGTTGCCAGGAGATAAAACCTTGATATAAAAATAGTATAAGGTTCGAAATTTTAATCATAATAAAAAGTCGACATAATTGTTAATTATGTCGACGCATTAGAAATTAGCTAATTGTCGTTATATTTTAAAAATAAGTAATTATTACCTATTTTTTTTTATCGAAACCAAACAAAATGGCTTCTATTGGGGAACATAGTTTACCATGCCTGACAAAGTATCTCTCTGAATTGCATTCACAACAAGGTGGCAACACTAGTACTTTGGCTATTTTCATTTTCCTTCTCACTTCATTTACCACCTGTTGATCAGTCTCTCAGTTTCGTTAAAATTGTTAAATCGGTCGCACCTAAACCTAAGCCCTTATAAAAGTTTTAGTTGAAAGGTGATCAAAAACAGTGAAAACAAATTAAAAGTGTTATAAATCGAAAAGAAAAGTGAAGTGCAACTAATATATTATGTCATTTATATGGAAATTTAATCCTAATGCATGCAAATTCGCAAAAAAAAAGAATCATTAAAAAAAACAATTATGTTGTGTGGCGGGTTTCGTGTTTGTTGTTCGCCGTGTGTGTATCCATTAGCGCTGCTGTTGTTGTTGTTGCAGTTCGGCATTTTACAGGTAAATTTTAACTGTACCAAAGTTGTGGTCGCAGATAAACATATACTTAGGTTGAAAAGAAATGAACTCCTTAGCAAGTCCTAGGTTGGTCTTCCCTGCACATTTTACAACTGTTAAAGAAAAAAACAAAGTTGATGATATTCACAAGATGCTGCGCCATTAGGAGGCGTTACTTATAACAAGACACTAGAAAGGACCTTTGGTTGACTGCGTCCTTAATCATCTGTCTGCGACAGCAAATAAACTCTGTTTTCCTGTTCACCTCCTTCAGTAAGTCTTGCAAATCTCAACATTTCAGTAAACATTTTCACTTCGTAGTCCTTTCCCATGTTCCCCTTAACTCTGCTCACTTGAGCACTTTATGAAGTCAAACGAAAATTAATTATCATTTGCGTCGACTTGAAAGGTGATATAATGTCACTTTAGGGATTCCAAAGGTGAAATCCTTACGCATGGCTGAATGACAAGCTTTAGGTACAAAAAAAAGGGGGTAAAAAAGATCTTTGCCAGTGATTACTGTATGAATATACAAATTATAGAAATACAAATGCAAAAGAAAATTCACTTCAATTTGTATTTTCTTTTGTTATAGGTAGAAAAGAAATTTTAAGCTCCTGAGTACGTGTGCGAGTGTGTGTGTGTGATGTGCAACCAAGGAGACAATACTTTTTGTATGCAAATGGGGAATAGTTTTATTTCAAAGTATTTGCATCTTTTGAGCACTACTACAGTGAGTGTCGTTGATGAAATTTCTAAAAGTAATGAAAATTTTACAAATATTCTAAGAAGTGAAATTTTTAAAATTTTTTCTATGGAGATGAAATGTAGACGTCATTTGCTATAGAAATGGAATGTTGAGAAAATTCCTATAGAAATGAAATTTTGACAAAATTTCCTATAGAAATGAAATTTTGACAAAATTTCCTATAGAAATGAAAATTTGACAAAATTTCCTATAGAAATGAAATTTTGACTAAATTTCCTATAAAAATGAATTTTTGACAAAATTCCCTATAGAAATGAAATTTTGACAAAATTTCCTATAGAAATGAAATTTTGACAAAATTTCCTATAGAAATGAAATTTTGACAAAATTTTCTATAGAAATGAAATTTTGACAAAATTTCCTATAGAAATGAAATTTTGACAAAATTTCCTATAGAAATGAAATTTTGACAAAATTTCCTATAGAAATGAAATTTTGACAAAATTTCCTATAGAAATGAAATTTTGACAAAATTTCCTATAGAAATGAAATTTTGACAAAATTTCCTATAGAAATGAAATTTTGACAAAATTTCCTATAGAAATGAAATTTTGACAAAATTTCCTATAGAAATGAAATTTTGACAAAATTTCCTATAGAAATGAAATTTTGACAAAATTTCCTATAGAAATGAAATTCTAACAAAATTTCCTATAGAAATGAAATTCTAACAAAATTTCCTATAGAAATGAAATTTTGACAAAATTTCCTATAGAAATGAAATTTTGACAAAATTTCCTATAGAAATGAAATTTTGACAAAATTTCCTATAGAAATGAAATTTTGACAAAATTTCCTATAGAAATGAAATTTTGACAAAATTCCCTATAGAAATGAAATTTTGACAAAATTTCCTATAGAAATGAAATTTTGACAAAATTTCCTATAGAAATGAGATTTTGAAAAAATTTCCTATAGAAATGAAATTTTGACAAAATTTCCTATAGAAATGAAATTTTGACAAAATTTCCTATAGAAATGAAATTTTGACAAAATTTCCTATAGAAATGAAATTTTGACAAAATTTCCTATAGAAATGAAATTTTGACAAAATTTCCTATAGAAATGAAATTTTGACAAAATTTCCTATAGAAATGAAATTTTGACAAAATTTCCATAGAAATGAAATTGTGACAAAATTTTCTACAGAAATGAAATTTTGACAAAATTTCCTATAGAAATGAAATTTTGAAAAATCTCCATAAGCAGGTTGAATTCGAAGATGGGCTATATCGGACTATATCTTGATATAGCCCCCATATAGACCGATCCGCCGATTTAAGTTCTTAGGCCCATAAAAGCAACATTTTTTATCCGATTTTGCTAAAATTTGGGACAGTGGGTAGTGTTTAGGTCTTTGACATCCTTCTTCAATATAGACCGATCTCTCAATTTAAGGTCTTAGGCCCATAAAAGGCACATTTATTTTCCAATTTCACCGAAATTTGAGACAGTTCGTTGTGTTAGGCCCCTCGACATCTTTCTGCCATTTGACTTAGATCGGTTCAGATTTGGATATAGCTGTTATATAAACCGATCTCTCGTTTTAAGGTCTTAGGCCCATAAAAGGCACATTTATTGTCCGATTTCGCCGAAATCTTGATTTAAAGTCTTGCCCCCAAAAAGCAGCATTTTAACTCGATTTCGCTGAAATTTGACACAGTGACTCATGTTGGGCTTTTCAACATCCTTGTCGTATATGCTTCAGATTGGTCTATATTTGGATATAGCTACCAAAAAGACCAATATTTTGTTCTACTAAATTGAACAATGACTTGTACTTATTAGACACCTCAATGTCCGTGCCTAATTTGATCCAAATCGGATCATATTTCGAAATAGCTGCTATGTGGGCATACATTATGCATTTTTCACCGGATTTCGACGAAAAGTGGTGGGTATACAAGGTTCGGCCCGGCCGAACTTAATGCCTTTTTACTTGTTTGTTTTTTAGTTTGTTTGTCTGTTCCGTATAGACTCAAAAACGGCTCAACCGATTTTCATGAAATTTTGCACAGATGGTAGATTTTGGGTCCCCTGTGAAAATAGAGTACTAAATTTTTTGATATGCGAAGGGGGGAGGCCCCATTCCCGAAATTTAAAAAAACGCCAGATCTCGGAGATGCTTGCATCGATTTAAGCGAAATTTTTTATGTCACCTTATGGTACCCCAAAAACTCGAAATTGGTATACAATTTTTGGGTCAAACAACATGGGGGAACGCCCTATCCTAAAACCCGCTGGGTATCAAGTGAAAGGTATTTAAGAGTAGAGTACGAACTTGGTATACAAATTTCGCCCAAAGTATTCGGGGGTCTTCCACCCCCCAATAGGACTCTTTCACCGCTTTGGGTAATATGGGTATCAAATGAAAAGTATTTAAAAGAAGAGTACAAATATGACATAAACATTTTTTCCTAGGTGTCTGAGGGGCCTTCCCGACCCCAAAAGCCCCTTGCACGGACGTGTTTACCGATTGGAACAATCTGGGTATCAAACGAAGGATATTGAAGAGTATAGTACGAATTTGTTATACAAATTTCGTCGAAAGTGTTCGAGGGGGTCCCCCACCCTTAAAAAACCCCCCACAGGACTCTTTCACCGCTTGGGGTCATATCAAATGAAAGATATTTAAAAGTAGAGTTGAAATCTGACACAGAAATTTATTTCTTGGTATCTGAGGCGCCTCCCCCCCATTCCCCCCAGCAGGGCTTATTAACCAATTGGGACAATATGGATACCAAATGAAAGGAGTTTGGAAGTTGAGTACACATCTGTTATAAGAATTCGGTCCAAGGTGTCTACGGGGCCTTCTCAACCTCAAAACCCCTTAAACGTGCATGAATGTCAAATGTCATAAAAATGGGTATCAAATAAAAGGTCTTTGGGAGTTGACTACGAATCTGGTATACATATTTGGGATAGAGTCTGGGACCGGTCCATCCACTAAATAGCCTTAGACGTGTAGTTCGAGCGGGATAACATGTAAGTTAAAAGTATCGCGACAATAAAGACTGAAACAAATTGTCTTTTGGGCCTTAGCGTCGGGGCGCACGACACTTTTCTCCCAACAAAAACAACACCAAACTCTCATGTATTACGACCGAGAATATGTTGTACTTAAATGAAAGGATATGTCAGAGAGCAATCCTCCTCTCCCTATCCTACCCAAAAAAAGGAATTAAAAATAATATATGAAGGTCGATCAGGATAGAATAAGACAGCAATAAAAGGCCTTTGCTAGTAGAGTAAATTTTTTACTCTCAAATTGGGATTGACACAGGAGCACCTACAGATCTTTAAAAATTGGGTATCCCCAGTGGAAGCTTTGAAATTTGATTTTGAATGCAGATAACCAAAACTAAAAAAAATAATTAGTGTGGATCTAAACGAGACCTGTTGCTTTGAATATTTTGATAGCCACCTTCAAAATGCTTGACATTATTGGGCCAAACAAAATCTAGCACGATGCTGATATTATTTCAGGGTTCGCCCCCCAAAATTCCCTTCAAACTGGCCATGATTGCCTACTATGGCAATAAGGGGCTCAAATAATAGGTATTTGATTGTAGAAAACGAATTTTATATCCAATTTTGAGGCCAAGTGTTTGGGGATCGTCTCACCCCATAAACTCCCACTAAACCAATGGCGATCAAGGCTCAAATAAAAGAAATTTGAGAGTAGAGTACGATGCTGATAATTTTTCAGGGCTAAGTGCGTGGGTGGTGTATCCGCCCGACCCTAGATACACTTTAAAGTGGACGTATTTGTGGAATATGGCAGTAAGGGTGTTCAAAGCTGTTATCCGATTTATTACCAAGTGCTTCAGGGACGACTCATCTCATAAACCCCCCCATAACCACACATATATACCGACTATAGCGATATGTAGCTCAATTGTGATTTTTGGGAGTAGAGTATGAATCTGATATCCACTTTTCATCTTCGGTTCAAAGGTTTGCTTACTCCAAGGTTTATGAAAACTCAAACACTGAAATTTGGCATCCTTATTTAGGGTGGGATACCTAGGGGGACTGCGACACCTCCAAAACCCGCTAAATGGAAATACAAACCAATATGGCAATATGAGGTTCAAATTAAGGTTTTAGAGACCAGAAAACGAATCTGATATATCACCCCCAAATATACCCCCATACCGGACTTGTTTACCGACCATACCAATATAAGGCTCAAATGAAAGGTATTTGGCAGTAGAGCACCAATATGATATCCAAATTCGGGCGAAATATCTGAAAGGCCGTGCCAGTATATGGCTCACATAAAATAAGAGAGTGAGAGAAGGCGCAGCAAAGCGGGCTCTGTCCAGCTAGTTTCCTATAGAAATAAAATTTTGATATGATTTCCTACAGAAATTAAATTTTAGCAAAATTTCCTATAGAAATGAAATTTTGACAAAATTTCCTAATTGACAAAAAATTAAATTTTGACAAAATGAAATTTGGATAATTGCAAAAGAGTGACACAATTTTCTGTCGATATGAGCATTTGACAATTTTTTTTTTACTCGACACTCATTGTACACTTTGCATTAAATATACTCATAGTTTACAGTGTACTTTGGAATATACATATTAAAATTGCTTGTCTTCCCCATTACCCCCTCTCTATCGTTTCGTAGGTTTTTTTGTTTGTTATTTCTTGTGGTGTGGTGATATTGGTGGAGCTGCTTTGGAGAATAGTTCCATTGTTGTTAGAAAGCGGCATATTTAAATTTTCGCCACGGCGTTTATATGTCAGCCAGCCTTTTGAAAAATTAAACTTTGTGTTTGGGAATCAAAAAAGAAGAAAGGCTTTAAACAGCAGTTTTTTTTTTGCGTCCGTCTTATTTCGCTGTCGCAATTTGTTCCGACAATGCAAAAACCAAAGAAAAGAAAACTCTTATAATAAATAGCAGAAGTTGTTCAAGGGAAAAAACGGGCTAAAAACGATTTTGGCGAAAGGAAGTCATGGTAACACCAACTCTCATACACACACACACATACACACACTCATGCATACTCTTACCACCAAGAGTGTGGCTGCGGAAGTAGCTGAAAACTTTACAATTTGGGGCTGCGATGTTTGCGGCCAACAACGAATTTCCATCGTAATTTAAAAGTTTGTATTATGGTTTTTTTGTGCCTTCAGATTTGTGGTTTTCACCGTTGATATCTTTACTCTTTAGCAGTTTTCTTAAGCAGCTATCTTTTATTCGGAGTTGGGCAACAAAAAGAAAAAATCATCCAAAAAACAAGAAAAAGGAGGCGTTCTTCTCGGCTTGAACGAATTTCATGTTCTCTATATCATAAATTAAGAAAAACAAAAATCGTTGATGTCTTTAAGTTTTTAAAGATTTATGTGGCACAGTTGGAGGAAAGTGTAAGGGCCTATTTAATAATAGTAGACTGGAACAGAACCTAGAGGTAAAAATATTAGAAAAGAGTCGGTAGAGACATTCCAAGATAGACTATAAGATCGCTAATATCATTTTTATAAAATTTATTACAAAAATCAACTTTATTTAAATTTTCTGCAAAACACCCCACCATATGATTGTGGTTAATGATTTTTTCTTATTTTTGAAATGACAAACTACTCTAAGACTTCTTACCTCAAAGCCCTAACCCCTTCTAAGGTATACTAACATAAAAGTTATTGATGTGAATGATTGGTGTTAGTATTCACATTTTAATGGGAAGAATTTCAAGATATGACAAACTCAAGAACAAATGTAAAATTCGTTTTTGTTTAATTATGTGCAATTTACTAAAACTCTTGAAGAAAAATCCTTGTAAAATTATAAAAAACAAAATTTTTTTTCAAAATTTCACTTCAGAGAAATTTTGTCAAAATTTCTTTTTTATAGAAAATTCTGTAAAAATTTCTTTTGTATAGAAAATTCTGTCAAAATTTCTTTTTTTATAGGAAATTTTACCAAAATTTCATTTGTATAGAAAATTTTGTCAAAATTTCATTTCTATAGAAAATTTTGTCAAAATTTAATTTCTATAGAAAATTTTGTCAAAATTTCATTTCTATAGGAAATTTTGTCAAAATTTCATTTCTATAGGAAATTTTGTCAAAATTTCATTTCTATAGGAAATTTTGTCAAAATTTCATTTCTATAGGAAATTTTGTCAAAATTTCATTTCTATAGGAAATTTTGTCAAAATTTCATTTCTATAGGAAATTTTGTCAAAATTTCATTTCTATAGGAAATTTTGTCAAAATTTCATTTCTATAGGAAATTTTGTCAAAATTTCATTTCTATAGGAAATTTTGTCAAAATTTCATTTCTATAGGAAATTTTGTCAAAATTTCATTTCTATAGGAAATTTTGTCAAAATTTCATTTCTATAGGAAATTTTGTCAAAATTTCATTTCTATAGGAAATTTTGTCAAAATTTCATTTCTATAGGAAATTTTGTCAAAATTTCATTTCTATAGGAAATTTTGTCAAAATTTCATTTCTATAGGAAATTTTGTCAAAATTTCATTTCTATAGGAAATTTTGTCAAAATTTCATTTCTATAGGAAATTTTGTCAAAATTTCATTTCTATAGGAAATTTTGTCAAAATTTCATTTCTATAGGAAATTTTGTCAAAATTTCATTTCTATAGGAAATTTTGTCAAAATTTCATTTCTATAGGAAATTTTGTCAAAATTTCATTTCTGTAGGAAATTTTGTCAAAATTTCATTTCTATAGGAAATTTTGTCAAAATTTCATTTCTTAGGAAATTTTGTCAAAATTTCATTTCTATAGGAAATTTTGTCAAAATTTCATTTCTATAGGAAATTTTGTCAAAATTTCATTTCTATAGGAAATTTTGTCAAAATTTCATTTCTATAGGAAATTTTGTCAAAATTTCATTTCTATAGGAAATTTTGTCAAAATTTCATTTCTATAGGAAATTTTGTCAAAATTTCATTTCTATAGGAAATTTTGTCAAAATGTCATTTCTATAGGAAATTTTGTCAAAATTTCATTCCTATAGGAAATTTTGTCAAAATTTCATTCCTATAGGAAATTTTGTCAAAATTTCATTTCTATAGGAAATTTTGTCAAAATTTCATTTCTATGGGAAATTTTGTCAAAATTTCATTTCTAAGGAAATTTTGTCAACATTTCATTGGGGAAGGGACGGACCCCCAGAAACTTGGTTCCACATTTATGTATCAGATTCGTATTCTACTTGCATATACCTTTCATTTGACTCCCATATTGCCATGTTCAGTAAATGTGTTAGGGGGACCACCCCACCCCTGTTTTGGGGGTTGGGGTTGTCCCCCAAACAATTAGTTCAACAATTGAATAGCCGGTACTTTTTAAATCTTAAATATCTTTCATTTGAGTCCCATATTGTCATTATTGGTCTATGTAAATATATGGTAGGTTTTGGGAGTGGGGTTGCCCCCTAGGTATCCTATCCGAAAATTATTTTTACGTTACTTTAAGAGAGCACACAAAAGTTCATTTAAATCGCCCTACCCATCATCGAGATCTGGCGTTTCTGAAAAATAGGGTTAGGAGGAGGGTCCGCTCCCCCTTCAGACATCAAAAAATGTAGTACCCTATTTGCACCACCGCGTCCTTATACACCATCTGTGACAAACAAACAAAATTAATTTTTATATATAAGACTAGCTGGACGGGGCCCGGTTCGTGGCGCCTTCTCTCACTCTCTTATTTTATCTGTGTCTTATACTGTCAGGAAAGTCCTATTTGGGGGTACTGGTACGGCCTTTGAGATATTTCGCCCCAATATGGATATCATATTGGTGCTCTGCTCCTAAGTGCCTTTCATTTGAGCATTATATAGCTATGGTCGGTAAATAAGTCCGGTATAAGGGTATATTTGGGGGTAAGGTGGTGAGTCTCAAATACCTTAAATTTGAGCCCCATATAGTCTTTATTGGTTTGTATTTCTATTTAGAGGGCCTTGGAGGTGGCGCGGCCCCCTAGGTATCCCAACCTTAATAAGGATACCAAATTTCTGTTTTTGAGTTGTTATAAACAATGTAAACTTTTAATTGCCTCACTCATCTCCGAGAACTCGAGTTTTTGAAAATAAGGGTAGAGTCCGCCCATTATAGTTTAGATGTAAGATCTACTTCATTCTCTTGGTTTTGGTGGTGGATTGGAGTAGACAAACTCTGCGCCGAATCGTAGTCAACTCCCATAGACCTCTCATTTGATACCCATTTTGTGACGTAGGACATTCATGCTCGTTTACGGTGTTTTGGTGTTGGGGAGGCACCGTAGACACCTTGGACCAAATGTGTACTCAACTTCCAAGCACCTGACATTTTATATCCATATTGGATCATTTGGTAAATCAGCCCTACTGGGGGGTTTTGGGTGGTGGTGAGGCCCCTCAGACACCAAGGAATACATTTTTTTGTCAGATGTGTACTCTGTTTTTGAATACCTTTCATTTTATATCCATATTGTCTCAATTGGTAAATATGTCCTGGTGGAGGAGAGGGGGGGTTTGTTGGGTGTGGATGCCCCTCAGACACCAAGGAATACATTTTTATGTCTGATGTGTACTCTGTTTTGAAATGCCTTTCATTTGATTCACATGTTGTCCAAAGCAGTGAAAGAGTCCTTTTGGTGAGTGGGGGACCCCCTCAAACACTTTCGTTGAAATTTGTATACCAAGTTTATACTCTACTCTTAAAACCTTTCGTTTGGTACCCATATTGTCCCAATCTGTAAACATGTCCGTGCGCGGTGTTTTTGGATGGGGCTTCCCCCAGGCACCTAAACATTTTATACCAATTTGGCTTTTTGGGGTACCATAAAGTGGCATACAAAATTTCGTTTAAATCGGTGAATGCATCTCCGAGAATTTGCGTTTTTGGGGAAAATTTTGTCAAAATTTCATTTCTATAGGAAATTTTGTCAATATTTCATTTCTATAGGAAATTTTGTCAAAATTTCATTTCTTTACGAAATTTTGTCAAAATTTCATTTCTATAGGAAATTTTGTCAAAATTTCTTTTTCATAGGAAATTTTGTAAAAATTTCATTTTCATAGGAAATTTTGTCAAAATTTTCATAGGAAATTTTGTCAAAATTTAATTTTCATAGGAAATTTTGTCAAAATTTCATTTCTTGTCTATTTGCATGTTGCTCTCTTTTTTCTTTGAGTGTACATAGCTATTATAACCAGCAGTAGCAACAAGAACACAACTTTTCCTTGTTCTTATAAATCGAGGTAAAATAGCGAAAAAAGACCACCCAAAGCATTTGCAGCCAGTTTACCGTCAATACGAAAGATATTCGTGAAAAATGATTTCTTTTGCTCAACGCTGCAGCATTACTTTTTCCACTCCCTGGTGGCAGAGCTAAGGAAAAAGTATCTGATTTTGACACTTTTCCCTAGGTGTACGAACACACCAACCCAGGCTAGGCCATATAACCCTGCTATGTTTTTTTGGGCTTCTCTACCAGTTTTTAGTTGCTGGGTTTTTACCATTTCTTTTGAAAAGTATTTAAGCTGTCATTAATAATATTATGGAAAACTTTGAATACTGATAGTTTTGGTTTTTAGATACTACCAATCTTCCATGCGAACAAACAAAGGCACTTGATAAAGTTTTCTCAAGCAATGCAAAGCATATGCCGAGTGAAAAGAGATTTCTTCAAGCCAACGTAGAAGAACTTGAAAGGATCGTAGTTTTAGTTTAAATAAATTATTGAAATCGTGATAATAGTTGCCAATAAGGATTTCCTGTTTAAGAACTTTGAATTGTGCGAAAAGTAAAGCAAAGAGAAAATGTTATTAATTTCTTGGGTGGGATAATGGGCTAAAGGTGGTTTCGAAGGAAATGAAAACATGTTTTTTTAAGGAAATTTTATCAAAATTCAATTCTATAGTAGATTTTGTCAAAATTTCACTTGCATAGGCATTTTTGTCAAAATTTCGTTTCAATAAGAAATTTTGTCAAAATTACATTTCCATAGGAATTTTTTGTTGAAATTTCGTTTCTCTAAGAAATTTTGTTAAAATTACATTTCTTTAGGAAATTTTGTCAAAATTTCATTTCAATAGGAAATTTTTTAAAAATTTCCTTTCTAAGGGAAATTTTTTCAAAGTTTCATTTGTATATGAAATTTTTTAAAAATTTCCTTTTTAAGGGAAATTTTGTCAAAATTTCATTTCTATAGGAAATTTAGGCAAAATTTCATTTCTGTAGGAAATTTTGTCAAATAACATTTCTATAGGAAATTTTATCAAATAACATTTCTATAGGAAATTTTGTCAAACAACATTTCTTTAGGAAATTTTGTCAAAATTTCATATCTATAGGAAATTTTGTCAATATTTCATTTCTATAGGAAATTTTGTCAATATTTCATTTCTATAGGAAATTTTGTCAAAATTTCATTTCTATAGGAAATTTTGTCAAAATTTCATTTCTATAGGAAATTTTGTCAAAATTTCATTTCTATAGGAAATTTTGTCAAAATTTTATTTCTATTTCTATAGGAAATTTTGTCAAAATTTCATTTCTATAGGAAATTTTGTCAAAATTTCATTTCTATAGGAAATTTTGTCAAAGTTTCATTTCTATAGGAAATTTTGTCAAAATTTCATTTCTATAGGAAATATTGTCAAAATTTCATTTCTATAGGAAATATTGCCAAAATTTGATTTCTCTAGGAAATTTTGTCAAAATTTGATTTCTCTAGGAAATTTTGTCAAAATTTGATTTCTGTAGGAAATTTTGTCAAAATTTCATTTCTAAAGGAAATTTTGTCAAAATTTCATTTCTATAGGAAATTTTGTCAAAATTTCATTTCTATAGGAAATTTTGTCAAAATTTCATTTCTATAGGAAATTTTGTCAAAATTTCATTTCTGTAGGAAATTTTGCCAAAATTTCATTTCTGTAGGAAATTTTGTCAAAATTTCATTTCTATAGGAAATTTTGTCAAAATTTCATTTCTATAGGAAATTTTGTCAAAATTTCATTTCTATAGGAAATTTTGTCAAAATTTCATTTCTATAGGAAATTTTGTCAAAATTTCATTTCTATAGGAAATTCTGTCAAAATCTCATTTAAATGGGAAATTTGTCAAAATGT
The DNA here is from genome assembly GCF_963082655.1 of Stomoxys calcitrans. Taxonomy (NCBI): domain Eukaryota; kingdom Metazoa; phylum Arthropoda; class Insecta; order Diptera; family Muscidae; genus Stomoxys; species Stomoxys calcitrans. The sequence goes on from NC_081553.1 coordinate 200,486,570, forward strand.
TGTTTCTATGGAAAAAAAGTCGTGTCAAAAATTTCATTTCTATAGAAAATTTTGCAAAAATTTCATGACACTAGGAAATTTCGTCAAAATTGTATTCCTATGGAAACTTTTCTCTAAAATTTTTTACTAACCATAAGCAAAAATTCTATTTTCTGGCATAAAAGAGTCTAACAAAGCACAGACAAGTCACGTGCCTTGGCCATATGACGATTTCAAAATTGAAGCACAAGCACAAGCAAAAGCAAACAATCAGACAACAAAAACTTTTTTATAATTTGTTACAAACTGCAAATTCAATTTTTAGTGTTTTTTTCTGCTTTCTATTTCCAATTGTCCTTCCCATATTGAAATACATTCCCCTCTATGAAACAACAAAGAAAAAAAATATCTCTGATGGTGTCACTAAGTGATAGAACATACGTATTGGGCAAAACGTGCACACAGTCATTCGCACATCGATATCGTTACATCTACATTTAAACACACATATCCTACGGTCTATGCGAATGTGAGTGCCCTTTGAACGTATTCTCGTCTGTGTTGCTGGCTTGTGCTATACTCAAAGCAATCGCACCAACAAAGAACATCAAGGTAGGGATTCCGAATTGGGAAACATTTTGGGATACAATGTAACACAAAATTTCCTATAGAAATACAATTTTGACAACATTTCCTATCTGCAATTTTCTATAGAAATGAAAAATTTAACAAAATGTCCTATAGAAATGAAATTTTGACCAACTTTTCTATAGAAATGAAATTTTGACCAGCTTTTCTATAGAAATGAAATTTTGACCAACTTTCCTATAGCAATGAAATTTTGACAAAATTTCCCAAAGAAATGAAATGTTGACAAAATTTCCTATAGAAGTGAAATTTTACAATTTTTGTTTGTTTCTCTTTCGAGACGAGCTTAATGATCGGAGATGCAAATGGAAAAGCCAAAGATAGCAACACACACCAACCACTATGGGACGCGTTTAGTCTTTGGTTAGAAGACTTATCAACCATATTAGGTGTGATGGCTTCAAGGGCCGTGCGTTGGTATGTTGTATTTGAATCGTATTAATAGCGAAAACGCATCTATGATACAATTACCACATTAATCACGCTCGACAACCCTATCTATTAGCTGTACTTTTTCCCAATGCATGTGTTTTTGTGTAATGACAGACTTTCTTTCTGTGACAATTACACTACTTCCGAGGAACACATGATTCTTTGCATCTGTTGAAAGTTGTGTTGATGGCTTCGAACACTAGACAACGGCAACGGCTCTCGCTGTTCCTCCGTGTGCCCAGGTTCGAATCCCGGCTGGCCTATGTGCAAAGTTTTAAGATTTCGGCAATTAGGAAGCTGCATTAGGGACAAAATTTATGACTTGTACTTGGCGGCCGCCGTAGTGCAGAGGTTATCATGTCCACCTATGACGATGAACGTTTGAATCCTGGCGAGAACATCAGAAACATTTTCCAAACAGGTAAAAAACTTGAAAAATTAAATGAAGTTTTGACAAAATTTCCTATAGAAATGAAATTTTGACTATAGAAATGAAATTTTTACAAAATTTCCTATAGAAATGAAATTTTTACAAAATTTCCTATAAAAATGAAATTTGGTCAAAATTTCCTATAGAAATGAAATTTTGACAAAATTTCCTATAGAAATGAAATTTTGACAAAATTTCCTATAGAAATGAAATTTTGACAAAATTTCCTATAGAAATGAAATTTTGACAAAATTTCCTATAGAAATGAAATTTGGTCAAAATTTCCTATAGAAATGAAATTTTGACAAAATTTCCTATAGAAATGAAATATTGACAAAATTTCCTATAGAAATGAAATTTTGGACGACATTTCCTATAGAAATGAAATTTTGACAAAATTTCCTATAGAAATGAAATTTTGACAAAATTTCCTAAAGAAATGAAAATTTTACAAAATTTCCTATAGAAATGAAATTTTGACAAAATTTCCCTTAGAAATGAAATTTTGACAAATTTTCCCTTAGAATTGAAATTTTGACAAAATTTCCCTTAGAAATGAAATTTTGACAAAATTTCCTATAGAAATGAAATTTTGACAAAATTTCCTATAGAAATGAAATTTTGACAAAATTTCCTATGGAAATAAAATTTGATTTCAAAAATGTCCAAAAAAAAAAAACGTTCAGAAATGAGATTGAGTCAATATTATGTTCTCCTCATATAATTTTTCACTTGTGCATCCCTACCGGAGACGCTTTAACACATACACATTTCTATGTCAATCTGTTGGTGTGCTATTGATGTTTGAACGAATAGATTAAAGCTGTAATTTGGCACGCACTCGGTGATAGATATTGAATTTTTTTTTGTTTTTCGGCTATTTTAAATGAAACCCTCTTTACAAACTTGTCTATATTGGATGGCACAGCAATGGCAGATTTTTTTTTAGGTATTTGGTTGTTTTTTTTTTTGCGGATAGGGAATTTTTGAGTCTTGCTGACACTGGCAAATGATTGTGTAATGTGTTATGGATCCTTTGGCTTAAAAGCATTAATACGTGCATTGTTTGCTTTAAATATATGGCGTGAAATTTTACAAAAACGTCCTCTTTTCAAATAATTTGCACATTTTTTTCTGTCTCCCATTCGCTTCCGAATAACATTTAGATGGGCAAAATAATTGTTTAGTTTAAATATTTTGTTCAATGCGGATGCAGCTTAAAAGCCTTTTAATTTTTTGTGTGCGGTTATGACACTCACATAATTAAGTCATACAATTAAGGGCGCATTTTAATGGACGGCCACTGAATGTGTGGTGGAATATTTAAAATTTGCCAAACTGTTGAAAGTTTGTACTCAAAAAATTGATAATTGAAATAGAGACCGCAAAACTACTAAATGTGTGGTACATTAGACTGAAATGGTGTTTATGGTCTACAGGAGAACATATTTGATTTTTTGCTGTTGTTTGTGCAAATTGCAAATTTTGCCTATGAACATTCCATTAAGGAACAAGGGAAACTTCTCACATAGCACTGAGTGCAGTCCGATTCAAGTTTAAGCTTAATGATAAGGGGTCTCCTTTTTATAGCCGAGTCCGAACGGCGTGTCGCAGAGCGACACCTCTTTGGAGAGAAGTTTTACATGTCATAGCACCTCACAAATGTTGCCAGCATTAGGAGGAGAAAACCACCGCTGAAATTTTTTTCCTGATGGTCTCACCAGGATTCGAACCCAGGCGGACACGCTAACATCTGCGCTACGGTGGCCTCCCATTCCATTTGTGACACCTCGAAATATGCGTCCGCCTGTTCAAAAGCTTGCTAACTTTCGAAAGAGTAAAGCTAGCCGCTTGAAATTTTGTGGAAATACTTCTTCTTAGTGTAGGTCGGCTAGGATTGTAAATGGGCCAAATCGGTCCATGTTTTGATATAGCTGCCATATAAAACGATCTTGGATCTTGACTTCTTGAGCTTCTAGAGGGCGCAATTCTTATCCGATTTGGCTGAAATTTTGCTCGAGGTGGTATCACTTCCAACTAATGTGCTATGTATGGGATAAATCGGTTGACAATCTGATATAGCTGCCATATAAACCGACCTTGGGTTTTGACTTCTAGAGTTTCTAGAGGGCGCAATTCGTATCCGATTGACACCTTTTTGAGAAGAAGTTTTTACATGCTATGGTACCTCACATATGTCGCCAGCATTCGGAGGGCATAACCACCGCTGAAAATTGTACCCAGGCGTTCAGCGTCATAGGCGGACATGCTGACCTCTGCGCTACGCTGGCCTCCAACCAATGCCAATGCCAATATGGGGGTCAAATAAAAGGTATATGAAAGTTTAACAAGAATCTGTTTTAGAGTCAAGTGTTTATGTGATGCCAAATCCCATAAACTCCTCCAAAATCGGACATATATACCTATCATGGCAATATAGAGCTCAGTCGAAAGTAATTTGCGAGTAGAGTACAAATTTGATAACCACTTTCGGGGCAAAGGGCCTAGATAGCCTAATGCACCACCAAAACCATACCGCACATATATATCGGCCAAGTCAATTTGTGGCTCAAATGAAAGGTTTTTGGGAGTAGAGAACGAGATTTATATTCACATTGGAAGCGAAATGTTTGCAGGGCATCCCACTCCCAAAACTTCCATGGGAATATCGGGCAAACCCTGCAAGCGATCTCATAGACCAACAAAGATTATGTATGATTCATATAAAGAACTTTAGCAGTAACATTCTGTTAGTCAAGCGGTGGTGTTTCAACAAAAGCTCTTAAATTTTCTAATGTTAACATTCAAACTAAAATTATGTTCCATATATTGTAAGAGAAGGCGCAGCGGAGCGGGCCTGGCTCAGCTGGTAAGGTATAAACATCGGGGGTTTCGTATCGGCCTAACGTAACGCATAAAGACTTATCATTTTCTAGTTCTAAACTGTTAAGACTGTTTCAAATTGAAAAGTTAAATTGCAAATTTCATTATTATCATGAAAAATCTGCACATATAAGAATTTTGCCCCCGGGGTTGTTGAACGTGGGTTTGTCTTGTTTTGTCTTTCCTTTGGGGTTTTTTTTTTTCAAGGTTACCTGTCTTCATTGAGTTGATGTTCCCATTATTTTTGATGATGGAGATGGCGATAAGAGCTATCCAAATATTGTCTTCTATTGTTTTCGTCTCTGATCTCTTTTAGTACACCTGTAAAGCTTAATTTCACAAAAAATGGTCCTCTTTGTTTTGAATTTCCTTTCTAGCCACATTTAAATTATGAATTAATGTTTAAAGTCAGCCATCATTGTGTTGCGGTTATCTGCCATTTGCTCGATATCAGGGCAATTCATTTAAACATGTGCCCAAATTAAGGTTTGATCAAGGTTAGAAAATCTTGTTTTTGTTTGTATTGCCCCTACTCTGCGTGGCAGGAGTTTGAGAGTTTTTGGAAATTCCACCCTCTGTTTTGTCAAAATTCCTCCCAGATATATTCGCTCAATACAATGGCTGGTATAAATATCCAAAGTTCTTGGAAATATTGCGCCATTCCGTCTGCTAACGCAGAAATGTGTAAAGAAAGAAGGCACCAAAGGTATGAAGGAGCGAGCATAATGTAAATGAATAGAAGACCAGGTTCTTTTCATAAGATAAGGCAGATGTTTTTTTTTTTCTTGGGCGCGCGTGTGTGGGTGTGTGTGCGAGAATCCATGAATACTTACAACTAATTCAGATGGATGGGGCAGTCGGTCTTTTGCTCCCTTCGTTCGTCCCTCTGTCCGTCCTTCCTTCCATTTGTCTGTATGTCTGGCGTTGTATTGTATTGTAACAGACCCAAATAGCAGAGCAATAATCAAAGTGCTGTTAAGGTGATGGTGGTACTGATGATAATGACGACGATGATGATGTCGAGCAGCATGGATGAATGGCTATTGAGCTTGTGGCCATCTCAGGCTTGTGGTGTTTCTGTGACGTCTTTTTGGTTGTGTTGATGCTTTCAAGTTATTTACATGGTTGAATTAATGAAATGAGTTTTGTTAATTTTTGACGCCCTTTATACGGATACCCTCCCCCATGACCCTACCCTCCAGGCCACTGCCAAAAAACCCCCAGGAAAAATATTGTAAAGATAAGGTCAGTCACTCATTTAAATTAAATATAAACAGACTATTTCCTGAGAAGAACATCGAGAGAGGAAAACAACCAAAAACGTGTTAAGTATGGCCGTGCCGAACATTGGATACCCATCACCATCCTTGCGTCTAACAACTCCACTATCATATCCATATGCAAATGGGTTGTGGTCTGGTTCATATTTGTTTCAGGTCCCGAGAACTCTTATACGAGTCAAAGTTTTAAGCGAAGTCGGGATTTAGACCCTATATTGGAAGATCGGTCTATATAGCAGCTATATCTAAATATAGCCAGAGGCTTAATACCAGTAACTGTGTTAAATTCCTGCGAAATCGAATAATAAATGCGGCTTTTACCACCTTAAGGTCCCTAATCGGCAGATCGGTCTATATGGCAGCTATATCTGAATAAAGACCGATCTGAACCATATTTGAGCCGAATAAAAACTGACGGACAGACACACGGACATCGTTAAATCGTTTTAGAATTAGAATTTACGACAATATGAAATAGATATACTTTGAAGGGTCGGAAATGGATATTTCGATGTGTTGTAAACGGAATGACTAAATGAATATACCCTCTGTACAAGTTAAAGCGTGCTAAGCTCGGCAGAGCCGAATCTTGGGTACCCACCACCATGAATTCTGCTAAAATATGGCAGTTATATCTGGTTATAGACTGATTTAGACCGTACTTGGCACATTTGTTGAAAGTCATAACAGAGCACCATGTGCAAAATTTCTAGGGGCTCAAGAAGTCAAATCGGGAGGTCGGTATATATGGGAGCTATATCAGGTTCTTGACCGATTTGAACCGTATTTGGCACAGAACAGAACACTACATGCAAATTTTCAGCTAAATCGGACGAGAATTGCGGCTTCCAGGGGCTCAAGAAGTCAAATCGGGAGATTGGTTTATATGGGAGCTATATCTAAATCTGAACCGATATAGCCCATTTGCAATCCCCAAAGACCTACATCAATATTAAGTATCTGTGCGGCTATCTTTACGCGTTCGACCGCTATCTTGATTTCGACAAACCGACGGACATTGCTAGATCGACTCAGAAAGTCGAGACGATCAAGCATATATATACTTTATGGGGTCCGAGATCCATATTTCGAGTTCTTAAAACAGAATAACCAAATTAATATACCCCCTTCCTATGATGGTATAACTAGGAAAAACGCATTAAGTTCGGCCGTCTCGAACTTTTGATACTCACCACAATGGTGGGATATAATAACACAACTATAACCATTATAATATCCAAGAATAGTCAGATCTTAATCACATTTGATTCAGGTGCCGAGAAGCTCCATACAAGTAAGATTTCGAAATTTCAGGGAAATCGGGTAGTACGTGCGCCGTTCATGTCGTTAACCCCTAAATCGGATGATCGATCTATATGACAGCTAAATCTAAATATGGTCCGATCTGAAACATATTTGGGTTGTATGCCTATTGTCTTAAGGCCCTAAAGCTAAAGATCGGTCTTTGTGGCAGCTATATCTTAATATGCCCGATCTGGACCATATTCGGGCAGACGTTAGGGTCTTAATACAACTCACTGTTTTAAATTTCAGCGAAGTCTGGTAATAAATGCGCCTATTATAGGCCTAAGACATAAAATCGGCAGATCGGTCTATACGGCAGCTATACCCAAATATGTTCCCATCTGGACTATTTTGGGTTCGGATATCGGCGGGCCTAATATCCAGATCGGAACATATTTGGATATCCAGATCGGAACATATTTGGATATAGCTGTCATATAGACCGACTCGGATCATACTTGGCGTGGAAGCTGAAAGTCATAACACAAGTCTTTGTTCCAAATATCAGCCAAATCGGATAAAAATAGAGGCTTCTTTGGGCTCCAGAAGTCAAATCCGGGGATCGGTTTATATGGGGGCTATATCTGTTTATAGACTGACTCGGATCATACTAGGCATGGATGATGGAAGTCATAACACAAGTCTTCGTTCCAAATTTCAGCCAAATCGGATGAAAATTGAAGATTCTAAGGGCTAAAAAATTCAAATCCAGGGATCGGTTTATATGGGGGATATATCTGTTTACAGACCGATGCGGATCGTACTTGGCACGTATTTTGGAAGTCATAACTCATGTCTTCGTTCCAAATTTGAGCCAAATCGGATGAAAGTTGAGGCTTGTAGGGGCTTAAGAAGTCAAATCCAGGGATCGTTTTATATGGGGGCTATATCTGTTTATAGACCGATTCGGGTCATACTTGACATGGATTTTGAAGTCATAACACAAGTCTTCGTTCCAAATTTCAAATTTCAGCCAAATCGGATGGGAATTGAAGATTCTAAGGGCTCAAGAAGTCGAATCGGGGGATCGGTTTATATAGGGGCTATATCCAAATCTGAACCGATATGGCCCATTTGCAATCCCCAATGAACTACATTAATAAGAAGTATCTGTGCAAAATTTCAAACAGCTAGCTTTACGCGTTTGACCGCTATCGTGATTTCGACAGACAGACGGACGGACGGACATGGCTTGTTGGACTCCGAATGTCAAGACGATCCAGAATATATATACTTTATAGGGTCTTAGACAAATATTTCGAGGTGTTACAAACGGAATGACGACATTAACATACCCCCTATCCTATGGTGATGGCAATAAAAAAAAAAAAACAAGTAAAAGCGTGCTAAGTTCTGCCGGGCCGAATCTTATATGCCCTCCACCATGGATCGCATTTGTCAAATTCTTTGAATGACATTTTCAAATAGAAAAACATCAGTCGTAGAAAAACCCTACCTCCAAAATTTCAGGCAAATTGCGCCCTCCAGAGGCTCAAAAAGTCAAACCGGGAGATTGGATTATATGACAGCAATGGCAGGTTATATACCGATTTAGACCATACTTGGAACAGTTTTTGGAAGTTGTACCAAATCGACATATGCAAAATTTCAACCATGTTGGACAATAATTGCGCCCTCTTTATATGGCGGCTATATCAGGATATGGACTGATTTAGACCATAAATGGCATAGTTGTTGAAAGTCAAAACGAAAACACTTCACGCAAAATTTCGGCTAAATCGGATAAGAACTGCGCCTTCTAGAAGCTCAAGAAGTCAAGACCCAAGATCGGTTTATATGGCAGCTATATCAGGTTTTGGACCGATTTAAACCATACTTAGCCCATTTGTTAAAAGTCATAATGAAACACGTCATGCTAAATTTCAGTCAAATCGGATAGGAATTGCGCCCTCAAGAGGCTCAAGAAGTCTCATTGGGAGATAGGTTTATATGGGAGCTATATAAGGTTATGGACTGATTTGGACTATACTTGACTCAGTTGTTGGAAGTAGCAGAAATACCAGATTACTTCATGCAAAATTTCAACCAAATCGGATAAGAATTGCGCACTCTAGAAGCTCTAGAAGTCAAGACCTAAGATCGGTTTATATGGCAGCTATATATTAGATTATCAACCGAGTCAGACCATACCTGGCACAGTTGTTGGAAGTGATATCAAAACATCACGTGCAAAATTTCAGCCAAATCGGACGAGAATTGCGTCCTCCAGAGGGTCAAGAAGTCAAAACCCAAGATAGGTTTATATGGCAGCTATATCAAAATATAGTCCGACCTACGCTGACCTACACTAATAAGAAGTTTTTTTTGCAAAATTTCAAGAGCCTAGCTTTACTCCTTCGAAAGTTAGCGTGCTTTCGGCAGACGGACGGACATGGCTAGATCGACTTAGAATTTCGTGACGATCAAGAATATATATACCTTATGGGGTCTTAGACGCATATTTCGAGGTGTTACAAACGGATTGACTAGATTAGTATACCCCCAACCTATGGTGGTGGGTATATAAAAAAAAACAAAAAAACGGAAGACTGTTCAAAGTGAAGCAAAAATGCTTTACAAAGTTGCTGCCTTGTTGTACCATTGTCCAAAATGTTTTGAATGATTTTATTTTGCTCTTCATATCTATGGCCTACCTTTAGGCGTCATCTGCTTGTGCTAATTAAAGTTCACTTTAGGGGGGATATTTTAATTATGTTATAGTTGAAGGTAGATTTAAAAGAAATACACACACCTCGTTCTCCTTCGAAAGGTTAATCAGTAAAATGTACTTTCAAAGCCATTTGTTGAATATGTAGCTGGGTTTGAAATTAAGCATACTTGTGCTAATTTGTCTATAATTTTAAATGAATTACTCAACGTTTGTAGTCGATTCTTTTGAATTTGTTTTCTTCGTATGTTAAGTGTAGAAATATGTTAAGTTAATTAAAACTCGCAAGGATTCATAACACACAGGACTGTGAGAAATGTTGTTATCTATTACATCAAACAGATAGACTGTAACCGAACCAGGTCCACCTTCTTTTACACAGATCGAAATAAAATGTTTTTTTTTTGAGCAAACCACCATATAATAGGTGCAACGCATCGGAAAATATTTCAACCGTTGTGTGGGCGGGAATTTTTTTATTTCGCCCCGGAAGAATATTCTCCAACTCTTAATAGGTAGTTATTTTCCGAAAAAATTTTTAAGTCACTCAAGGACAGCTCCGATAGTATTATCCACTAGGCGGTTGATGATCTGTGTATGTTTTCAATGGAGTGTCAGATATATAGCCCGAATTTAATCTTAGAATGGACTCCAAAGATCCAACAGATATGGTGGTGGTATCAGGCCGTAGCATGTTCTATGCTACTGAGACCTCGACTGGTGCAGCGGATGCGCCAGGCTGCATTGGTGGACACACGGCTGTTCTGCAGGAGCTTTTAATGAAGACGCCTGGTTCGAGTAACCTAGGCCGAACGTAATTTAATCTTCACATGCCTAAAATTTCTCTGGTGGCTTTTAATGATAATAGGCGCATTGGTCTCAGTTTTATTGAGGGGCTTTGTGCGATTGATCCTAAAACTGTCACCGTTAAGGAGAGGCTACATTAATTGAACTCGGAAATTCGATGAACAGGCTACCCCAAAGGAAAGGAAAGGTTGCAGCAGTCAGCCAAAAGGTTGCGGTCACATGGAGGACATCCCATCCCCAAAAGAACTAGGGCGAACAATAGTAATATGGGTCTAAGAACCTTTGCTAATGTCGCTAAGGGCAGCTTCGTACCAATTAGACGATGGGTAGATTGTATGATGCTGAAAGTGATCGTACTAAACTCAGACTGTGTCTCCTCAAAATGTCTAAAAGAGTTGTATGCTGCGGATCCACCAAGTTGAAGCTGAGTTGGGAAATCAGGATACGACTCAGCAGTTGTGGCCGAACACTTGTATAAGGAACTACAGAATAACGATTTTTAATGTATGGCGAATTTTCGGATAATGATCCCCCTGCCACGATCATAATAGAAAGGGAAGGCCTCGCATGAATACCAAGGATTCCCTCAAATCCTTAGTCCATATTTCGGAAACTAAGGGACTAAAATCCCAATATTTCAACCATCAACTGGAAAATCGGTAGATTGGATGATGCCGAAGGTGATCGGACACATGCAGTATTCGTACGACACTCTGACTGTCTCACCTTAAAAAGTCTGAAGGAGTTGTATCCTACGGATCCATCAAGTTGAAACTGGGTTGGGGAATCAAAAGACGACTCAGCAGTTGTTGCTGAACTCTTGTTTAATGAACTGCCAACTAACCATCTCTAAAGTATGGCGAATTGCAGGAGAATCCTTGCTAATGTCGCTAAGGACAGCTTGGTGATGGTAGTTCCAATCTTTCAACCACCAAATGGACGATTGGAAGATTGGATGATGCTGATAGCGATACTAAACTCAGGCTGTCTCACTCAAAAACTTTGAAGGAGTTGGATCCTACGAATCCAATAAGTTGAAGCTGAGTTGGGGAATCAGCAGTTGTTTCTGAACACTTGTCTAAGGAACGACCGACTAACCATCTCTAAAGTATGATAAATTACAGGAGATTGATATTCCCCTGCCACGATTAAAACTGGAAGGGTAGGCGTCGCATGTATACCAAGGATTCCTTCAAATCCTGAATCCATACTTGGGAAACTAAGGGACTATAATCATAATATTTCAACCAGCAATTGGAAGATCGGTAAATCGGATAAAGCTGATTGATCGGAGACATGCAGCATTCGTATTACACACAGGCTGTCGCACCTTAAAAAGTCTGAAGCAGTTATATCCTACGGATCCAACAAGTTGAACCTTAGTTACGAAATCAGTAGACAACTCAGCAGTTGTTGCTGAACACTTGTCTAAGGAACTACCGACTTACGATCTCTCGAATTACCGGAGACTGAAATCCCCCCTACCACGATCATAACAGGAAGGGAAGGCGTCGAGACAACCCCTCGTGTGGTCGGTTCATCCGGATGGGTTGGGCTCAAAGTGTGCGCCAGCGGGTAAGGACGTAAGTGAAGCATATAAGCAAGAAACGTCCTGACCGCAAGTGTTCAGTGCCCTGAGAAAAAGTGGGGCAAGCAGAGGCCGTAAGGCCCTCAATTGACCCTGGATGTGTATGGTGACTCATAATTAACTATTGGGTTGCCCAAAAAGTAATTGCGGATTTTTTAAAAGAAAGTAAATACATTTTTAATAAAACTTAGAATGAACTTTAATCAAATATACATTTTTTACACTTTTTTTCTAAAGCACGCTAAAAGTAACAGCTGATAACTGACAGAAGAAAGAATGCAATTACAGAGTCACAAGCTGTGAAAAAATTTGTCAACACCGACTATATGAAAAAGCCGCAATTACTTTTTGGGCAACCCAATAGATCGAACGAATCTTGTATGGGTGAACTCCTGGTGAATACACTCAGAAGACGAGTCTAACTCTACAGTGTTGGAAATGCTGAACCCTGCTTATGATCCGGTTTCTGCAGTTAAATCTCTACCATTGCAAACCCGCTTCGGCGGCACTTAGGTTCTTCTGATGGTAGGAGGAATTGATGTTGTTCTTATTCAGTTACCATGCGTGTGTGGAGGATTGGGTCGGGGGCTAAGAATTCCTTGATTAAAACGGCTAAAGTTTACGGGGTGTGCGAGCCACAGAGCATGTATTCTTGCAAAGAATACTCTACAGTAGTAACCAGCCTTGAAATTAATAAGTCTCATAACTTGCTGGCTTTCCTATATATGGCACACGATTCAGAGATGTTGGTTAAAGCCACTTTGCTGCGAAAAAAAACATCATTTGAAAGGTGATTCTAATGCATCTCACCAGACATAGGTTAGGCTAGGTTTTAGTGGCAGTCATATGCGTAGAAAGTCCTCTGGGAGGTGGGCTAAGCACCCACCCCAGAAAAATAATAAAATTTTAAAAAATGTCATTGTTTTGGGCAAAATTTGCTCATTTTATTGCTATTCAAGGAGTTTTAGCCACCTCCGCGCAGAAAGCTGGATTGGCTTCGCTTAAAGTTTTCGTCCTTTGTGGTACCACAGGAAAAGGAGAAGGAAGCTACCTTCTACATAGCTTTAAAAAGGCCAACAACTTGCGAATGTTCACATCCGCTAAATCAGATATGTTATCAAAGAAATGAGAACTTAAAGAGAAACTCCTTCTGACAACCAGTGCGGGTCTCACCCACAGCAGATGTCCTATGGACACTTTTTCTTCGACGTCCTCACAGCTTCGGCAAAAGTCGTTATTGACAACCTTCAGTCTGACAGCATGTTTTCCGATCAGTCATACACCTGTCACGACGGACACAATGACTGAGATGTCTGTCTAGCCAGTGACAGCAAAGCAGTAGATCTATGCAAGTCTAGATTAGGCCACATAATTTTGAAATGTTTACAACCAACACTTTGTTTTATTGGTTGTCCTTCGTGCCTTATCCTGAACACAGAGAACTACAACCGGTGGGTTTTTTTTTACGTATATATGTGAGTCGTAAATGCAACAACAACACACACTACTAGTATTGGTGGTGATGAGTTGCGATGTTCAACCAGCCAACAATGCATGACCGCACGGTGTTCAAAAAAAACGAGTCTCGCCGAATACAAAGACCGGGTAAGATTGCAATCACAATCGAAAATATCAAAGCTGACAACACTCGTGTCTATAGGTGTATTTGGCGATTTATTTATACCAATGCACATTTTTAACTATTAAGGCAATATGGCTATTAATTGGAAGGGTGTAAAAGTAGAGTAAGATTTTGATGCAGAACTTTGTCCCTTGCATCAGGAGGGTCGCCCCACCTCCAAAAATACTTCCAAAACACATTTTTACCGCTTACGGCAATATGGATATCAAATGAAAGGTGTGTAAAAGAAGAGTAAGATTCTGACAGATACAGTGGCTCCAAGTGTGGTGGTTGCCCCACTCCCAAAAGTACCCCCCCAAACCCCATTTTTACCGACCAGGACAATAAGGGTATCAAATGAAAGGTGTGCTAACGTAGAGTAAAATTTGTAGGCCCCTATCGTCGGGGGTGTCGCCCCACCCCCAAATCAATTTCTACCGTGCACAATCTAAACATTTGGAAAGCGTTGCCATAGAAACCTAAAATTTAAAAAGCGTTGCCATAGAAACCTGTGCCGGAAATTGTTTATTTTAATTGTCCACCTCCTTCATTACTCTGTGTGCCTGGTATCTTAAAAATTCTCGCGACAACAATTGCGCCTGGAATTGTCGCGAGAATTTTTAGATACCAGGCGCACAGAATCACAATGTAAAAATTTGAAAAGCGTTGCCATAGAAACCTAAAATTTGGAAGGCGTTGCAATAGAAACCTTAAATTTTAAATGTTTAGCTGTGGAAACCTGCAATTTGAAAAGCGTTGCCATAGAAACCTAAAATTTGAAAAGCGTTGCTATGGAAACCTGTGCCGGAATTTTTTTTATTTTAATTGTCCACCTCCTTTATGATTCTGTGCGCCTAGTATCTAAAAATTCTCGCAACATTTCCGGGCGCAATTGTTGTCGCGAGAATGTTTTTTTTTTTAACGGCCAACGATCCACATCAATAAGAAGTATCAATGAAAAATTTCATGCGGATAGCCTTATACGTTCGAACGCTATCTTGATTTCGGCTATTGAACGGATGCACGAATATGGATGAACTGATTTATGCCATTAACTTCGAATGGGTAGAAAAATAACCTAGAATTCTAGTTCGGTTTAGGAAAGAGAAATTCTAATGAAATTTGGATAGCGTAAAGAAAGCGAACGAAATTAGTAACAAAAAAAAAATTATCCCATCATATAAGGTCATGTTTTTTTTTGGGGGAAAATTGGATTGTCGAAAGTCGGTAATCAATCAAACAAAAAATTTTCTCAAAATTCTTAGGAGTGAGATTTCTGGAAACCTTTTTAGAGTATTGTTGCATTTGATGGTTTCGGAATTAAAAAAATAAATTGATGACGATAAGCTTGCTACTTTTGAAAGTCGGAGCGGTTTTATGTCAAAGTCATAAAAATGCACTTCTCTTCGCTAAATGGTCAAAAATATTAAGAAAATATTTTTATACCCACCATCCTTCGGTGGTATAAAAAAATCATTCCGTTTGCTGCACATTGAAATATTCATTTCCAACCCTTTAAAGTATATATATTCTTGATCGTCGTAAAAATCTAAGACGATCTAGCCATATCCGTCCCTCTGTCTGATGAAATCACGCTACATTCTTTAAAAATAGAGATATTGAGCTGAAACTTGGCACATATTCTTTTTTTGCTCATGGGCAGGTTAAGTTCGAAGATGGGCTATATCGGACTTTATCTTGATATAGCCCCCATATAGACCAATCACTCCATTTAAGTTCTTGGGCCTATAGAAGGCGCACTTTTTGTCCAATTTTGCCTAAAATTGGGACAATGAGTTGTGTTAGTCGCCGTCACATATTTCTGCAATTTGGCGGAGATTGGTTCAGATTTGGATATAGCTGCCACACAGACCGATCTCTCAACTTAAGTCCATGGGCCATAAAAGGCGCATATATTGTCCGATTTTGTCGAATTGTGCGACAGTGAGTTGTGTCGGGCTATTCGACATTCTTCTTCAATTTGGCCCAGATCAATCCAGATTTAGATATAGCTTCAATATAGACCGTTCCTTCGATTTAAGGTCTTGGGACCATAAAAGGCGCATTTATTGTCCGATGCGGCCGCAATTTGGGACAGTGAGTTGCGTTAGGCCCTTCGACGTCCTTCTTCAATTTGACCCAGATTGTTCCAGATTTGAATATAGCTGTCATATAGACCGATGTCATACTGACCGATCTTTCGGGTTAAGGTCTTGGGCTCATACAAGGCGAATTTATTGTTCAATTTTGCCAAATTTTGAGACTGTGAGTTGTGCTAGGCCCTTCGATAGTCTTCTTCAAATTCACTCAGATCGGTCCAGATAGACCAATCTATCGATTTAAGGTCTGGCGCCCATAAAAGGCGCATTTATTGTCCGATGTCGCCGAAATTTGGGACAGGTAGTTAAGTTAGGCCCCTCGACATATTGCTGGAATATGGCACAGATCGGTCCAGATTAGGATATGGCTGCCAAATAGACCGATCTCTCGGTTTAAGTCCTTGGGGCCATAAAAGGCAAATTTATTGTCCGATGTGGCCGAAATTTGGGACAGTGAGTTGCGTTAGAAGTCCTTCTTCAATTTGATCCAAATCGGACCATATTTCGATGTAGCTGCTATGTGGGCATACATTTTGCATTTTTCACCAGATTATGATTGAAGAGTGGTTTACATAAATACCCGCGGTGGTGGGCATCCAAAGCTCGGCCCGGCCGAATTTAACGCCTTTTTGTCCGTCTGTATGTCTGTGTATCCGTCTGTCTGTCTGTCGGTCCGTCCGCCTGTCTGTCCGTCTGTCCATGGTAATTTGTGAACATACATAAATACCCGCGGTGGTGGGGATCCAAAGCTCGGCCCGGCCGAATTTAACGCCTTTTTACTTACCTGCATGTCTCTCCGTCTGTCTGTCCATCTATGTATCTGTCTGTTCGTCTGTATGTCTGTGTATCCGTCTGTCTGTCTGTCGGTCCGTCTGCCTGTCTGTCCCTCTGTCCATGGTAATTTGTAAACACAGTACAGGTCGCAATTTTCATCCTATCATTTTAAAATTTGGCACAGGCCTTTTTTTTAGCCAAGAGACGTAGCCTATTGAAATTGGGAAAAAATATGTGCAGATTTTGATATAGCTTCCATAGCTTCTTCCGATTTTCGTTTCTCTTGAAATTTGGCATATGACTCTCAGTATTACTCGTGAATTTCATAGAAATAGGTTCAGATTTGGATATAGCTCCCATATACATATATGTCGCCCGATTATGAATGCTTGAGTTACTGCAACGCATTCATTGAGCAATCATTCCAAAAATTGTGCACAAGGTTTTCCTTGACGTACCACAATGTGTTTGGAGTTTGATCGAAATCCGTCCATATATATGTTCGTCCGATTTTGAGAAATATTGCAATAAAGTTTGACATAGCTGCCATATGTGTATATCGCCCGATTTTCACTTCTAGAGCCACTGGAAGCCCATTTTCTTGACGAATCTTGCTAAAATTTTGTACAATGCTTTCCTCGACGGATTTAGATATAGCTCCAATATATATGTTGGTCCGATTTTGAGTAATTTGCAATAATGCTGTCATTTGTCAACCGATTATCACAAAAATTTGCATGTATTACATTTTTATTAGATTTTATTAAACCGCTTCCGATTGATTTTTAATTTCCAAATACGTACATGCAATTGCAAATTTGCCTATGAACATTCCATTAAGGAACAGGGACAAACTTCTCACATATCAATTGGTGCTGTCGGATTCAAGTTTAAAAACAATGATAAGGGACTCATTTTATATGCCCAGTTCGAATGGCGTGCTAAAGAGCGACACAAATGAGAACATATTTTTATTGATTTTTTTTTTTTTAATTTTACTTTTTTTTAAGTTTTGTTAAAAATATTTTAAAAATATTATGTGCTCGGAGTCGACTCCGGAGTCGGAGACAAGCAATATTACCGGAGCCGGAGTCGAGTCAAAATTGCTCGACACCGCAGCCCTGATGTAGTACATTATCTTTAATATATCTACGTTGGAAAAAAAAACCCTGTTGGTATCCAGAAAGGTACCCACGACCTACTCCTTCTATCGGTGAAACGCCTGGCCATTTCGAGTTGCAACTATAGTGAGGATATTGTGATGGTATCTTGAAAAATACATCTCGACCATAAATTCCATTAGGTCTTGGTTATTCTCGCTGAATGTTCTATTCTATTGGGTTGCCCAAAAAGTAATTGCGGATTTTTTAAAAGAAAGTAAATGCATTTTTAATAAGACTTAGAATGAACTTTAATCAAATATAAATTTTTTACACTTTTTTTTCTAAAGCAAGCTAAAAGTAACAGCTGATAACTGACAGAAGAAAGAATGCAGTTACAGAGTCACAAGCTGTGAAAAAATTTGTCAACGCCGACTATATAAAAAATCCGCAATTACTTTTTGGGCAATCCAATATATTCTTGTAGAGCTAGTATTACTGGGATCTTTAGACAGCAATTTTTACAACCCAGATGCTGCACTAGTGTCTACCATTTTCATTCTACATTGAATTTCTTCCAGGAACACCTCTTGCTTTTCTCGTCCCCGTTTCTCGCTCTCTCTCAGTCTCTAGCTTAGTAAAAAGTCAACTCTTCGTCCTGAGTACTTTCGGTTCCGGTTTCCCTGGACAAAATTCAAAGAAATTTAAATTTTTTTTTTTTAATCTTTTTATCTTTTCCTCTAATGTCAAACTGGCATTTCATTGATTTCTTATATTTAAAAATACATCTACCTAACCTATGTGTAGTTTAAATGTTTAAATTGCGAGAAACATCATAATTATAGAATTTCGCAAAAACACATCCACCAAACTGTTACCAAGTAATACATGGACAAACTTAAAAAATAAAGGAAACGGAAAAAAGGAATGTGTCACCATTACTACCAATGTTGTAATGTTGGAATCTCCTTATCCCCTTTCATTACTCACTCTCTGACTCGCTCTCCATCTCTCTTTTGCTATGATGGCCTGGTGTTTATTTAACAAGACTCGGTGAAAGGACTTTGCACGTCTTACCAATTCTATCAACAGCCACCACAAAATGTTAATTGTGTGGTTTGAGTTTGTTTACATTTTATCAACTGTTTCATAATACAACACTTGCTGGGATTAGTACTTGCACTGTACTTAATGCCACACTTTTAATAAAGGGTGATTTTTTTGAGGTTAGGATTTTCATGCATTAGTATTTGACAGATCACGTGGGATTTCAGACATGGTGTCAAAGAGAAAGATGCTCAGTATGCTTTGACATTTCATCATGAATAGACTTACTAACGAGCAACGCTTGCAAATCATTGAATTTTATTACCAAAATCAGTGTTCGGTTCGAAATGTGTTCATTCACCGTAACGTTGCGTCCAACAGCATCTTTGAAAAAATACGGTCCAATGATTCCACCAGCGTACAAACCACACCAAACAGTGCATTTTTCGGGATGCATGGGCAGTTCTTGAACGGCTTCTGGTTGCTCTTCACTCCAAATGCGGCAATTTTGCTTATTTACGTAGCCATTCAACCAGAAATGAGCCTCATCGCTGAACAAAATTTGTCAAAATTTGAACACATTTCGAACCGAACACTGATTTTGGTAATAAAATTCAATGATTTGCAAGCGTTGCTCGTTAGTAAGTCTATTCATGATGAAATGTCAAAGCATACTGAGCATCTTTCTCTTTGACACAATGTCTGAAATCCCACGTGATCTGTCAAATACTAATGCATGAAAATCCTAACCTCAAAAAAATCACCCTTTAGATTGAATGGCAGAGCCAATGAGAGTGAGTATAAAATTTTAAAAGCAAATAACATATGAGATATAACAAACACCTGTTATGTTGCTTGAAATGCTCTTAGCTCAACTGTTATTAAAATTTTTCTCTCTTGGATTGCATTAACATTCAGTTTCTAGTATGGCCCATGGTGCGCATGTGGAATATTAACAGTTCTGTTACTTATACGTCTCGTTGTACTCACCGACCATGGTATGCTGAGTACGGTTGCTTCCATTTATAACAGCTGTACCAAACGGCGTCATCCTATATGGGTGTAAACATCATTATATTTGTTATAAGGTGTGTGTGTGTGCGCGCGTTTATAAAAGGTGGGAAATGTGTTTGCGTGTGTACCATTTAAAAGGGAGCTTAGATCAAATCAAAGCATTGTCAGTAATGATGTTTATTTTATATATGAAAAAGCATTTGATTCACAGAAAATATTCTCATTAAGGAAATTTAATACAGCAACGGTAATTTTGGTTTAATCAAAAGTCATATGAGGCATAAAAAGAGAAAAAGGTGGTTTATAGACATTAAATTGTGTTTCAATTTAAAACGAATAATACTTCAAGTTGAGTCTTACAGTTAGCATTAAATGAGGTTTTTAGATAAATTATGTAATTTTCAAGGTTGTACTTATGTACATAGGATAGGGGGTATATTCATTTAGTCATTCCGTTTGCAACACATCGAAACATCCATTTCCGAACCTAAAAATTATATATTTTTCTGATCGTCGTAAAATTATAAGACGATTTAATGGTGCCCGTGTGTCTGTCCGCCTGTTGTAATCACACTACAGTCTTTGAAATTGAGATATTGAGTTGAAATTTTGCACAGTCTCGTTGGTGTTGTTGTTGTAGCCGCAATTGCATGTGGAGGTCGCGGTCCTCGTCAAGCTCTTGTAGGTGAGTAAGCTCGTTTCGGTCCCAAGGACCGATCGCCGCGGGATGAATGTGGCCATTGGTTATTTAAAGACGTCAACAACTCGTCTTGTCATATCGAGCATCATAGCCACTCAATATTTGTGCAAGAGCCGGTGCTGCTCGGCCTCTCACTGAGACCCTATCCGCAACCCATGGACACGCCCCGCAATGAACATACAGATTGGACCTTACGGTTCCAGTCTTTGTAGTGCTCGCAGCGATTCCGTGCTGGGATTTTGCTGTGAGCACTACTCGTATTTCTTATATACGCAGGTAAAGTTCTTGAATGGGGCAAATCGGATTATATTTGGATATAGCTCCCCTAAATACCGATCTGGTGATTTAGGATCTTTAGACCGCAAAAGCCTCATATTTTGTTCGATTTACCGTGCCGGGATTTCCCTGTGAGCACTACTCGTATTTCTTATATACGCAGATAAAGTTCATGAATGAGGCAAATCGGACTATATTTGGATATAGCTGCCCTAAAGACCGATCTGGCGATTTAGCATCTTAAGCCCGCAAAAGTCTCATATTTTGTTCGATTTCGCTGAAATTTGAAACAGGAAGTTGTACTAGGGGCCCCCATATTTAAACCGAATATGGCCCATATCGCATATACCGGTTTAGGGTCTTCAGTCCGTAACAGGCGCAAAAGCCTAATATTTTGTTCGATTTCGCTAAAATTTGAAACAGGAAGTTGTACTAGGGGGCCCCCATATTTAAACCGAATATGGCCCATATCGCATATACCGGTTTAGGGTCTTCAGTCCGTAACAGGCACATTTATTATCCGATTTCGATGAAATTAGAGACACTGAGTTGTATTAAGCCTCTCGATATCCGACTCAAATATGGTTCAGTTCGGACCATCTGCTGATTTAGGATCTTAAACCCACAAAAGCCTTAATTATTGAAATAGGGAGTCAATAAAAGCCTCCCGATATCCGACTCCAATGTATTCAGATATAGCTGACATATGGAACGATCTGTCGCTTAAGGATCTTGAGCCTATAAAAGCGGCATTTATAATGCGATTTTTAAGCCTTCTGTCATCACACCTAAATATTGTCCGATTTGGACCATGTTTAGATATAGCTGCCATATAGACCGATCTGGCGATTGAGGGTCTTAAGCCCACAAAAGACCCAATTATTATCCGATTTTATTAAGCATCCCGTCATCCAACCAGCATAAGGTTCAGATCAGACTATATTTAGATATAGTTGCCATATAGACCGACCTTCTGATTTATGGTCTTAATTTGTTGCCACATTTCTCTACGAATTTATGACTTGTATAAGAATTCTCGGTACCTGACGCAAATATGATCCAGATTAATCCCCTTTTGCATACTACTATGGATTTGGTAGTGGAGTTGGTTAATTTACCCATGATGGTGGGTATCCAAAGTATTTTTTTTTTATATTTAAATGACTTATCTGTTACATCCAAATTAATTTCAAAAAGACTTTTTTTTATACCCTCCACCATAGGATGGGGGTGTACCAATTTCGTCATTCTGTTTGTAACATCTCGAAATATGCGTCTGTCTGTCGAAAGCACGCTAACTTTCAAAGGAGTAAAGTTAGCCGCTTGAAATTTTACACAAATACTTCTTATTAGTGTAGGTCAGTTGGTATTGTAAATGGGCCAAATCGGTCCATGTTTTGATATAGCTGCCATATAAACCGATCTTGGGTCTTGACTTCTTGAGCCTCTAGAGAGCGCAATTCTTATCCAAATTTAATTAAAATTTTGCACGTAGTGTTTTGGTAGCACTTCCAACAACTACGCTAGGTATGGTTTACATCGGTCCATGTTTTGATATAGCTGACATATAAACCGATCTTGGGTCTTGACTTCTTGAGCCTCTAGAGGGCGCAATTCTCGTCCGATTTCACTGTGCACGTAGTGTTTTGGTATCACTTCCAACAACTGTGCTAAGTATGATTCAAATCGGTTCATAATCTTGTATAGCTGTCATATAAACCGATCTGGGATCTTGACTTCTTGAGCCAATAGAGGGCGCAATTCTCAACCGATTTGGCTGAAATTTTGCACGTAGTGTTTTGGTATCACTTCCAATAACTCTGCTGAGTTAGGCGTAAATCGGTATATAACCTGTTATAGCTGCCATACAAACCGATCTGGGTCTTGACTTCCTGAACCTCTAGAGGTTGCAATTTCCATCCGATTTGTCTGAAATTTTGTACATCGGATTCTCCCATGACCTTCAGCATACGTGTCAAATATTGTGTGAATCGGTCTACAACCTGATATAGCTCCTGTATAAACCGATATCCCAATTGACTGAAATTTTGTACATCGGCTTCTCCCATGACCTTCAGCACACGTGTCAAATATTGTGTGAATCGATCTATAACCTAATATAGCTCCTGTATAAACCGATTTCCCAATTGGCTGAAATTTTGTACATCGGCTTCTCCCATGACCTTCAGCATACGTATTAAATATGGTGAGAATTGGTCTATAACCTGATACAGCTCCCATATAAACCGATCTCCCAATTGGCTAAAATTTTGTACATCGGCTTCTTTCATGACCTTCAGCATATGTGTCAAACATTGTGTGAATCGGTCTATGACCTGATACAGCTCCCATATAAACCGATCTCCCAATTGGCTGAAATTTTGTACATCGGCTTCTCCCATGACCTTCAGCATACATATAAAATATGGTGTGAATCGGTCTATAACCTGTTACAGCTCCCATATAAATCGATCTCCCAATTGGCTGAAGTTTTACACAATGACTTCTACTACGGTCATGGCCTAGTAATTCTTATCCATATACCGGGCAAAAAATTCTACAAATGCGATACACAGTGGAGGGTATATAAGATTCGACCCGGCTGAACTTAGAACGCTTTTATTTGTTGCTTATTCATTTTGAATTATTGTTTGAGCTTCAACATCTATACCGAAATAAGCACAAAATGGTTCATAAAATGGTATTGCTTCTATAGAAACCGATCTCCCAGAATCTAGGAATCGCACATATCTCATTTGCCTAAAATTTTGCACATTGATGTCCGTTATGACTTTCATACTCTAGACCTTGTATGGCTTGAAGCGATCATATAGAAACCGTTCTTCAAGAATCTAGGGGTCGCACTTATCTCATTTGCCTTTACCTTTGCTCAGTGATTTCCGTTATGACCTTCAAAATCTTAACCCAGTATGAGTTGAAGCGATTCATAACCTGATATAGCTCCCATACATATGTAACCAATACGGTTCGCTTTCTTCAACCTAGGGTAATTAGACTTTGATATCTCTAGTGTTCGCAGCTTTCCGTTGTCCAACTTCTTGCAGTGTCATGTCGTACTTTTCTTCTTACCCCCAGCCAAGGCTGTAACAAGGTAATTATCTGAATCGATGTTCCCTTATCGTATTCAACGTTCGTCTAATACCCTGATTCAGTGCCTTTCATCTATTACAACGTGATGAATATGCTTTCTTTTTGATGATGTTGAAATCTGTTGCTACCAACTATCATTACTGAGGATTGGGACTTGTTTTTTCCTCAAAGATAATCCCAAACCTTTAAACAACAATTTCATTAGCACTTGAATTTTTTTTCTGAGAATTTTTTCTACCTTTATCACAGGTCTCACTTTACAGCAAAAAAAAAAAAAAAAATGTTAATTGAATTCAATAACAAGCTACTCACAAAAATATTTACGCAATAAACATTTCTTAGGAATTGCCCGTTTTCGTTTTTTTTTCTTTGGGTCTTATGAAATCAAATGAATCAATCATTGTTTGTATACGTAATAAATTTATAAGGATTCTTAAGTTCCAGCAATTTTTCAGATTTCATGCACACATACATCTGCTCTGTCTGGGTGCAAAGCAACAAGACAAGAGGTAAATTATGATGAAAGACATATGCGTATTATCACCACTCGTTTCGTTACGCACCTTTTCTACTTTCCTTTGCTTTCCTTGCCTTATCACAACTCATCACTTCCCACAGTTGTGTCCACCGTGCCATTACCTTTATTTACTTGGGGCTATCACTTTCAATATTGTGTTCGACATAAAGGTGACAACAAATCAATTAGAAGACATCCAATCTTGGCTATTGTTCGACAACAATACAACAATGTACAAATACAAGTATCATTCAGTCATCTATTCATGCACTCATTCGGTTTGATCATCGTCTTGCTCTTCTCGTCCTCCTCATCATCATCATCATCATTGTTCTGTTCTTCTTCTGAGAAAATGTAAGGTAGACATAGCATTTCTGGCAATCCTGCACATGGTGAATGAGTGAAAGACTAATTGAATTACATGACCAACATTTCTATTAAAATGCAAAAAGGGGTTTGATGGTTTTCCTGCATTATATCCCGCTTTGCAATGGGTATTGTGGTCTTATGTGGCTATGTGTATGGTCACAACAAGACATACATGGTGAAAATGAATTTTGAACTTTCTGGATTTATGTCCGATTTTGGAAGATGGAGACTTCTTAGATCAACCACCAATGAAAGGTCATAGTACTAGGCTTCATAGAAACCGATCCTCATCAGTTAATAATAATTTGCCAATATGACTCTTTGGGGTCATTCATTCTGTCATCCATTTTCTGAAAATTTTTAATATTTAAATTTTTTTCCGTGTACAAACTGTAGTCCTTGACCTAAAGCCTAGTGTCATATAACTTTGCCCACAAATTAGTTCGTGACAAATGCTTGCACACATTTACCCATAAATCAATATTTAATTGCATTTCTATGCAAAATCACTCAGATATTGATTACAATTTCAATTTCAAACGAATGACAATTTACAAAGGATTCGACAAGTAATTTACAAAGGATTTGAAAATGATGGCATTTAGAAGATATTTATCAAGAATCTTACCACTGATTTTACAATATAACCAATTTGCTTAAAGAGTGTAAAGAGGAGAAACATTAGAGAATACTAAATAAAAGAAAGCAACATTTACTATGAAAAATAAGTCTAACATGTGAACACCTGTAGGCAACAGGGTGTAAGTATGTATTTTAAAAGCAAAAGGGATTCTCAAAAATATTTGAAACCATTGTTTCAGTGAAACAGTTATTTTTAGATGCTTTTTGAACAATTTTGACAAAATACCCAAGAATAGAGCCGCCTTAGAAAAGTTCTAGCTCGAGTTAGAAAAAAGGTATTGTAATGCAATTTGGATTAGCGCAAAGAAGACGACTCAAGCTAGTCACAACAATTTTTCCCGCCATGTTTTGGGGAAATATTGGCTTGTCGAAAGTCGGCATTTTTTATATCCCAAAAAACAAACGGAAAAATGTATCAAACTTCCTGGAGGTGAGATTTCCAGGTTTCTTCGCTAAATAGTCATAGAATAGTAAGAAAATGATTTTCTGTTGTATTGGAATGGGAAATAAAAATTTTTAAATTCAAAATATTAAACAAATAAAAGCGTGCTAAGTTCGGCCGGGCCGAATCTTATATACCCTCCACCATGGATCCCATTTGTCGAGTTCTTTTCCCGGCATCTCTTCTTAGGCTAAAAAGGATATAAGAAAAGAGTTGCTCTGCTATTAAAACGATATCAGGATATGGTCCGGTTCGGACCACAATTAAATTATATGTTGGAGACCTGTGTAAAATTTCAGCCAATTCGTATAAGAATTGCGCCCATTGAGGCTCACGAAGTAAAATAGAGAGAACGATTTATATGGGATCTGTATCGGGCTATAGACCGATTCAGACCATTATAAACACGTTTGTTGATGGTCATGAGAGAACCCGTCGTACAAAATTTCAGGCATATCGGATAATAATTGCGACCTCTAGGGGTCAAGAAGTCAAGATCCCAGATCGGTTTATATGGCAGCTATATCAGGTTATGAACCGATTTGAACCTTATTTGATACAGTTGTTGGATATCATAACGAAATACTTCGTGCAAAAATTCATTCCATTCGGATAAGAATTGCGCCCTCTATAGGCTCAAGAAGTCAAGACCAAAGATCGGTTTATATGGCAGCTATATCAGGTTATGGACCGATTTAAACCATACTTGGCACAGTTGTTGGATATCATAACGAAATACTTCGTGCAAAAATTCATTCCATATGGATAAGAATTGCGCCCTCTAGAGGCTCAAGAAGTCAAGACCCAAGATCGGTTTATATGGCAGCTATATCAGGTTATGAACCGACTTATATTTTATTTGACATAGTGGTTGAAAGTAAAAATAAAATACGTCGTGCAAAATTTCAGCCAAATCGGATAGGAATTGCGCCCTCTAGAGGCTCAAGAAGTCAAGACCCAAGATCGGTTTATATTTCAGCTATATCAGGTTATGGACCGATTTGAACCATACTTAGCACAGTTGTTGGATATAATAACAAAACACGTCGTGCAAAATTTCATTTCAATCAGATAAGAATTGCGCACTCTAGAGGCTCAAGAAGTCAAGACCCAAGATCGGTTTATATGGCAGCTATATCAGGTTGTGGACCGAATTGAACCATACTTGGCACAGTTGTTGGATATAATAACAAAGCACGTCGTGCAAAATTTCATTCTGATCGGATAAGAATTGCGCACGCTAGAGGCTCAAGAAGTCAAGACCCAAGATCGGTTTATATGGCAGCTATATTAGGTTATGGACCGATTTAAACTATACTTGGCGCAGTTGTTGAATATCATAACAAAACACGTCGTGCAAAATTTCATTCCAATCGAATAAGAATTGCGCACTCTAGAGGCTCAAGAAGTCAAGACCCAAGATCGGTTTATATGGCAGCTATATCAAAACACGGACCGATATGGCCCATTTACAATACCAACCGACCTACACTAATAAGAAGTATTTGTGCAAAATTTCAAGCGGCTAGCTTTACTCCTTCGGAAGTTAGCGTGCTTTCGACAGACAGACGGACGGACGGACAGACGGACGGACATGGCGAGATCGACATAAAATGTCACGACGATCAATAATATATATACTTTATGGGGTCTCAGACGAATATTTCGAGTAGTTACAAACAGAATGACGAAATTAGTATACCCCCCATCTTATGGTGGAGGGTATAAAAAATGCTACGTCATATAAATTCTCTAAATTATGAATGTATAAAATGTAATCAAAATCGGACAGTGGAATTTATTGAAATTTGTCTATTAAACAAATTTTAGGAAAATGTTGTTTGGGACAGATAAGCATAATAAAAAGTCTTTAAAATGTTTATGCAAAATGTAGTGTCACAAAATGCAAAATTTTATGGAAATTTTGGCTTTAAAAAATAATCTTGAGGCGAGGTTGTCTCTAGAGAGATTTACGCTGAAATCTAGTCCCTAAAAAATTTCATTAAAATTTAATCTTTAGAAGAAATTTTTTTGAATTTTTTTTATATAAATTTTGTTTTTAGAATAAATTGTAATCAAATGTTGACTTTAGAAAAAAATTTAGAGAAATATTATCTTTAAAAAATAATTTCGAGGGGGTCCGGCCCATGCTGAAGTTTTGTCATTACAGAATGTTACGCCTCAACAAAATCAGTTTAAAAACAATTTCATTAAAATTTTGTTAAACACACCACCGAAGGATGGGGGTATATTCATTTTGTCATTCCGTTTGCAACACATCGAAATATCCATTTCCGACCCTATAAACTATATATATTCTTGATCAGCATAAAAATCTAAGTCAATCTAAAAATCTAGTCATGTCCGTCCGTCTGTCAGTTGAAATCACACTACAGTCTTTAAAAATAGAGATATTGAGCTGAAACTTTGCACAGATTCTGTTTTTTTTTGTCCATAAGCAGGTTAAGTTAGAAGATGGGCTATATCGGACTATATCTTGATATAGCCCCATATAGACCGATCCGCCGATTTAGGGTCTTAGGCCCATAAAAGCCACATTTTATCCGATTTCGCTGAAATTTGGGACAGTGAGTTGTGTTGGCCCATTCGAAATCCTTCGTTAATTTGGAACAGATGGGCTCAGAATTGGTTATAGCTGTCATATAGACGCATATCTCGGTTTTAGGTTTTGGGCCCATTTATTGTCCGATGTCGCTGAAATTTGAGACAGTGAGTTGTGTTAGGTCCTTCGACATATTTCTGCAATTTGGCCCAGATCGGTCCAGATTTCGATATAGCTGCCATATAGACCGATCCTCCGATTTGCGGTCTTAGGCCCATAAAAGCCACATTTATTATTCGATTTTGCCGAAATTTGGGACAGTGAGTTGTCTCAGGCCCTTCGACATCTTTCTTCAATTTGGCCCTGATCGATTCAGATTTGGATATAACTGCCATATAGACCGATTTCAGTGAGTTGTCTCAGGCCCTTCGACATATTTCTTCAATTTGGCCCTGATCGGTTCAGATTTGGATATAACTGCCATATAGACCGATTTCTCGATTTAAGGTTTTGAGTATTGTCCGATGTCGCCGAAATTTCGGGTCAGTGAGTTAAGTTAAGCCCCTTGACATACTTCTGCAATATGGCACAGATCGGTCCAGACTTGGATATAGACGCATCTCTCGGTTTTAGGTTTTCGGCCCATAAAAAAGACCCATTTATTGTCCGATGTCGCTGAAATTTGAGACAGTGAGTTAAGTTAGGCTCTTCGACGTCCTTCTTCAATTTGGCCCAAATCAGTCCAGATTTGGATATAGCTGCCATGTAGACTGATGTCTCGATTCAAAGTCTTGGCCCCATAAAAGCCGCATTTATAATCCGATTTCACTGAAATTTGACACAGTGACTTGTTAGGCTTTTCGACATCTGTGTCGTATATGGTTCAGATCGGTTTATTTTTAGATATGGCTACTGTACTTATTAATATTTGGTCCAAATCGGAACATATTTCGATATAACTGCTATGGGACATAAGGTATGCAATTTTCACCGGATTTTGAAGAAAGGTGGTTTACATATATACCCGAGGCGGTGGGTATTCAAAGTTCGGCCCGGCCAAACTTAACGCCTTTTCACTTGTTTTTACCAAAAATTTCATTAAAATTTCGTCCTTAAGAAAAATAATTTTTAGGCGTCCCTGGCCTCAATAAAATTTGGTTTTTGTAGAATATTATAAATATGAAATTTTCGCTTTTCGAAAACCTTTTCATATCTACATTGGAATGTCTACTTGAATCAAATTTCTATATAGTAAGAGAAACCTCAGGTGATATCGAGGGCTTCCAGGCTACGTCCCTGATGGGAGCTATATCTACATCTGAACCGATATGGCGCATTTGCAGTCCCCAAACAATGTCTTATATCTGTGCAAAATTTCAAGGTGCTAGCCTTACGCGTTCGACCACTATGGTGATTTCGACAGACGGACTGACATAGCTAGATCGATTCAGGATGTCGAGTCGATCAAGAATATATGGACAGATTTGGACCTTACTTGGCACAGTTGTTGAAAGTCATAATAAAACACTACATGCTCAATTTTGGCCAAATCGGACAAATATTGCGGCTTGTAAGGGCTCAAGATATCAAATCGGGAGATCGGTTTATATGGGACCTATATCTGGTTATAAGCCGATTCGGACCGTATTTGGCACAGTTGTTAGAAATCATAACGGAACACCACATGCAAATTCAGCCAAATCGGACGATAATTGCGGCTAATAAGGGCTCAAGAAGTCAAATCGGAAGTTCGGTTCAAACGGTAGCTATGTCAGGTTATAGACCGATTTAAACCATACTTGGCACACATGTTGGAAGTCATAACAGAACGGCGCATGTAAAAATGTCAGCCAAATCGGACAAAAATTGCAAATTTCAGGGGCTCAAGAATTCAAATCTTCAGATAGGTTGTGGTGGGTATAAAAATCAATAAAATTTGCTCAAAACGTGCATCTTAAAAATGAACATTTCTAAAAACAATTAAAAGTAAAATAAAATGTTTAATACACAAGTTTTTCAAGAATTTGTGACATGTTGAGTTAACAGTCTACATTTTACCATCTGAAAACAGCAAATCTCGGTGATGTTATAGCTAAAAATTACTGTTTCCCATTTCAATTTTTTTTAGCAAACATTTTTGCTGTTTTAACTAACAACAACAAATTTCTCTGAGTGTAGGAGCTGCATTTAAATGATTACGCATTATAGCTCACATATGAAGTATTTGCTCACTCATTTCTTCTTCTACTTCCTTTTATTTCAGAAAACTAATTTTTGCCGTACCTGAGTATTTGGCAGCTAATTGTAAGGTAAGTAGGAAAAGAAAATCTGATATTAATTAGGATAGAAGTTCTATTGTAATTAGTTCCAGAAATTCTAAAATTAAATAGCAATACAAAAATGAAAGGGCTTCCTAGCAATTAACAAAATTTTTCATGCTTTTCCCCTCAACGTTTAATGCCTGTTCAAAGGTTTTTATTGGGATTTACGATTGCCTTAGTGCATTGATTTATGCCAATATGGACGTGTTGTACGCATACAACGCATTGTGGTCTTCGCACAGCCCACAATAATTTGGTCAAGTATTCAAACTTTCATCGCAATCGTCTTATGGGAGGCGTTAACCTCAATTGCGTGTAAAGTTTTTCTGCTGACCACAATGCCAAGAGATTTAAAAACAAAAGCTGGAACTAAAGAGACGGGGAGTTTTGAGGCTATTTACTGAAAACACAATGACCATAAGCTTGCAATGCTATGATGAGGAGTGTTTTGGTTTTATTTTTGCGAAATGCATGTTTCGTTTGAAATGAGAAGGCTTTTTCATAAAGGCTTATTCATAATTCACTTTTTTTCTTTTTAAAATTTGTTTAAGCTTTTTTGTTGTTCCAAAAATGTAAGAATTTTCCAATTTTTTTGTATAACACTGCTGTGCCTGTGGCACCTGTTTTTGCAGTTTTTTTTTAGGGAAACCACAATACAGAATATTTGCAAGGATTTCGTGATAGCTTGGAAAGGCAAACATCACACAGTGAAACCAAACAAATTTTGAAATGATGAATGAATAATGCTGCTCGATTAGTTTACATCAATTCTGGGAAAAAAGCTATAACAATGTGTGTCGGTATGGCTGGAATGGGTCAGTTTGAGCAAGGTAATAGCAAACAGTGTTGCCATAGAAATAAATTTGTTTTCGTGTGATAGTTTTGTTTAAAAAAAGATGTGGAAGGTTCCGTGGGAACTTTAGTAGAAAGATCGGTGGGAGATTCCCGTTGAAGGATTAGTGTAGGGATCTGGTAGAGCTTCAGTGGAAGTATACGTGGGAGTTCTAGTGAAAGGATCCGTGAGATATTTAATGGAGAAATCGGTGGGAGCTGAAATGAAAGGATTCGTTGGAGCTTCAGTGGAAGATTCTTTGGAAACTTTAGTAGAAAGATCGGTGAGAGCATTAGAGCTCCAGGGAAATTCCGTGGAAGAATCGATGGGAGATTCAATGGATGGATCCGAGGGAGATTCAGTGAAAGCATCCGCGGGAGCTGCAGTGGAGAGATCCACAGCAGTTTTAGTGGAATCATTGGTGGAAGATTTCTGTGGAAGTATCCGCGGGAGCTTCAGTAGAAATATCCGTAGGAGCTTCAATGGAATTATCTGTGGGAGCGTTAGTGAAAGAATCAGTGGATGAATAACATCCGGAGGAACAATAGTGCGGCTTTAGTGAAAGGATCCGTGGAAGCTTCAGTAGAATGATACATGGGAATTTGAGTGGAATGTTCCATAGAAGCTCTTGTAAAAGGATCCGTGGGATATTCAGTGGAGAAATTGGTAGGAGTTGAAATGAAAGGATTCATAGAAGCGTCAGTGGAAGATTCCGTGGGAACTATAGTGGAAGGATTGGTGGAGATTTCAGTGTATAAGTATCTGTGGGAGCTCTAGTGAAAGGATCCGTGAGTGTTTCAATGGAAGGTTTCTTGGGAACTTTTCTAGAAGAATCGGTGGATGATTCTTGTTGAAGAATCGATGTAAGGATCTGCTGGTGCTTCAGTGGCAGTATACGTGGGAGCTTTAGTGAAAGGATCCGTGGGAGTTTCTGTGGGATAATCCATGGGAATTTCAGTGAAATTATTCGTTGGAGCTTCAGTGAAAGAATCCGTTGAATATTCATCGGAGAAATTGGTGGGAGCTGAAATGAAAGGATTCTTTAAAGCTTCAGTGAAAGATTCCGCGGGAACTATAGTGGAAGGATTGGTGGAGATTTCAGTGGAACGATCCGTGGGTTCTTCAGTACAAGAATCCGAGTGAGCTTCAGTGGAAGTATCTGTGGGAACATAAGTGAAATAATCAGAGGGAGAAGAACATCCGGAGGAATAGTTGAGCGGCTTTGGTGGAAGTATCCGTTAGAAAAAGTATCCGACAGTGGAATGATCCATGGAATTTCAGTGGAAGGATCTTAGGAGCTCCAGTTAAAGGATTCGTAAGATATTCAGTGGAGAAATTGGAAGGAGTTGAAATAAAATGATTCCTGGAAGCTTCAGTGAAAGATTCTGTGGGAATTATAGTTAAAGGATAGGTGGAGATTTCAGTGGAAGGATTCGTGGGTGCTTCAGTAGAAGGATCCGCGGGTGCTTCGGTGGAAGGATCCGCGGGTGCTTCAGTGTAAGGTTCCTTGGGAACTCTAGTAGAAGGATCGATGGGAGATTCTCGTTGAAGGATTGGTTGAAGGATCGGTGTAAGAATCTGGTGGAGCTTCAGTGGAAGTATACGTAGGAGCTCTAGTGAAAGGATCCGTGCGTTTTTTAATAGAGAAATCGGTGTGAGCTGAAATAAAAGGATTCGTGGGAGTATCAGTGGAGGATTCCTTGAAAACTTTAGTGGAAGGATCAGTGGGAGATTTCAGTGGAAGTATTTGTGGGAGCTTCTGTGGAAATATCTGTGGGATCTCTAATAAAAGATTCCTTGGAAGATTCAGTGGAAGGAAATATGGGAGATTCAATGGATGGTACCCAGAGAGATTCAGTGAAAGCATCGGTGAGAGCTGCAGGGGAGATATCCAAAGAAGCTTTAGTAGAAGTATTGATGGAAGATTCCAGTTTAAGTATCAGAAGGAGCTGCACTTGATATATCCGTGGAAGCTTCAGTGGAAGTATCTGGGAGAAGAACATCCGGAGGAACAAAAGTGCGGCTTTAGTGAAAGGATCCATGAGAGCTTCAGTTGAATGATCCATGGGAATTTCAGTGGAAGGATGGGATATTCAGTGGAAAAATTGGTGGGAGCTGAAATGATAGGATTCGTGGAAGCTTCAGTGGAAAATTCCGCGGGAACCATAGTGGAAGGATCGTTGGAGATATCAGTGGAAGGATCCGTGGGTGCTTCAGTGAAAGGTTGTTTGGGAACTTTAGGATTGGTTGAAGTATCAGTGTAAGGATCTGGTGGAGCTTCATACGAGGGAGCTTGAATAAAAGGATCCGTGGGAGCTTCAGTAGTATGACCAGTGCGAATATCGGTAGAAGGATCTTTCAGAGCTCTAGTGACAGGATCCGTAGGACAAGAAGAAAGAAGAAATCGGTGAGAGCTTAAATGAATGCATTCGTGGGAGCTTCAATGGAAGATTCCGTGGGAACTTTAGTGGAAAGATCGGTGGGAGATTTAAGGGGAAGGATATGTGAAAGCTGCAGTGGAAGTATCTGTTAGAGCTGTAATGAAAGGCTCCGTGAGAGATTCAGTGGAAGGATCGATGGGAGATACAATGGAAGGTTCCGAGGGAGATTCAGTAGAAGCATCTGCTGGGGCTGGAGTGAAAGGATCCACGGGAGCGTTAGTGGAAGCATCGGTGAAATATTTCGTTGTAAGTATCCATGGGAGGTTCAATCGAAATATCCGTGAGAGCTTCAGTGGAAGTGTCTGCGGGAGCTTTAGTGAAAGGATCAGTAGGAGATTCAGTAGAAGCATCGGGAAGAACAACAGTTGAATGATCCGTTGGAGATTTAGCGAAAGGATCTTTCAGAGATTTCAGTGTAAGGATATATGGAAATTTCAGTGGAAGTTTCCGTGGGAACTTTTCTGGAAGTATCAGTGGGAGATTTCAGTGAATTTATATGTGGAGGCTTCAGTGGTAGTATCTTTGGGAGCTCTAATAAAAGGCTCCTTGGGAGATTCAGTGGAGGGATCAATGGTGGGAGCTGATATGAAAGGATTCTTCGAAACTTCACTAGAAGATTCCTTAAAACTTTAGTAGAAGCTAGAAGGGTCAGTGGGAGATTTCCATTGAAGGTTTGGTTGAAGGATCGGTGGTAGGATCTGGTGGAGCTTCAGTGGAAGTAGCAGTGGGAGTTTTAGTGAATGGAGCATTGGGAGATTTCAGTGGAAAGATATGTGGAAGCTTCAGTGGAAGGGTCCGTTGGAACTTTTGTGGAAGGATCGGTGGAAGATTTTAGTGATAGCATTGAAGCAGCGGCAGTAGAGGAATTCGTTGGAACTCTAGTGGAAGATCAGAAAAATATGTGAAAACTTTATTAAAAGTTTCCGGTTGGAGTTTTAGTGGAAGGATCCGTAAAATCTTCTAGGGAATGATCCAGCTCCAATGGTAGGATCTGTGACAGCTACAGTGGAATGATCCATGAGCACTGCAGTATAAGAATCAAAATGGAGCTTTAATTGAAAATTCGTAGTGAGTTTCGATAGAAGGAATGATGATGGGAGACCAGTGTTAGGATCAGTGATAGCTTCAGTGGAATGATTTGTAGGAAATTCCACGATAGGATCGGTCGAAACTTGAGT
Organism: Stomoxys calcitrans; assembly: GCF_963082655.1. NCBI lineage: Eukaryota > Metazoa > Arthropoda > Insecta > Diptera > Muscidae > Stomoxys > Stomoxys calcitrans. The sequence continues at coordinate 200,521,637 of NC_081553.1, forward strand.
GGCATAGTATGTAAAAATTTCAGTGGAAGATTAGTGGGAGCTTCTGGTAAGATCGGTAACAGTTTCAGTGGAAACATTCGTGGTAACTTCGGTGGAAAAATTAGAGGGACCTTCAGAGTAAGAAACATTGAGTTTCTGTAGAATGAACGGTGGGACACTGGAGCTCCCTATGGATCGGCAGTAGATTCGGTGGAAATAGCTGTGGGAGCTTAGGTAAGTGTGCTCATGAGTTTTGAGTAGTGGTGTCACCCGTGAGTCGCGTGATCCTTGAGTGAGATCCAAATGTAATCACGTGATCGTGCGTAAGCGTGATTGAATTCACATTTTTCGTGAATGAGCTTGAATCTCGACTCGACCCGATGAATTACGAGAAACTACAACTCATGAGAAAATCACGAATTAGTGTTGGTATTCTATTCAGCTTTCGGAAAAGTCACTAACATTTTTAATTGTTTCGCGAGCGAAATTTAACTGCAATGAAATGTGTTTGTTTTCATACCAAAACACGTTTTCCTTTAAATATTTAGTTTTTTTTCGAAAATAAATAAGGAGCAATGGTAGCCATAATGGTTTCAAGGGTTGCCACTAGAACTTTTTGCCATTTTTTTTCACTATAGCAGAATACTACTTGTTCGTTTATTTTGTTTATATCGTACCTGTGAGTGGAAAATTACTCACGTGAAAAATTTTAGCGGTGGTTAGCCCCTCCTAAAGCTGGGACATCTGTGAGGGACCATGCCATGCAAAGAAGCCATGTTAAAACTTCTTTCCAAAAAGTTTGCCTCTGTTCCTCTAAAGAATGTTCATGGGCAACTTTTTGCTTTAGTGGAAGAATCAATCTGAGCTTCAGTAATGGGTCACGTGGGCGATTCAGTGTAAGAATCATTGGGAGCTACCGAAGACATTTTTATATATTGGGATGATATGGGTATTAAATAAGAGGTGTTTATAAGTAGTGCGCGATTGTGATTTCAAAATTTGGTCCATCTACCAGGGGGCCACCCCAACTCCAAAAAAAACCCCCAAAAAGGATATGTAGGTCTATTGAGATAATATGAGACTCAAATGAAAGATCTAGGGGAGTAAAAATGAATCTGATATCCAATTTAGGGAAAATACCATTCCCTCAAAAATCCTAAAAGGACATGTAGGCTGTTTGGAAAACAAGGGTCTACAATTAAATAAAATAAAGGGATCCGAGGACCTTTCCCTCTGAATGTCTTGATACTCTGGGTGCAAAATATTTATGAACAATATAAAATGTAGAACATGTAGAAAAAACTTTAAACTTCTAAATCTTCTTTGCAAACAATGGCCTACAAGATTTTATAGTATTATTAAAATAAGGCAACCTTGACGCTTTTCAAATCCTTACTGATTAGAATGCAAATAGTTGATTTCAGCATTCACCACCAGTGGTGCAGTTGCCGCTGATGATACTGATACTCCTGCTGCATCATCCTTGCTAGACAAGGCCCACCTCAAATGAATCAGATTTTACCATACTATCAGAGCATAAACGCTAATGGGACGGACATGGAGGCAGCAGTTACATGATTGCCGTATGACCCAATTACATGCAAACAGTCAGCCCAACAGTCAGACAGGCGGGCAGTTAGTTGGCTTGGACTGTGGCCATGCAGCCTGCCAATTTAATTTAAAGCCAAATATATTAGCCAACATTACCGACTGCTCTCCATACATGTCTATCGAGTGCTGTTGAATAGACGAGAATTTTGTTATTGCTTTCCCCAAAATGTTAGCTTCCCTCAATTTTTGGGCAATGTTATGTTGTGCTACACAACAGCCTTTTGCAACGATTATTGCCACTAAAATGATCGATCAGCTTTCATGATTGAATGACTTTCATAACGCTCACATGGCCATGGTATTGATGTTGGTGCTGGTGTCTATGTCGTTGGTACTATGCCTGTCCATAACGATAATGCAAATTTGTATTGAAAGCAAATTTTAATCCTTATTTTGCATGCAATTCATATAGACAATAGCATTAAATTGCAACATTATATCAAATTATTGTCAATAAATTATTTTGTTGTGCAAAATTTTGTCGAATAATTATGCAATCCTGTATGAATTTGACACAATTGAGTGACGCAACTTAATGGTATGGGAAATTTAAATTGTATAGAGTGGTATAATGTCAGTCAGGAAAGTAGAAGAAGATCGAACCGTGAGTTTTTCTTAAAATCCTTTACATTGGAGAGATTCCGAATAGAGCTGTAGTAGAAATATCCGTGGGAGCTTCAGTTGAAGTATCGCTGGGAGCTGTAGTGAAAAGAACAGTGAGTGATTCAGTAAACGCATCGGGAGGAACAGCAGTTAAACGATGCGTGGTAAATTTAGCGAAAGGATCCGTCGGAGATATCAGTGGAAGCTTGAGGTAAAGGGTCCACGAGAACTTTTCTGGAAGGATCGGTGAAAGATTTCAGTGAAAGGATTTATGGAAGGTTCTGTGTGAGCTTTAATAAAAGGATCTTTGAAAGATTTTTGTAGAAGCATTGGATGGATTCGTGGGTAGGATTAGTGAAAGGGATCAGAAGAATATGTGAAAGCTCCAGTGGAAGTGTTTTAGTGAAAGGATCCGAAAAAGCTTCTGGGGAAGGATTCATGGGAGCTCCAATGGTAGGATCTGTGGCAGCTACAGTGGAATGATCCATGAAAACACTGGTAGTATCTGTGGGAGCTTCAGTGGAAGTATCTGTGGAAGCTTTAGTGAAGCGATCAGTGGGAGATTAAGTAGAAGCATCGGGAGGAATAGCAGTTGAACGATCCGTGGTAGATTAAGCGAAAGGATCTGTCGGAGATATCAGTGGAAGGATATTTGGAGGCTTCAGTGGAAGTTTCCATGGGAACTTTTCTGGATGAATGGGTGAAAGATTTTAGTAGAAGGATTTGTGGAAGGTTCCGTGGGAGTTTTAATAAAAAGTTTGGGTGGGAGATTTTAGTGGAAGCATTGGAGGAATTCTTGGGAACCGTGGGAAGGAACAGTGGAAGGGATCAGAAGGATTTGTGAGAGCTTCAATTGAAGTTTCTGGTTGAAGTTTAAGTGAAAGGATCCGCAAAAGCTTCTGGAGAAGGATCTGTGAAGCTCCAGAGGTAGGATCCATGGCAGCTACAGTGGAATTAATCCATGACAACTGCAGTATAATAATCAAAAGGAGCTTTAATGGAAGATTCGGAGTGAGTTTCGATAGAAGGAATGGTGGGACTAATGAATATGAATATAGCTGGCATATATGTACGTATGAGTTGTTCTAGGCCCTCACATAGCCGAACCGAAAACAGTTCACTCCATATTTAGATATAGCTGTCATAAAGACCGACCTGCAGATATAGGTCATATGTCCATAACAGTAGCATTTATTGCCAGATTAAGCCGACATTTGGAACAGTACATTGCTGCAGGCTATCCCTTGTCTGATTTTAATATGTGGTCCATGTGGACCATATATAGTTACCGGTGCCATATATACTAATCTACCGATTTTACGCATATAAAAGGCATTTTATCACCCAATTTCGTTGTAATTTCGAACATTGAACTGCTTTAGGCCCTCACACCATAGCATGTCCGCCAATGACGATGAACGCCTGGATTCGAATCTTGGCCATAATAAAAATTTTGAACGATGGTTTTTCCCTCCTAAATCTGGCGACATTTGTGAATCACTATGCCATGAATAGAAACCATGTAAAAAAACTTCTCCCTAAAGAGGTGTCGCACTGCTACACGCCATTCGGACTCTACACCACCACTGTGGTACAGGGTATTATAGATTTGTGCATTTGTTTGCAACGCTAAGAAGGAGAAGAGCTAGACCCATCGATAAGTATACGGATCGGCTTAGTATACGGATCACTTTCTGATTCGATTTAGCTATGTCCGTCTGTCTGTCTGTCCATGTATTTTTGTAATCAAGGTACAGTTTGCATTTGTTGTCCGATTAGCACAAAATGTTGCATAAGTCTCTTTTTTGGTCTAAAGACGAACGCTATTGATTTGGAAAAAAATCGCTCCAGATTTAGATATAGCTCCCATATATATCTTTCGTCCGATGTACCCTTTGGTCCGATCCTTACAAAATTTGGCAGAGAGTACTTTTATTGACGTCCCAATATGTGTGCAAAATTTCATTGAAATCGGTATAGATTTAGATATAGCTCTCATATATATCTTTCATCCCATATGTCTTCTTAAAGCTGTAGGAGCCACAATTTTGGTCCAATCTATACCAAATATAGCATGATTTGTTTCGTGTGAGACCCCATATATGTGTGCAATAATTTATTGAAATCGGTTCAGATTTAGATATAGCTCCCATATATAACTTTTATCCGATTTGACCTATTAAAGCTTTAGAAGCCACAATTTTGGTCCGATCTTTACCAAATTAGACACGAAGTGCTCTTTGTGACGTGTGCAAAATTTCATCAGAATCGGATCAGATATATATATATATATAGCTCCCACATATATCTTTCATTCGATATGACCTTTTAAAGCTGTGGTGGCCACAATTTTTTTTGTGATTCCCAACTTGCTCCATAACCTTATATATTGGGTTGCCCAAAAAGTAATTGCGGATTTTTTAAAAGAAAGTAAATGCATTTTTAATAAAACTTAGAATGAACTTTAATCAAATATACTTTTTTTACACTTTTTTTCTAAAGCAAGCGAAAAGTAACAGCTGATAACTGACTGAAGAAAGAATGCAATTACAGAGTCACAAGCTGTGAAAAAAAATTTTCAACGCCGACTATATGAAAAATCCGCAATTACTTTTTGGGCAACCCAATAGTTGCCATATAAACCCATCTGTTGTTTTGACTTCTTTATTGTCTAGAGGGTATAATTCTTATCCGAATTGTCTGAAATTTTGCACGACGTGTTTCGTTATAACTTCCAACTCCTGTGCTAAATTTGGTTTACATCGGTCCATAACCTCATACAGCTGCCATATAAACCGATCTTGAATCTTGACTTTTTGAGCCACTAGAGGGCGCATTTCTTTTCCGATTTGGCTGAAATTTCACAGGAGGTGTTTTGATATGACTTTCAACAACTGTGCTGAGTATGATTCAAATCGGTACATGGCCTGATATAGCTGCCTTATAAACCGATCTGGGATTTTGACTTCTTGAGCCTCTAGAGGGCGCAATTATTATCCGATTTGACTGAAATTTTCTATGAATTGTTTTGTTATGATTTCTAACAACTTTGCTAAAAATGGTTTAAATCGGTTCATAACCTGATATATCTGCTATATAAACCGATATTGAATATTGACTTTTTGAGCCACTAGAGGGCGCATTTCTTTTCCGATTTGGCTGAAATTTCACATGAGGTGTTCTGATATGACTTTCAACAACTGTGCTTTGTATGTTTTAAATCGGTTCATAACCTGATATAGCTGCCATATAAACCGATCTGGGATTTTGACTTCTTGAGCCTCTAGAGGGCGCAATTATTATCCGATTTGACTGAAATTTTGCAAGAAGTGTTTTGTTACGATTTTCAACAACTGTGCTAAATATGGTTAAAATCGGTTCATAACCTGATATAGCTGCCATATAAACCGATCTTGAATCTTGACTTTTTGAGCCTCTAGAGGGCGCAATTTTTATCCGATTTGGCTGAAATTTCACATGAAGTGTTTTGTTATAATTTCCAACAACTGTGCTGAGTATGATTCAAATCGGTACATGGCTTGATATAGCTGCCATATAAACCGATCTGGGATTTTGACTTCTTGAGCCTCTAGAGGGCGCAATTATTATCCGATTTGACTGAAATTTCACATGAATTGTTTTGTTATGATTTCTAACAACTTTGCTGAAAATGGTTTAAATCGGTTCATAACCTGATATATCTGCTATATAAACCGATATTGAATATTGACTTTTTGAGCCACTAGAGGGCGCATTTCTTTTCCGATTTGGCTGAAATTTCACATGAGGTGTTCTGATATGACTTTCAACAACTGTGTTGAGTATGATTCAAATCGGTACATGGCCTGATATAGCTGCCTTATATTCCGATCTGGGATTTTGACTTCTTGAGCCTCTGGAGGGCGCAATTATAATCCGATTTTACTGAAATTTTGTATGAAGTGTTTTGTTATGATTTCCAACAACTGTGCTTTGTATGTTTTAAATCGGTTCATAACCTGATATAGCTGCCATATAAACCGATCTGGGATTTTGACTTCTTGAGCCTCTAGAGGGCGCAATTATTATCCGATTTGAGTGAAATTTTGCAAGAAGTGTTTTGTTACGATTTTCAACAACTGTGCTAAATATGGTTAAAATCGGTTCATAACCTGATATAGCTGCCATATAAACCGATCTTGAATCTTGACTTTTTGAGCCTCTGGAGGGCGCAATTTTTATCCGATTTGGCTGAAATTTCACATGAAGTGTTTTGTTATAATTTCCAACAACTGTGCTGAGTATGATTCAAATCGGTACATGGCCTGATATAGCTGCCATATAAACCGATCTGGGATTTTGACTTCTTGAGCCTCTAGAGGGCGCAATTATTATCCGATTTGACTGAAATTTTCTATGAAGTGTTTTGTTATGATTTCTATCTACTTTGCTAAAAATGGTTTAAATCGGTTCATAACCTGATATATCTGCTATATAAACCGATATTGAATCTTGACTTTTTGAGCCACTAGAGGGCGCAATTATTATCCGATTTGGCTGAAATTTTCTACAACGGCTTCTGCCATGACCTCCAACATACGTGTCAAATTTGGTCTAAATCGGTCTATAGCCTGATACAGCTCCCCTATAAACCGATCTCCCTATTTTACTTCCCGATCCCCTAAAGAGAGCAATTCTTATTCGATTTTGATTTTATACAATGATTTCTACTATGGTCTCCAACATTTAACTCAATTAGCATAGCAAATCTTTTCGTTTATCCTTTTTTTGCCTGAAATGAGAAAGCGGGAAAAGAACTCATCAAATGCGATCCATGGTGGAGGGTATATAAGATTCGGCTCGGCCGAACTTAGCACCCTTTTACTTGTTCTTTCTTTCATCTGTCGCTTTTTCTGCTCTGAGAGTTTTTCAAAAGTATTGCTCGCCTTATTAAAATTCATGGTCACCGTGTTGCATATGCCAAACCAGCGTGCGAAACTCTTAGGGATTGACAAGAACAACAAATTATTAGACATTGCTTCTTTGCAATAACTTAGTGAGTGTTTTATTTGAAATGACCGTATACAAGATTTCGATGTGTTGCATTCGTTCGCAACAAAAAGTCTCTTATTTAAGATTAACTTTAATCGCCTCATCCTCTTTGATATCAGTGACATTCTTCCCCGTTCCTTAATGGCCTGTTGGAGGGATCTATGTAGGAATATTTAGGTTTTATATAGGATTCCTCATTATGTTGCTTAATAAAAAAAGAAAAGTTGAATGTGACTTTGTGACTTATTCGTTTGTTATGATGTAGATATTCTTGTATTACAACGAACTTCAAATTTCAATTTTGTATGAAATTTCTAGTACTTGCTCTTATGTTTTCCGAAATGTTCTCCTGGGACATCAACCTCGCTTAAATGTATCAGGTTTAGGTGAATGGTAATCTCTGTATTAAAGTAGAATGTTTTGCTTTATCCCTAAACAGGATCAATGTAATGTACTATGTCAGTTTGCGAGTAAATGGATATGGCTTGTCATCGGTGTTAACGCCTCCCCCCAGTAAATGTGGTCTTCTTAAATTACATACATATCTAATGTTTCTTGTTGGTACCACCTCTGGAAAGCTTAGAAATGTCAGAGGTAGAACATATTTGAAATAAATTCATTAAAATTCATTTAAACAAGAGAATAGCCAGCCCGCAGAGACCTATGGTCGGTCTTTTGCTTTTTCTTCTACATTTTTTTTTGTGTTTTGTGTTGGTGTTTTGTTTCTGTCTTTTTACTTACTTTTGCTATCTTGGCAGCATTTGTACCTTCATTATCGTTAGGACGATGATATACCGATAATCGCAGCAGTATGCAATGAAGAAAAGTAGAAGTAGTAGAAAAAAAAAAATGAAAACACACACACACAACCATACTCCCAAATGGAAAGTTAATTCAACATCTTAAACAGACTTTACACTGCTCCAATATGGTGGCAGTCATTTTTCATGGATACCCATAGACCTGGCGGGTGCTAGGGAGCACAAGAGCCGGTTTTCATTACTGTCACCCAACAGCCTCTATGTGGATAATAGAAGACAACGAAGCAGCTAAAGAAAAAGGCGTTCCTTTCTGGTCATGTACCCAATGTCCTTCCTGCACACGGACATTTCGCCATGCAAACTTTCAACTCTTAGTGGTAGCGGTGTTAACTAAGTTTTAATGACTTTTGAAACATATTGCTGCGCTTTTTGTTGCGAGACGCCTGAATTGCCTTGTGCGCAGCGGCATTTAGGAAGGTAAATTAAGTGCATGCCAATACTGGAGAATTAAATTAAATTTTTAAATTGAAATTTTAAATGTCTGATTATTGGTAAGGGGGAAATGAAAATGAAATTTCCCTTTTATGGTCGTTTTCGAAATGCTAACAAAACTGGTTTCAATAATCAAGTCGAATATGAATCGGATATTTATATTAGAGACCAAGTATCTGTGGGCCGCTTGATCGCCAAACGGACATGCAGCCGACCTGAACAATATGGGACTCAAATGAGAGGAATGTATGTAGACAGTAAAGTGCAAAAGTGTGTGTGCGTATTTGCCCATCACTGGTGTAGTTATACAGATTCCAAGCCTGCCGTATTTTATTGGGTTGCCCAAAAAGTAATTGCGGATTTTTCATATAGTCGGCGTTGACAAATTTTTTTCACAGCTTCTGACTCTGTAATTGCATTCTTTCTTCTGTCAGTTATCAGCTGTTACTTTTAGCTTGCTTTAGAAAAAAGTGTAAAAAAAAGTATTAAAGTTCATTCTAAGTTTTATTAAAAATGCATTTACTTTCTTTTAAAAAATCCGCAATTACTTTTTGGGCAACCCAATAGTAAGACTCCTCTCTTTCATAATGGACGTCGTTTTTACATTAATGAAGGCACCCTTAATGCCAAAAAATCTACTCTTGCAGAGTAATTTAATTTCAAAGAAAAAAATTCCATTTATTCAGATAAGTGATCGGATGTCTATTTCTTACTAAAGAGGATGGTATACCGTTTAATAGTTAAAAAAGAATATTAGCCAAGTGGCCGCCACGCTTACAGAACCATATATTTTTCATTAAATTTTCAAAGAGTCCTCGAAAGCCTCACGAAATCTTTCTTTGAGGTCGTATATCGACGCTGGCCTGTTGGCGTACTCGCTCTACCCCAAAAAATGAAGTCGTAAGGAGTCAAATCACAAGATCTCGGTGGCCAGTTGTGATCACATCTTCCAGAGATAATAGGGCCCGGAAACCTTTGCCTTAGAAGAACAATAGTTTTGTTGCCTGTGTGGCACGTAACGCTGTCTTGTTGAAAGTAACCCTTGCCCAGATCAATACCATCTAACTCTGATCATTTATCAACTCTCAATTGCGTAATCCAAAAACACCGCTGGACCTTATCTTTCGCTCGGCCCAAAGGCAGAAGTCGCATGGTGTTAGATCACAAAATCTCGGTGCCCACATTGTGGGGTCAAAGGGCCCCATTATCTCTTCCAGAGATAATAGGGCCCGGTCACTTTTCCAGTAAAAGAGTAACCGTTTTGGTGCTTATATGGCAAGTAGTGCCGTCCTTATTGAAAGTAAACGTTTTCCAGATCAATACCATCTCCGACCATAGAAATCATGTATCATCTCTCGAACCCCGCTGGATCATAAAGCTCATCAAAGAGCGCATCCATCGATGAGGATCGAGATTCTTCTAAACAATAACTCTTGGGTCCTTCGAGCCCCAGACGCGACTTTTTTGAATGTTGACGTAGCCACTTGAGGTGAAAATGGGCCTAATACGCCAAGATGATTTTACAAATTTCATCAGTATCAATGATTTCACCATTTGTATACCCAGCACCATAGGATGGGAATGTACTAATCTAGTCAGATTTAGATATAGCTCCCATATAAACCGATCTCACGATTTGACTTCTTAAGCCCCTGGAAGCTGCAATTTTTGTCCGATCAGGCTGAAATTTTGCATGTGTTCTGTGGTGACTTCCAACAACCGTGCCAAGTACAAGCCAGATATTACAGCCTTAAGGCAGTGCGATGGATTGGGAAAGCCGTCGCAACGACACAAAACGGTGACGAACTACGTAGCTGTCATGAGACGAGGCATGAATTTGGCTTTGGATTTGTGTTTCGTCGGAGACTAAAACACCTAGACTTTACTCCGAAGGACAAGAGGCTAGCCACAATCCGCACAAAAACCAAATTTTTCAATATCAGCTTTATTTGTGTCCATGCCTTGACGGAAGACAAGGACGAGCAGACCAAGGATATTTTCTACGAGCGCCTAGAGAGAGAATAGGACCGCTGCCCAGCCCATGATATAAAAATCGTTCTGGGAGATTTCAATGCAAAGATAGTGAAGGAAAATATATCTGGTCCAACAGTCGGAAAATGTTACCTGGTTGTACTCAGAACAAGAAGTAAGGAACCAAATTGATCACGTTGTAATAGATGGAAGGCATTAATCTAGTGTGGTAGATGTTTGATCGATCCGAGGAGGGATTATAGATTTGGATAATTACCTTTTTGCAGCAAAAATTTGCGCACCCGATTGAGCGTGGCGAGAGAAGTACGAAGCTGGATATTGAAAAGATGCAAATGCAACAGATGGCTTAAGCATACTCCACTCGGCTTACCCGGCTGCTTGATAAAAGCACTTCTTGCACCGATGATATAAAGGCGCAGTGGCAACCCGCTCAATGGAAAATGCCGCTAAATTTTGTACTCGGAAACACACGGTACGATCAAGAGTATTGAAATGCTACTGAAGCCAATAATGCGACATACAGAGCAACCCCGAAATTCACCAGATGGTGGAAAGGTATCGGGAGAAAATGAAGAGGAGAAATGTATATTCCGCAGAAAAACAGGGAATGGAATGATGTGAGTGTAAACAAATTGAGATGTGCAGGAGTCCGAATTAAACTGAAAATTTTACCAAATAACCGAACATGAAACCGATGCCTTTGGTGCAGGCTTATCGTCCTGCAGAGATAAAGAAGGAAGGCTGTTAACTGATAAAATAGTGTGCTTGGGATATGGAAAGAACATTTTTTCCAGCTCTAGAGTCCGACGATGGCGGCGACGAGGATTCCGCAGATATTGATTGTATATATCCTAGTCAAATTGAAGTCCAGGTAGCAGTGATCTGACTGAAAAACAACTAAAAAGGCTTTAAGTTCGGCCGGGCTGAACTTTGGATAACCACCACCTCGGGTATATATGTAAACTACTTTTCGTCAAAATCCGGTGAAAAATGCATACCTTATGCCTCATAGCAGCTATATCGATTCGTGTTACAACATATTGGTATTTTTAGTAGCTATATCTAAAAATAAACCGATTTGACACGGATACGACACGGATGTCGAAAAGCCTAACAAGTCACTGTGTCAAATTTAGGCGACATCGGACAATCAATGCGCCTTTTATGAGTCCGAAACCTTAAATCGAGAGATCAGTCTATATGGCAGCTATAGCCAAATCTGGATCGATCTGTGCCATATTGCAGAAGTATGTCGATGGGTTTAACTTAACTCACAGTCCTAAATTTCTGCGACATTGGATAAAAAATGCATCTTTTATGGGCCCAAAACCTTAAATCGAGAGATTGGTCAATATGGCAGCTATATCCAAATCTGGACCGATCTGGGCCAAATTGTAGAAGGTTGCCGGAGGGCCTAACACAACTCACTGTTCCAAATTTCAGCAAAATCGGATAATAAATGTGGCTTTTATGGTCCTTATACCCTAAATCGTCGGATCGGTCCATATGGCAGCTATATCCACAGCCGGACCGATCGGGTATAAATTGAAAAAGGATGTTGGGTAGCCTTACACAACTCACTGTCCCAAATTTCAGCAAAAGCGGATAATAAATGTGGCTTTTATGGGCCTAAGACCTTAAATCTGCAGATTGGTCTGTGTGGGGGCTATATCAAGATATAATCCGATATAGGCCATCTGCGAATTTAACCTGCCTATGGACAATAGAAGAATCTATGCAAAGTTTCAGCTCAATATCTCTATTTTCAAAGACTGTAGCGTGATTTCAACTGACGGTCAGACGAACAAATTCGTCATACTAATTACCAATCGTCATATAAACCAAGTGAGATTTCTGCATAAGTGTTGTAGAAATTGTCCACTAGAAAGAAAAAGTCATATAGCATAATTCAATACAAGCCCTAAACCCACCAATCATAAAATGAAAACTATCGCCAAAAGTAAACTCAGTGGACTTATAAGCATATCTTCAGGACGATTATATCATAATGAGTTGCGTAAAAATCCTTGCTGAACGCCTGGGTTGGTTTTCCCCTCCTAATAGTTGGTTTTCCCCTCCTAATGCTGCCAACATTTGTGAGGTACTATGGCATGTAATACTTCTCTCGAATGAGGTGTCGCACTGCGGCACGCCGTTCGGACTCGGCTATAAAAAGGAGTCCCCTTATCATTGAGCTTAAAACTTGAATCAGACCGAAGTCATTGATATGTCAGAAGTTTTCCCCTGTTCCTTAGTGGAATGGTCATGGGCAAAATTTGTTGTTGTTGTAGGCTAGGTTAGGTAAGGTTAAAAAAGGGTGCATATATTAATTCGCCCCATGCCACTTCATACTAAAAAGTAACATCGAAAAAGAAAATCTAAGTCAGGAATTCCGTGCTGCTTACAAAATCTCAAATTGTTTTGGTTCATGTCTGGAATTCCAACGCCTTATCAACATCCCCACATGCCCTACACTTGGTATCATTGCCACACCGATTTTGCATAAGTGAGCTCATAGTCCTATGTGTCCTGTAATGATACCGAAAGCTATACTAACTTCCTGCTTACTTCCTTTCAGTAATAACCACGTTTTCTTACAATCTGGATTTCCCCATAGGATTTTCGTCGTCCTACCGACCCTTTCGCTGTTCCACAGGGTTACATGCGCGTTCGTAGCTCACTCCATTAACTCGGACTTAGTCGACCCGAAAGGTTTCAGCATTCCACTGGCCTTTACTGCCAATTCGTCTGCTTTTTCCCCCTTACTCTGCTATAGCCCGGCAAACCTACGATTCGGATCGTGTCATCCTCTGGGAAGGCGTTAATCTCGTTCTTACACTCCAAGACTGTTCGTAACCTTACCTGGTAGCCAGTTGACTGCCCGCAAAGATGTTAATACTCAACGTCTTCGCGTTAACACCACATCACCTTAGGCAATCCTTGATCGCACGTATCTCCGCCCGTATCTCCGCCCGTATCTCCGCCCGTATCTCCGCCCTTATCTCCGCCCTTATCTCCGCCCGTATCTCCGCCCTTATCTCCACCCGTATCCCCGTCTGCAGGACCGTATTATGGTCAGACAGTCTAAAACAGTTTTCAATCCCTGGGTTCTCAATGTAAACCCCCAAACCCTCTTTGTCCTCTAGCTTTGATCCATCGCTGCAGCATGATCTTCCAGATGGCAATGCCAGAGTTTTCGTGCAGAATTTTTGAGTCGAAACCTTAAAGCGTTGCGCAGAATGTAAAAATGTCCAAACGGGCCGAACTGTATAATATAAAGTTCAGGTGACAAGAAAATTTTGTAATACAAGTCACGTTTCATATTTCAGTGAAATAGGGCATGAAATTCACTATTTAGTAGTTTCGAAGTGTTTGGGGTCAAACTAAGGGTTTTGCCTTTCGAAATAAAACATAGGAAGTTTTATGTTTAAAATTCAAATGTGGTGGTGATTGTTTATTGTGATGTTCTTTTCTATGTTATTTAAATTCATTAGTTATAAGTAGATCGTAGTGTTTAAGTAGCAAATATTTAGGTTTAGATAGCACAATTCATAGATTTAAGTAGCAGTAGTAAGTAGATTAAAATTTAAATTATGAGTATAGTTGATTGTAGTAGATAGACATTGTATTTAACAGGTGGGGGGTTTGCAATATTAGAATTAGTTGGTGTTGTATGTTGTGTCCCGCACTTATGGTTGTTGTGATGTTGCAATTGTGGGTCGAGTGTAGATTTGGTTTTTGAGTCGGTTGTTATTGTGTCACTTTGTATCTAAAATGTTAAATATATTAGTTCACTGTTTCAAAGTTTATTGTTGCAATGTTCACTCTAGTTATATATGTTTGTATGTATGTTCACTTTTTACTTTTCACTTCACTTGGGTTTTCACTTTGAGGGGGAGAGAATACGATGCGCGGGTTTGAGATTTAAAACGAGACTGATCTTTTTCTGGTTGTTGCTTGTCACTTGGACCCCGCGAAAACGGTCAACTTTCCAAGCTACAAGCAACAATTCCAGGTAAACAAATATGAAGTCAAGGCGGAATCAGCGATTAAGAACTTACTTCAATGTACCGTTATGCACAGTGGGTCATGTGCATACGTGAACGCATGTCTGCACATGGGTGCACATGACTTCATGTTCAAACGTACTTTGAACATTCTCCCCCTCCAAGTGACGAAGTGACATCTTACCTTTTTAATCCTGGTTTCTTGCCTGTGAGGTGACTGGGCCGACGAACACGTATCCCCAATCTGTCTCCTGGGCGAAGACGGCTCCCAATCCGGGTTGTACAACACCACTCCTCCGGAGGTGGGCGTAGGCATCGGCCCCTACCTCTACATCGATTGGTTCGTTGCCTCTAGGGTCAGCATCTGCCAAAGAAAGGGATCTTAGGCTGCTTGTGGGGTCGGGAATGATGGGATCTGAATAGGGTCGTCGCGGCAAATCCCGGGTCACCACTGCCCGGATGGTATACATGGTCCTCCTCGACGCATGCCTTGACCGAAGTCTTATTGTTGCCAGACGGTGCCCTCTGCGCTCTCTCGTTGGTATCCCCAGGCGAGTTACTGTGGCTGCCGCGATTCGGGTGATGGTCGATGCCTGGCACAAAAGTACCCGTACCCCAGCCCAATCGTCCTGCTCCTCGGGTGCCAATTCCACCATCGCCGTGGGTACAAAAACAGTGGCCCGGCTGTAAGGTATCTCGACCGGGGGAGGGCCTTGGACGATGGGCATCTGGTTGGCTGGTTCGATT
Organism: Stomoxys calcitrans; assembly: GCF_963082655.1. Classification (NCBI taxonomy): domain Eukaryota; kingdom Metazoa; phylum Arthropoda; class Insecta; order Diptera; family Muscidae; genus Stomoxys; species Stomoxys calcitrans. The sequence continues at coordinate 200,536,860 of NC_081553.1, forward strand.
GCAAGTTGCCGTGGGTTGGCAATCTCCATTGGGGGCGGGCTGTAGCTGCCGTATGTCTCCCTAAGCTGTGGGGCTCCATGCAGCATTGTGTGATGGCGGTAGTCGCATGTTCGGCAGGCAGTGACCACGGGGCAGTCTGGGGCCAGATGGCTGCGCGCCAGACAGTTCCGACAGTAACTCCGTCTCTCAACTGTCTCGTATCTCTGATACGGTGTCATTTGCCGGAACCGCGGGCATGACCGTATGGCGTGGTCCTCCTGGCAGAGGCCACAGGCATACTGCCAAGATGCGGGGCGATACCTGGGTTCCCGTGGGTCGAAGCGAGGGCGTGTGGGTCTGGCGGGTCGTGGGGACTCTGGGCGAGGTAAATATCCGGCCATTATCTGTAACCAAAATCTCGTGAGTACCGTGTTTTGATGTGATTATGAATTGCTAGGGGTGTCTGAGAATAATTTGACAATCTTAGTTATGGGTCGACTGACTATGCCATTGGAAGTTCGAATATCTACAACTCGAGTGTTCTGATCAACACCGGGGTATGTTTTAAAAACTCGTCCTAACTTCCACTCGGTGGGATATCTCTCATCCCTGATGACAACTAAATCATTGACCTGTATGTTATCTTGCTGATACTTCCATTTGTATCTACGGTGAAGCTCATTTAAGTACTCTGACTTCCACCTCTGACAAAAGTTTTGGGATATAATCTTTAATCTCTTCCACCGATTTGCAAGCGTTATGTCCTCCTCTGAGATGTCGGGTTCTGCCGGGGTCAAAAGGGAAGAGCCTATAAGGAAGTGAGCTGGGGTCAAGGGTGCTAAATCGTTAGGGTCTTCAGAAGCTGGACTAAGGGGTCGTGAATTGAGGCAGGCCTCGATACGTGCCAATATGGTTGACAGTTCTTCGAACGTGAAGTTCATTTTGGGCATAGACTTCTTAAGGTGTATCTTGAATGATTTAACTCCTGCCTCCCACAATCCCCCCATATGGGGAGCTCCTGGAGGAATAAATTTCCACTCTAAATTCTGATGAGCATGTTGCTGAATGGCGCTGCTCTGTAAACTTTTCATAAACTCTTTCTGATCTTTCTTGAGCATTTCTGCTGCGCCTATAAAATTCTTTCCATTGTCGGAATATATCTTTTCTGGGCACCCTCTCCTTCCTATGAAACGAGCTAATGCCGCCAGAAATGATTGAGTCGATAAATCACTTGTTGCTTCTAAGTGGATGGCTTTTGTCGCACAACAAACAAATATGCAGATATAACCCTTGGTTATTAAACACGCTCGTGCTGTTAAGCTTTTGATTCCGAAGGGTCCTGCAAAATCTACCCCTGTATTCGTAAAGGGTCTGGATAAAGTAGTACGCTCGGGTGGAAGAGATGACATAATTTGGGTCTGAGTCTTTAATCGATATAGGGTACAAACTCTGCAATTGTGTATAACTTTCTTGATCAACTGTTTCAATCTGAATATCCAAAACTCCGTACGGATGAGCCGGGTCATAAGTTGATTGCCTCCGTGCATTGAGACTTTATGAACAAATTCCACTAGAAGGAGTGCAAATCGCGAATCATATGGGATTAAGATTGGATGACGTTCGCTGTACGTCAAAGCTGGCGATTGAACTAAACGACCATTGGATCTAATTACTCCTTTTCTATCTATGAAGGGGTTGAATGGTAAAAGACTACTTCTAGGTGAAAGCCTTTTCTTTTGGGTCAAAGAACTGTATTCCTCAACGAAGTAATGTTTCTGAGTTGCCACTATAAGACGCATCTTTGTGTCTATGAGCTCTGGGCTGGTTATTTCTTGCGATGAAATTTTAAGTGAGGATCTAGTTGAACCTGTGTTACGCCAGAACCTAACTGCGTAAGACAAAACACGATATGCTCTAGCTAAAGACGAAAATCGAGTCAAAGGGTCATCAAAAGTGCCTGTTGCGAATACTTTAACTTGTTTTGCTTCAAGATTAGTGTCTGTATTAACTCGGTCTTGCGGCCACTGATCATGCGGCAATTTGAGCCACTGGGGTCCCGTCCACCATAAATTATGAGCTATTAAGTCGTCAGGAGAACAGCCACGACTTGCTACATCTGCAGGATTATATTCTGAGTCAACATGTTTCCAATTCTCACCGCCGACGTTCTCTAATATCTCTGAAACCCTGTTACCAACGAAAGCGCTCCATGAGCATGGTGGCTTTTGTAGCCAGGCTAGAACGATTGTAGAGTCGGTCCAGAAATGGGTCGTAAACTTTGATAATTGAAGCTTAGGCACAATGGCATTTGTTAACTTTGACAACATAACTGCACCGCATAATTCTAACCTTGGCAGAGAGATTTTCTTAACTGGGGCTACTCGGGTCTTGGCTGCTAGAAGAAAAGTGTCTACAGTTTTATCGATGTGTTCAACGCGTATATAAATTGTGGCTGCATATGCGCTTTCTGACGCGTCGCAGAATCCATGTATTTCCACAATACTAGCAGGTGTAAACCGAACCCATCTTGGTATCGATACAGTGTCTATAGAATGGCTACCTCTCACAAAGTTATTCCAGTTCATTTGAGTCACTGGCTTCAACGAGTCGTCCCATTCTACCTTATCTAGCCAAACCTGTTGCATGATTAACTTGGCTACAACTATTACTGGCGCTAACCATCCACATGGGTCGAAAAACTTTGCTATCGTTGATAATACTTCTCGCTTGGTGCTCATTTGCTTTTCTTCAACTGTAGGGGCCGTAAAAGTGAAATTATCACCTGATATATTCCAACGAATTCCTAGGGTCTTTGTCGAAGAAGCTTCGGAAATATTTAACCAATCTATTGGAAGAAGCATGTCTTCATTTAAATCCTTTAACAAACGTGTGTCATTTGACGCCCATTTTCTTAGCTCGAAACCAGCTGATTCTAATGCGGAGGCTAATTCCTTCCTAGCTGCTGTAGCTTCTTCTATGGAGTGTCCGCCCGCTAATACATCATCGACATATAAATTTTCTTTAATAATTCTTGATCCTAACGGATGAGAATCTTTCACGTCTTCTGCTAACTGGAGAAGGGTCCTAATCGCTAAAAATGGGGCGCAATTTATGCCGAAGGTAACAGTTAAGAGTTCGTAATCCTCAATTGGGTGGTTTTCTGATTTACGAAAGAGAATTCTTTGAAAAGCTGTTTGATTGGGGTCTACTAAGATCTGACGATACATTTTTGTCACGTCTGCATTGAAGACGTACTTAAAAAATCTCCATTTCAACACTTGTAGCACAAGGTCTTGCTGAAGTATGGGTCCTGTATGTAAGATATCGTTAAGACTTTTCTTGTTTGATGTTGGGCTAGATGCGTTAAAAACCACTCTAAGTTTTGTGGTAACCCTATCTGGTTTGATAACTGCATGGTGAGGTAAGTAGTAGTGAGGGGTCTTGTATACGCTGTTTGGGTCTACCTTCCTCATGTGTCCTAATTCCAAATACTCTAATATGGCTGCATCATAATGTGCTTTAATATCTGGGGTCTTAGACAACTTTTTCTCCATTCTATGAAACTGTGCCAATGCGATGTTCCTAGATGAACCGATCTCTGAACAGCTTTTAAAAGGTAAAGTTACGATATATCTCCCCGCCTCATTACGTCGTGTTGTATTTTTGTAATTATTTTCGCAATAAATATCTTCTGCTGACCTCAAAACCTTTTTTGGGGTCTCTTCCACCTCCCAAAAGCGAGTGATTATCTTTTCTAATGATGATGCACTATAAAGTGTGATTTGTCTGTCGGATTTAGGGTCTTCCGTAATGGGTCCTCCTATGATCCACCCAAAAACGGTGTCCTGCGCTATAAGTGATCCAAAGGATTTCATAGTACCGCCTTTTGTGAATATAAGGGGTCCAATATCTAATCCGATTAACATGTCCACGGGTCGACTTTCAAAGAATCGGGGGTCCGCGAGACTAAGGTGTGCAAAATCTCCAAATTGATTTTGCCTTAAATTGTGTGTTGGTAAATGAGAAGGTAGGGTCTTTAAGACTGGTGCCCAAACCTCCAGCTCAAAACTAGGATTTACTCGTGAGCAAAGATTGAAGACGCAAGCTTTTGTCGATGTTTCAGAAACTGCGTCGCTTAAACCTGTGACGTGAATTAAATTCTTAACTGTTGGAAGTTGCAATTTGTTTCTAATTTTTTGTGATATGAAAGTTGATTGTGACCCAGGATCGATGATTGCCCTGGCATCATATCTATGTCCTCTAGATTTGATTTGAACTATTGCTGTGAACAAAAGTGTCTCTTTGGGTTGCGGAGTGGGTCTGATTTCCTGAAGTGTCAAAGTCGTTGAACAAGGTGCTTCTAAACAAGGTGTGGACTGTATATTTGGCGATACCGATGGTTGTACTAGGGTGGTTAAAGCGGCAGCACTGGTACTAGGGCGTGCGTATTCGCTAACCGGTTGAGCTAGGGTGGTAGGATCAGTAGCACTGGTGCTAGGTCGTGCTTCCTGTCTACCGGGTTGAACTAAAGTGTTGAGAGCGGCAGCACTGGTGCTAGGTCGTGCTCCGCCTCGTTGGTGTGTGCCTGTTGTAGGGTACTGGCTCTGGTTGCCTTTATGTATCAAACTGTGGTGTCGTTGACTACATTCCCTACAACTAAAACGACTTTTACACTCCCTGACTCCATGATCCGAAGAAAGGCAGTTATAGCAAAGATGACCTGTCTTAACAATGTTTATTCGATCGTTGATCGACCTTTCTAGAAATTGAGGACATTCTCGCAAAGAATGATTGGATTTACAAAGTTGACAAACCGGTTTGTTATTCTGAGCATTATAGTGTGATTGTGTGTTGTTGCTGGGTCTTGAGCCCGTGTTCTTGAAATTGGGATTTACATTTGTTTGAAAACTATTAACTCGCTTTTCCCGCTTATCGTACTCCGATCTGGGTTGATTATATCTCGAATATTGTGGCTTGATATTGCCGACTGATTCTAGGGTCTTGAATTTATGGGTCAAAAATACATCTAGTTGATTCCACGATGGAAGAGACGAACAATCTGCTAGGCTGCTTTCGAATTCTTCTAAAAATATTCTTGGTAGTTTGGTTGACACAAGATAAACTAAGATTGGGTCCCATCCCCCCGTTTCTACTTCAAGGGTCTGTAAAGTTTGGGTACAACTACCTATAGTGCGCTGTAATTTCTGGATTGTTGACGCGTTATCAACGGAAACCGAAGGTAAATTAAAAAGAGCTCGCAATTGCTCATTTACCTGCATGCGTTTATTTTCGTACCTATGAACGAGATTTCTCCACGCTATGTCGAAACCCTCATGGGTCAGTGGAACATTGGAAATTATTTCGCGGGCTTCTCCTGCTGTTTTCTGGGTTAAGTGAAACAACTTCTCGACTTTACTTAATTTTGAATTGTTAATGTAAATTGCTGAAAATAAGTCCCTAAAGGTAGGCCATTCGCGATATCCCCCTTTAAAAACATCTGTGTCACAGGGCGGCAATCTTAGAGCTGGTGAAAAAATCATTAGTGTCTCGCTGTTGGGTCATCGATATTCTCTCCTGTTTTTCTTGATCTTGTTGCTCGTTAAGGGCCAAAATTTCTCCGTTAAGAGAGCTTAAACACCGTTTATAAGTTTCTAGTGCCTGTTTGTAGCTATTTCGAAGCTTAGTTTTATCTATAGGTGTCTCATCCTTTTCCGGAATGCGATCCCTACAATCTAAGTATGCCTTCTTGATTTGATCCCATAAAGAATTGAGTTCTACCCGCGTGATTTCTAACGAATGTATATTATCATCCGACTTAGCCGCGGAGTAAACGGTCTCAAAATCCACTAAATCATCCACACAGTTTACAAATCTTTCGCGTAAATTCTTATCCATTTTGTAATTGGCTTGTATATGTTTTAAATAGGGTCAAAAAACTATAAAACCAAGGAAAATTTTACAACAAAATGTCCAAAAAAAAAAACTGGTTATTTGTAGAAATCAAATCTATTTCAAAAAAACCTAATGCGAGAAAAAAAAATGTGTGTCTTGATGATGGGTCAAATTCACTTGGATCAAATTAATTTGGGTCAAAATTAATTGGGTCAAAATTTATCAGACAACCGAATTAGCGATTCATAATCAGAAAACGATCAAAAACAATATTAAAGTACGCTGGGTAAATGTATGAACTTTTCCTTTTTTGAAAAAAAGGTTATGTATGACGTAATACCCAAGCGCACTTTAATAGAAAAACAAAATGGTACTCACTTTGAAGCTTCTTTTTTGATGTGTGTGTATGTGTGTGTGTGTGTAGGTGGGCGCTTGGCTTGGGTCCAGAATTGTGTGTTGGCGCCTTTTGCAATTTTTGTAGCTTTGTGTCGTTAGAGTTTTGGATTTTGTTGTTTTAGTGTTTTTGATGTGATGAAGTTTTGGGAATTTAACCGTTGTAGCGGGTTTTTCCGTTTTTATCCCAGAGCGTAGATTTTTTGTTTTTGTGTTTTTACACGGAACGCACGAATTTGATTTTGTTGGGGTTTTTTGAAAATGCACAATATTTTATGTTTGATAGAAAAAGAAAGAATTAGTTTGGGATAAAATTTACAAATTTATCGAGCAACCCATAATTCTGTTTTAACACTCTAATTTGTTTTTTAAGTTAAAATACTGAAAAATTTATGATTTTTAGAGAAAAAAAAATTTTTCAAAATATGTAGAAAAAAATTAACATAAATTTTGGGTTGGACGATAAATTGTTAAATTTTTCAATTTTTTAGCTCTTTTTTTTCAATTTAACACAAAGAAACTTCTTTAAACAATTTAAAAATTTTTTGATTTTTATAATTTTTTTTGAAATTCCACTTTTTTCCACTTCTGTTCCACTGTGCGGGTCACTTTACGTTTTTTGGGTCTTTTGCACACTTCTTTTTTGATTTACCACAACTTCTAATGATTTTGGGGTCAATTTTTTGCACATTAAAATTTAATTAATTATTTTTATTTTTACACGGGTCACCCTGTTAATTTAATTAGTTTTTGTTTTATTTGAGTCTTTATGTACTTTAATTGTCACTTTGCAATTTGGTTATTATTTTCTTTTGTTATTTCGTTTTGATCTTCATTTGGTTGGAATATTTTATCAAATTTTCAATAAAATAAATGCCACAACCAAACGAAGAACACTGAGAGCCGCTATGTATTTTTTAATTTGTGATTTGTGTATTATTTTGTTTTTAATAAATTGCCAAAACTGATCTTTTATGTGTTTTGATATTTTTGTGTTGGCCGTCCGTCCATACGTGTATGTATGTACGGTTGTGTGTAACCAATCCTTTTTTCGCACCTTTTCTATTTCATTTGCTTTTAATTGTTGGGTCACTGCACTTTTGTTGTTGCGAATTTTTTTGTGTTTCGGTCACTGGGTCTTTTGAAATGAAAATGAATTATTTTTGGGCACAAAACAGAAAAATTTTTTTTTGATTTTTGGTTTTTTAATTATTTAAAAAAACCACTTATCCGGTTCGCAATGGACCAAATGTTTGGGGTCAAACTAAGGGTTTTGCCTTTCGAAATAAAACATAGGAAGTTTTATGTTTAAAATTCAAATGTGGTGGTGATTGTTTATTGTGATGTTCTTTTCTATGTTATTTAAATTCATTAGTTATAAGTAGATCGTAGTGTTTAAGTAGCAAATATTTAGGTTTAGATAGCACAATTCATAGATTTAAGTAGCAGTAGTAAGTAGATTAAAATTTAAATTATGAGTATAGTTGATTGTAGTAGATAGACATTGTATTTAACAGGTGGGGGGTTTGCAATATTAGAATTAGTTGGTGTTGTATGTTGTGTCCCGCACTTATGGTTGTTGTGATGTTGCAATTGTGGGTCGAGTGTAGATTTGGTTTTTGAGTCGGTTGTTATTGTGTCACTTTGTATCTAAAATGTTAAATATATTAGTTCACTGTTTCAAAGTTTATTGTTGCAATGTTCACTCTAGTTATATATGTTTGTATGTATGTTCACTTTTTACTTTTCACTTCACTTGGGTTTTCACTTTGAGGGGGAGAGAATACGATGCGCGGGTTTGAGATTTAAAACGAGACTGATCTTTTTCTGGTTGTTGCTTGTCACTTGGACCCCGCGAAAACGGTCAACTTTCCAAGCTACAAGCAACAATTCCAGGTAAACAAATATGAAGTCAAGGCGGAATCAGCGATTAAGAACTTACTTCAATGTACCGTTATGCACAGTGGGTCATGTGCATACGTGAACGCATGTCTGCACATGGGTGCACATGACTTCATGTTCAAACGTACTTTGAACACGAAGATAGATGTACATATATAGTAGCAAATTTCAGAGAAATCGGGTAATGAATTGGGTTTATTGTACCCACCTTCATAGGATAGATGGTATGCTAATCTAGACATTTTGTTTGTAACACCTCGAAATATTGATCTGCGTCCCCATAAAATGTATATATTCTTGATCGCCTCGATATTCTGGGTCGAACTGGAAATGTCCGTCCGTCCGTGCTCATATCCGTCCGTCTGTGGAAATTACGATAGTGGTCGAACGTGTGAAACTAGCCGCTTGAAATTTTGCACAGATACCTCTTATTGATGTAGGTCGTTGTTGGAATTCAGATTTGGATAAAGCTCCCACATAAAGTGGCACATCGACTTGACTTTTTGAAATTGCACTTAGTATTCTGTTAGAACTTCCTACACTTGTAAAGAGTAATTTTTTAGGAGCTATAGGAAAGTCCTTCCAAAAAAACAAAAAAAAAAAAAAATCAGAACAAGTAAAAGCGTGCTAAGTTCGGCCGGGACGAATATTATATACCCTCCACCATGGATCGCATTTGTCGAGTTCTTTTCCCGGCATCTCTTCTTAGGCAAAACAGGATATAAGAAAAGATTTCCTCTGCTATTAGAGCGATATCAAGATATGGTCCGCTTTGGACCACAATTAAATTATATGTTGGAGACCTGTGTAAAATGTCAGCCAATTCGAATAGGAATTGCTCTCTTTGGGGGCTCAAGAAGTAAAATAGAGAGATCGATTTATATGGGAGCTGTATCGAGCTATAGACTGATTCAGACCATAATAAACTCGTATGTTGATGGTCATGAGAGGATTCAGGCAAATCGGATAATAATTGCGAACTCTAGAGGCTCAAGAAGTCAAGATCCCAAATCGGTTTATATGGCAGCTATATCAGGTTATGCACCGAATTGAATCATACTTAGCGCAGTTGTTGGATATCATAACAAAATACGTCGTGCAAAATTTCATTCCAATCGGGAAAGAATTGCGCTCTCTAGAGGCTCAAGAAGTCAAGACCCAAGATCGGTTTATATGACAGCTATACCAGGTTATTGACCGATTTGAACCATACTTAGCACAGTTGTGAGAAGTGATGCTAAAACACTATGTGCAAAATTTCAGTCAAATCGGATGAGAATTGCGCCCTCTAGAGGCTCAAGAAGTCAAGACCCAATATCGGTTTATATGGCAGCTATATCAAAACATGGACCGATTTGGCCCATTTACAATACCAACTGACCTACACTAATAAAAAGTATTTGTGCAAAATTTCAAGGGGCTAGCTTTACTCCTTCGGAAGTTAGCGTGCTTTCGACAGACAGACGGACGGACGGACGGACATGGCTAGATCGACATAAAATGTCGCGACTATCAAGAATATATATATATGGTCTCAGATGAATATTTCGAGTAGTTACAAACAGAATGACGAAATTAGTATACCCCCCATCCTATCGTGGAGGGTATAAAAATGCATGAAATCTTATTTTGAATCGTTAGTACGGTCCATATAATTTAATGTTGACCGTGACTGCGTCTCAAACGATCCATCTGCTGAGTCCAATTTTGGCATAATTTTTCCATTTTTCCAACATGTCTGCCGGTATGTCACGAATAAATGCTTCAATGTTGTCTTTCAATGCGTTAATTGAAGCGGGCTTGACTGAATAGACATGAGCTTTAACATAGCCCATATAAAATAGTCTAAATGCGTTAAATCGCACGATCTAGGCGGTCAATTTACCGGTGCTGAAGGTGAAATAAAATGTTCACCGAACTCACCTCTCAACAAGTCCATTGTTACGCGTGTTGTGTGGCACCGTCTTGCTGAAACCACGTGTCATGCAAGTCAAGCTCTTACATTTTGGTTAAAAAAATAGTTGGATATCATCCGACGGTAGCGCTCACTATTCACATTTACGTTGCGATTCGCATAATCTTTGAAGAAGTACGGTCCAATGATGCCACCAGCCCATAAACCGCACCAAACTGTGATATTTTCTGGATGCACTGGTAGCTCTTGCAAAGCTTCTAGCTGATCTTTACTCCAAAATCGAAAATTCTGCTTGTTAACGTACCCATTGAGCCAAAAATGAGTTTCGAAATGAAATGAGCGCGATGTACTTTCTTCACAGAGCACGCATTTTGATAATAAAATTTAATAATTTGCAAGCGTTGTTCGTTTGTGAGACGATTCATGGTTTAATTATAGAGCAAACTGAAGATGTTTGGTAGTGAAACAAAACACGAAATGTGCGTGAGCTGTTTAAACCAGAGTTGCAAAAAAGAGAATAGCTAGAAAATCACCCTCTACATTCATGGGCTGCGATGTAATACAAATTTCATGCAGAATTTTTTAAACAATATCGTGAAATATTGGTGAAATGTTCTGAAATGTAGCCAAGATTTTATAGTAGATAGTTTGCCCAATAATATACCATGAGGCGCTCATCATTGCAGTGGCTTCCACAGCTATGCCGAAAGTGATTTGGCTCTTTTCCAGTCCAAGATATCAGATCAATATCTATAACAGCCTCAAACGTACAAAAGGATCAAATCAAAATTAGCAAAACCTCCTATCCTGGTATAGATTATCCCCCATCCTATTTAATATACCCCCCCCCCCCCATCCAACGGAAGTTATTATATTATAATAACAAAATGTTTTTGGCAAATATTCACCACAGAAATGTCACAACCTTTAATCCTGTACTGCATTATCCGCTTTGTGTTTCGTTTAAATCTTCTTAGCTACGCACTGAGGTTTATAAAAGAAATTTTCTATTTAGGTTTGAATATAAGCGAATGACTTCATTTTGAAACATTCGCTTAAAGACATCACGTGGCAGACATAAAATTATCCTCAAACACATTAAAAAGGCGAGACACGTTCAGGCAATTTTGTCACTAAGCGTCAGGCATAAGTCAGCGCAAACATATACACACACACAAACACACGCCTAACCGAGCTTATACACCCTCTCTGCATGCACACACACCCACACACACTTTTATTGTTCAACCAAATCTGTGGGCTTTAATCCTCAGAAAATGTTTGCGAAATGAATTGAAATAAATATAAAGTTTAAGTTCAAAGTTAATAATGGTTGGCTAGAAACAACTAATTCCATAGTAATGTTGACATCCGACCACAATCTAAAAAGATTAAAAACTAAAAGTGGAAAGGTTTTAGTTTACTACTGTAGAATGATAACGTTTTCATATGAAAATCCTAAAGACAAAATACGAACAAATTTTCTCATGAGACAGAATTTAAATCAAGTTTTTTTTAAAGGCAAAATTTTCATTAAATTTTCGCTAAAGGCAAAATTAGAGCAAAACGTCTAAAGACAAAATTTTAATGAAATTTCTTTGAAAAAAGGAAAACGATTTAGCCTATGGCATAGGTTTTGCAAGTCAAAACAAGCAATGCATACTAAAGCCAAATCTGAAATAAGACCTAAAATAACTGTCGAGATTCAGCCAAAACGGGTAAGCATTGCGACCACTGAAGAGTCAAGAAATCATTATCCGATATCGGCTAATATCGCAGCTGTATCAGGTTATATCCCGTTTAAGACCATGCTTGGCATAGTTGTTGGAAGTCAAAACAAAAACATTTCATATAAAATTTCAGCTAAATCTCAAAAGAATTGCGCACATTATAGATTCAAGAAGTCAAGATCCGATATCGATTTCTATGGCAGCTATATCATAACATGGACAAATATGTCCCATTTACAATCCCAACGTACACGAATAGGAAATATTTGTGTAACATATCAATTCACAGATGTTGGACACTATGGAGATGGGCCGCAGGCTCGAAATGGGGTCTGAATCCGAGGATAGTTCACTGGCTCTACAGGAGCGTAATTAGACTAATACTTACGCCTCAGTAGTTTGATGGACTGCTATGGAGAAAAAGTGCAACATAAGGACCATACAACAGGTTCAGAGAACATGTTGTCTTGGCATAGGCGGTGCGATGAGGACCACGCCCACTAGGGCACTGGAGACTATTCTAGATATCCGACCCATTGACATACAGATAAAGCGTGAGGCAGCCACTGCGGCTATGTGACTTAAGGCGATGGGAGAATGTACTGAGAATGGGAGCAGCTCATACCAACGCGGTCTAATCGAGGCGACGAAAGGGAACCTGGTAGGAAGGGCAGAGGTTTCCGATGGGATACCTGAGATAAACCTTGAAGTCGAGTGCGAGGCATTGCTGCCATCGACACAGTCTTGGATTGACGGAATCCTAGTGTTGTCATCTGGAAGATTATATTACACGGATGGATCAAAGCTAGAAGACAGAGTGGACCTGGGGGTCTACATTGAGAACCCAGGGACTGAAATCTGTTTTAAACTGCCTGATCATAATACGATCCTGCAGGCGGCGATTCGGGCGATCACGGAATGCGTGAAGTGGTGTGGTGCTAACGCGAGAACGTCGAGTGTGAACATCTTTACCGACAGTTAACTGGCCAAAAGGGCAATAACAACCAGGACGGTAAGGTCACGAACAGTCTTGCAGTGTAAGAAGGAGATTAACGCCTTCTCTGAGGATGGCAAAATCCGCATCGTTTGGGTGCCGGGCCATAACAGAATAAGGGGGAATGAGAGGGCAGATGATTTGGCGGTGAAGGTTAGAGGACTGTCGTCAATAAACTCGAAGCCTTTCGGGTCGACGACGACCATTGCTTGCTTAGGTGTATGTCCATAGTGGCATGGGGCGGATTAACATCTGCATCTTCTTTTCAACCTAACCTAACCTTACCTATAGTTCGGAAGACTACTAGAAGGAAGGCTTTGACAGGATTTATTAAGTGAATGGCTAAGTCAATAGGATTACGACTGCAATGGAGGGTATATTGAAGAAACTGGAAACTTTTCGTCGAACAACTCGATAAAATAAACAGCGCCGCCAGCATGATAAAAGTTTCCCTGAAATATCTGTGTCCAAACTCAGGCGTTAGTAAATGCGTGGAAGATTATAACGCATTTTCTACACGATACGACGGGGAGCACGAAGACACCGGAATTTAGGAACAATGAGCTTGTCATTACGGACACTATCATAAAGGAACCCTTGGGGGGCTCCATTTAAGTCACTAGCATCTAATGGAATATCTTTGGCATTACTACAGAGGAGACGGATATACTGGCGCTCCTCCTTCTTCTAGCAACTAATTTTAGAGCGTGGATATGCTTCGAAGGCCTGCCAGAAGGCAAAGCGTAGAAGTCATACGTCACCAAAAGCGAATAGACCTATAGTCCTTACGTCCCTTCAACACAAAATAATAAAGCATATAGTGGATACCTTGGTAAAGAGAAGGATACTCGTCGATTTGGTCAGACACAAGCAGCATTCTCATGTCAAGGGGCATTCGGTGGAGCCCTCCGCCGATAGAACATTGACAGTCTGTGTGGTCATAGGGGGCTTGAAAAAATGTGTGGACCGACACACTAATCCAAACCTTCGACCAGTATTGGGTGGACCGAGTTTTTAGAGACTGGATAAGACATATGCTAAGCAACGGGTGGATAAATTGGGAGTCACATGATATGAGCATAAGGAAAAGAATTGCGCAGGGCACGCCACTTGCACTTTATCGTCATTCCTATGAGTAATCACCAAAAATGGTCTAATACTCATGCTGACTGAAGATGTATTTGAACTTCTCTGCTACGCTTGGCGATATTATAATACTTCTAATGGGAAGAACGCCGAATCATCTATGCAATAAGGCCGAACGGATTTTGGGGGTGCTTACAAGTTTTCCCGACCTGGATGGATGAGCCACGTTTTCTCAGCAGAACGATTTCGATATCCGACAAGGTAAAATACTTTATATTGGGTTGCCCAAAAAGTAATTGCGGATTTTTCATAAAGTCGGCGTTGACAAATTTTTTCACAGCTTGTGACTCTGTAATTGCATTCATTCTTCCGTCAGTTATCAGCTGTTACTTTTAGCTTGCTTTAGAAAAAAGTGTAAAAAAGTATATTTGATTAAAGTTCATTCTAAGTTTTATTAAAAATGCATTTACTTTCTTTTAAAAAATCCGCAATTACTTTTTGGGCAACCCAATAGTTATCTTCGATATAAAACCTAACTGGAAGTGCCAAATCCAGGAGCGTACTGATAAGATTTAGCGATGCCTCCTAGGGCCCTTTGTAGGCGGGTTGTAGGTTTAATATGGGGCCTGACCCCAAAGATTGTTCGCTGGCTTTACAGAGGCGTGATCATACCATTACTAACTAACGCCTCGTTAGGATGGTGGACGGCTATGAAAGGAAGAGCAATATAAAGACATTACTACAGGTTTAGATAACGAGTTATCTTGGCATTTGCGCGGTGATGAGTGTGCCCTACAAATAGACATAGAGATTAATTATGGGTTAGCCACTGCCACTTTGAGACATAAGATGATGAGATAGTGAAATGAGCAGGTCACACCATCTTGGAATAATCGAGGCGAAGTACTGTGGGATAGAATTAAACAAAAAGCTGTAAAAAATCTGTCATTCGAGAACGGGAAGAGACAACTCTTTGAAATTTCGAACGGTTAAATCTGATGTGTAATCTAGATGAAGTGCAAGATTTCAAGGTCCAAGGTGGTACCGGCGCTTCACGGTAGACGTCTTAAATTGATATCCTCGTTATTTCGAAAATTCGCTCGGCTAGCCAAACCTAAGTTTCACGTCTGATTTAAAAATTTCGCTGGGTAGTGCTCAAAAGTCCCTAAAAAAAAGTCCAGTTGAAGTCTACAATGTGTCTTCTGGCTTAAGGGACATTCAACTTTCAATACTGTTTTTAAGACTTTTAGCCGCACAGTCTACGTATTTTGAGATTCCTAATGCATTTGGAAATCGATTTTCAGTTTGATTCATGATTTGGACTGCTAATTTCCAACGACCTTGCCGCAAAGAGTGTCTACCATACCATCCAATGTCAATGCTAAAAAGGATAACTTTTGTTTTGCAAATAAGTTTTATACCCTCCACCATAGGATGGAGGTATACTAGTTTCATCATTCCGTTTGTAACACATCGAAATATTGATCTGAGACCTCAAAAATCGAAATGAGTCGATTTAGCCATGTCCGTATGTCTGTCTGTCGAAAGCACGAGGGAGTTAAACTAGGCGCATGAAAATTTTCACGAATACTTCCTATAGGTTAGGTTAGGTTGAAAAGAGGTTGCAGATATTAATCCGCCCATGCCACTATGGACATACACCTAAGCCAGTAATCGGCTCTAAAGCTCAAAAAACTGTAAAGTAACCTCTAAAAAGAAAATTTTAAGTCAGGAATTCCGTGCTACTTACAAAATCCTTAATTGTTTTCTATACTCCCCTAAGTTTCAGTTGGGTTGTTTACCATACCATCCAATGTCAATGCTAAAAAGGATAACTTATGTTTTGCAAATAAGTTTTATACCCTCCACCATAGGATGGAGGTATACTAGTTTCATCATTCCGTTTGTAACACATCGAAATATTGATCTGAGACCTCAAAAATCGAAATGAGTCGATTTAGCCATGTCCGTATGTCTGTCTGTCGAAAGCACGAGGGAGTTAAACTAGGCGCATGAAAATTTTCACGAATACTTCCTATAGGTTAGGTTAGGTTGAAAAGAGGTTGCAGATATTAATCCGCCCATGCCACTATGGACATACACCTAAGCCAGTAATCGGCTCTAAAGCTCAAAAAACTGTAAAGTAACCTCTAAAAAGAAAATTTTAAGTCAGGAATTCCGTGCTACTTACAAAATCCTTAATTGTTTTCTATACTCCCCTAAGTTTCAGTTGGGTTGGGTCTGTTATTGTGTCCCCACTTAAGTACCGGTATCTGTAAGACGCGAAAATGCTCCAACGCTCATCATCTTCTCCGCATTCCCTACACATGCTACGCTCCTGAATGTGACACTTCCAATTCTATTTCCAAGATCGCACCTAAGTATTTGACCTTGTTAGATATCGAAATCGGCTTATTGAGGAAACGTGGTGCGTTAAATTGGCCCACCTTCGCCTTCCTCGTGAACAGGCATATTTCAGTCTTCTTTGGGTTAACATTGACACCCCTGGAATTAGCCCAATCGTGAGCAATCTGCAAGACCCTTTCGGCCCTTCTGCATAACCGGTTCGGATCCTTACCCCTAAGAAGTATTATAACATCGTCGTCATAGCTGACGGGTTCAAATCCCTCCTCAGTCAGCATCCGTTATTGGTTATTTATGGTGGTCACCCAAAACAGTGGTGATAAAATGCCCCACTGTGGCGTGCCCTGCACCACTTTCTCCCTTATATTTATGTCATGGGACCGGCCCATTCATATGGTTACCCAGTCCTTAGCACATGGTTAACCCAGTCTCTAAGGACCCGGTCCACCCGGTATTTGTCTAAAGATTGTATCAATGTGTCGGTCCGCACATTAAAGCGGCCCCTCGATGTCAATGCAAACCGCCAATGTGTACGTCTTGGCATTGAAGGATTCTTCCATTTTATGCACTATCTCGTGCAGGTCAGTCTTCACCGATCTTCCCTTGGCATAGGCATGCTGTTTGTATTTGAGCAATTCGCTGGATGTTCTACTCTTTGTCATGGTATCCACAATGCGCTCCATGGTTTTGAACAGAAAGGACGTAAGGCTTATAGGCCAGTAGGCTTTTGGTGTCGTATAACTTGCCTTGCCGGGCTTGGGTATAAACACCACCCTTGCCTCCTGCCCGGCTTTCGGAGTATATGAAAGTCCTACGCACTCTGTGAAAATAGTGGCCAGATTAGACGCCAGATAGTCGGCCTCCTTTTGCAGTAAAGCCGGAAATATTCCATCTGGTCCGGGTGACTTAAATGGTTTGGAGCTTTTCAAGGCTTGCTTGACCATAAATTCCGTTATGATAAACCTTCAATCAACCTCATTATTCCAAGATTCCGATGTCTTCGTGAGTCCCATCGTATCCTGTGCAAAATGCGTTTTCATCAAAAGCCTCCACATGCCCTCCTCTCCTTTGTCTCTGCTCTCACTCCCGTGTCGTCTACTAACGTTTCAGTTTGGACATGGGTTTTTGAGAGAAACTTTTTCATTTTGGCGGCGCCATTAACGCTATCGACTAGAAAAGCTTCCAGGAGACACGTTTTGCCGATCTGGTAATCTTATTGTATTGCTTGAGCAATGTGTAATACATATCCTAATATACTTCAGAGATGAGGCTTATTTCTTGCTGAATGGCTTCGTATATGCGTTATTAGTTAGACAGCAATCCACACGTACTTCATTAGTCATCATTGCATACTGAAAAAATTACGGTTTGGTGCGGTTTATGGGCCGGTGGCGTCATTGAGCCGTACTTCTTCCGTGATGGTCATGACCGGCACGTTACTGTGAATGGGAATCGCTATCGTTGAATGATAGCAAAAGATTTTTGGATGAAATGGACTTGGAGGACACGTGGTTCCAACAAGGCGGCGCCACAAGTCACGATTGATGGGCCAGCGGCATTATTGGGCCGTACTTCTTCCGAGATGATCAAGACCGGCATGTTACGGTGAATGGGAATCGCTATCGTTGAATGATAACAGAAGATTTTTGGATAAAATGGACTTGAAGGACATGCGATTCCAGCAGGGCGGCCCCAAAAGTCACGGTTTATGGGCCGGCGGCGTCATTGAGCCGTACTTCTTCCTTGATGATTAAGGCCGGCACGTTATTGTGAAAGGGAATTGCCACCGTTGAATGATAACAGAAGATTTTTGGATGGAATGGACTTGGAGGACACGTGCTTCCAACAAGGCGGCGCCACAAGTCACGATTGATGGGCCAGCGGCATTATTGGGCCGTACTTCTTCGGTGATGATCAAGACCGGCATGTTACGGTGAATGGGAATCGCTATCGTTGAATGATAACAGAAGATTTTGGATGAAAAGGACTTGGAGGACATGTGATTCCAACAGGGCGGGGCCACAAGCCACGGTTTATGGGCCGGCGTCGTCATTGAGCCGTACTTCTCCCATGATGACCAAGACCAGCACGTTACTGCGAAAGGGATTTGTACCGTTGAATGATAACAGAAGATTTTTGGATGAAATGGACTTAGAGGACATGTGGTTCCAACAGGACGGCACCACAAATCACGGTTGATGGGCCAGCGGCATTATTGGGCCGTACTTCTTCCGTGATGATCAAGACCGGCATGTTACGGTGAATGGGAATCGCTTTCGTTGAATAATAACATAATATTTTTGGCCTCGATTGGATGATATGAACTTGGAGGATATGTGGTACCAACAGTACGGTGCCACAAACCACACAGCGAGTGTCACAATCGATTTACTGAAGATTAAGTTTGGAAAACGTGTTTTCTCACGAAATGGCTGTACATTTGGACGTCTCGGTCGTGCGATCTGACACCGTTAGACTACTTTCTTTAGGGCTACGTCAAGTTTATGCTCTATGCCAACAAGCCAGTGACGATTGATGAACTTGGTACGAATACCGAACCCGAAGCAGCAGTATCGGCTGATTTATATTTCGAAACCGTCGAATATTGGGTGGGTGGTGGCCATGCAAAAGAAATCGAGTTCCACACATAATGGCATCGAACGTACTTTCACAGATATAAGGAATTTCATTGATACCCACAACCGTTTTGTTTCTTATTTAAAAAAATTCCTTTGCAGCGCTCTTATTGAAAATGTAAATCTGTACAGCACCTCGATCACAAAAATACATGAAAGTGATTGTATGTCAATTAGAATACTTAACAATGGTATACCTGCTCTTATCTTTCTTGGCATTGTATACAAATGCACCATGGTGGTTATAAGTTTTATCTTTCTCATGCCATTGTTGAATACCCCCTTACTCTCCACATACAATTTCCCCATCGCATAGAATAGAGAATAGTGAACACCGTTCAAATGCTCCATCTTAATTAGTTTCTTAAATAATTGCCACTTTGATTTTCCAAACGCTGACTTATTTATTAATTTTTCGATTTACACAACCCCACAACAACCAAACAACACACAAACAAAATAAATCACCAAAATATCTTTTGATGTTTTGCGTTAAACCGAAATTTTTGTTGTTTGGTAGCTCAGGTAAAGCGCCTTTCAGCTCCATGTGCTTTACACTTGTTTTGGAGTATTATCGTATCTCTGACTTCCTTAGAATATCCCCAAGGAAGTCAATTAGCATCAACTTGGTAAATCCTCAAATGAAGAACAAACTTTTCACTTTAGAAAACTCAAACAATGCGAACGAAGTATTGTACAACACAAAACGTAATCCTTATTATGTGGGGCGGCATGCAAAACTTCCTCCATGAACAGCAGCCGCAGCCGACCGCTGATCACCGCACACCGCCGGCAAATGTGTGGGTGAAAAATACATGGAAACTTTTGCTCTTGCCTCAGTGTTTACTTCAAGGAATTTCCACTTCTCAAAGTTAATCAAACATTATGCTAAAGCAGCCAAAGGATGAGGACGAACTGTGGAGGTTGCTGAAGTGGCAGCGAGGCAACAGAGGTTACCTGTAATTTGCACTCGTACAAATACGGCCCATGTTATGTTTCGTTAACCTAAGTGGACGACAGTATGGAGACATGAGGTTAGGCTACATATTTGCCCATTCGAGTGTGAGACAAGAACACCAGCCATCTGGTAGCTGTTACTAAAAGAATGGGTTGACGATAAGGGAGAAAACGATTTTGGGTATTAACATTGTAGATCTAGAGACCGAGTTATTATATCACTAGTCTGATCATAATACAGCGAAGCTGCTATAGTGCTTTACGAGTACTGCTCTATAGTCGAACACCGTTCTGGATTGCAGAAGAGCCAATAAGATTTGCGCTACATATGCCACAAAACCGAGTTCAAATGATTTGAATGCCGGGTCACATTGGCCAACCTGGCATTTCCAACTCATAACATTGCCAAACCTTACTAAGCTCCTTTTTTATGTTTCGTTTATAATTCTAATATTTGTTTCCTCTACTGTATGGACGAACCATTTCGATGTGTACATTTCCCTAAGTCGTTTTGTGTGCAATTCTTACGTTTTCCTATATGCCGCTTGTTGCCTTTTACCTTAGCAAGGAGCAAGGCGTTACGGTGTAATCAGCCATGCAATCAAACACTCACACACACACACAAACACACAGCCATTAATGAAATAAACCAAAGTTTAACAACATGAAGAATGATTAAATTAATTTGCCATATTATTTAATAGAAGTGGTAATCTCTTATCCAAAGGATGTACAAACATTTCGCGCAGGTTACAGTATGAGGAAAACTGTGGTTTTCCCGTTTTAATATACCATGAAATGTTTTTGTTATAGCAAATGTAAACGACGTCATAATGGGAACTGTGTAGTTCAAAGTGTGTACGTGTGTGTGTGTGTGTGGAGTCAAAAAGTGTTGGTGTCAAAAAGTCTATTGAAATTTGAAATATAGCAAATGTGTGTGAAATTCAATGAATGGTACGAAAAATATCCAATTAAGTCTGTTTTGATGGAGTAACTTTTTGCGTTTCATCGAACAGCGAATGAATGAATCATTTAATTTGATTTTCAATTTTCAGCTATGAAAAATATCAAAAAAAAAATAAATTGGGATTTAAAGTAGTGAGGTAATGTGTGTTGCTAAAAAAAGAGTGGACATCATTATTATTATACTCTCCACCATAGGATGGGGGTATACTACTTTCATCATTCTCTAGTCTCAAATACAGTTCATTTAAACCCATATTGTCATTATTGGTCTATATTTCTGTTTAGCCGGCATTGAAGGTGGGGCGGCTCCCCTAGATTTCCCGCCATAAATAAGGATACCAAATTTCTGTTTTTGATTTATTATAAACAAACCAAATTTCGCTTAAATCGCCACACTCCGAGATCTGTTGTTTTTGAAAATAGGATAAGGGGAGGGTCCGCCCATTAAAATTTGAATGTTAGATCTACTTCATTCTCTTGGTTTTGGTGGTCGATTGGAGGGTGGGCGGCTATCCTGATCGGCTTTTATATATTATTTTTGATTCCTTTTTATACCCTCCACCATAGGAGGGGGGTATACTTATTTCGTCATTCTGTTTGTAGCACCTCGAAATATGCGTCTGAGAACCCATAAAGTATATATATTCTTGATCGTCATGTCATTTAAAGTCGATCTAGCCATGTCCGTCCGTCGTCTATCCGTCCGTCTGTCGAAAGAACACTATCTTTCTAAGGAGTAAAGCTACCCGCTTAAAATTTTGCACAAATACTTTTTATTAGTGTAGGTCGGTTGGGATTGTAAATGGGCCAGATCGGTCCATGTTTTGATATAGCTGCCATATAAACCGATCTTGGGTTTTGACTTATTGAGCCTCTGGAGGGCGCAATTCTCGTCCGATTTGACTGAAATAGTGCACGTGGTGTTTGGGTATCACTTCCAACAACTGCGCTAAGAATGGTTCAAATCGGTCCATAACCTGATATAGCTGCCATATAAACCGATCTTGGCTTTTGACTTATTGAGCCTCTAGAGGGCGCAATTCTCGTCCGATTTGACTGAAATATTGCACGTGGTGTTTGGGTATCACTTCCAACAACTGCGCTAAGTATGATTCAAATCGGCTCATATCCTGATATAGCTGCCACATAAACCGATCTTGGATCTTGACTTCTTGAGTCTCTAGAGGGCGCAATTCTTATCCGATTGGAATGAAATTTTGCATGACGTATTTTGCTTTGACTTCCAACAACTGAGCTAAATTAGGTTCAAATCGGTCAATAACCTAATACAGCTGTCATATAAACCGATCTTGGGTCTTGACTTCTTGAGCCTCTAGAGGGTACCACTTCCAACAACTGTGTTAAGTATGATTCAAATCGGTTCAAAATCTGGTATTGCTGTCATATAAACCGATCTTGGATGTTGACTTGTTGAGTCAATATAGCGCGCAATTCTCATCCAATTTGGCTGAAATTTTGCATGAGGTGTTTTGTTATGACTTCCAATAATCGTATTAACTATGGCGCAAATCAGTGCATAACCTGATATAGCTGCCAATTAAACCGATCTGGGATCTTGACTTCTTGATCCTCTAGAGGGCGCAATTATCATCCGATTTGTAAGAAATTTTGTACAAAGTCTTCTTTCATGACCTTCAACATACATGTCTAATATGGTCTGAATCGATCAATAGCTTGATACAGCTCTCATATAAACCGGTCTCCCGATCTGTCCGAATTAATTATAATTAAGTCTTTTCGGGGGTGAGGTGGTCCCCAGAAACTGAGCCCTGAAAAAAATATCAGCATCGTCCTCTACTCTCAAATTCCATTTACCATATTGCCATCGGTTTAAGGGGAGTTTATGGGATGTCGTGTCCCCTTAATACTTGGCCCTAAAATTAGTAATCAAGTTTGTTTTCTAATCGCAAATACCTTTCATTAGAGCCACATACTGCCATGGTCGGAAAATTTTGTACTCTTTCTAAATATTTGCTGTTTGTGTGGTGTTTTGGGGAAGGGATTGGACCCCTAGAAATTGGTCCCACATTTGGTTATCAGATTCGTATTATACTCGCAAACACCTTTCGTTTGAGTCCCGTATTGCCATGGTCGGTAAATATTTTCGATTTATGGGTGTTTTGAGGGTTGGAGTTTTCTAATCTGAAATACCTTTCGTTTGAGTCCCATATTATCGTGATTGGTCTATATATATTTGATGGGTTTTGGAGGTGGGGCGGCCCCCCTAGGTACACCATCCAAAATTTTGATACAAAATTGTTGGTTGTAGGTTACTATAAGAGAGCACACCGCTTAAATTGCACGACCCGTCTCCGAAATCTGACCTTTTGGAGAATTAGGGTAAGGGGAGGGTGCGCCCCCCTTCAGATATCAAAAAATGTACTACCCTATTTTCATCACGGGATCATTATGCACCATTTGTGAAAATTTCAAGAAAATCGGTTCAGCTGACAAACAAACACAATTTGATTTATTATATGTGATGAAAGTGTTACTTACTTAAGAGTTAAAAAAAAAATAATAATAATAAAATAACATGATATACCTATCATATAAGCCAATCTATAGATATGACTTCTTGAGCCTCTACAAGGCGCAACTATTTGGCTGAAATCTTAAACGTGGTTATTTTTACCACTTACAATCATGACAAGTACGGTACAAGTGTACCAGAAGTTCTATCTCCTATATATATAAAAAGTCATTTAAAGAATGTGTCAAATGCGATCCATGGTGTGGGGTATATAACATTCGGCGCAGCCGAAATTAACGCGCTTTTACTTGTTAATGTCTAATGTCATCATTGTCAAATGACAGAAACATTTTGGATCTCTATCCATGGCAATAGAAAATCATGCTTTATCCGATGTCTTATTCATCGACTATGTTTCTTTACCACTAGCCTGTACCACTGTACGGCGAGGCGCAACAACAACAGCATCCTTAGAGAGCCTTTGTACTCACGAATTTGCTTTGCTTTCATGGGTATTTTTGGATGATTTCTTTGGAATGCCTGAAGCTACTGTTGCAAAAAGTTTTTCCTTTAAGCCACTCCATACGGCACTAAGTTTCCTATGAACTTCGTGTATCATTGCGTTGTGATTTGTTCGCTGAAATCGTTAGTGATTCTTTAACAAATTTCCAATAAATTTATTGTAATCTTGAACTTTCTGGCTTGACCTTATACATGTGAGAAAACTTTTTGCTTTGCCAAAGTGAAAATTAAATTAAATCAAAGCCTAAGTGATACGAATTGATTTCGTTAAGTAATTACAAGGGGATTGGTTTATATGTGTCTTCTTGAACAGGATGAAAATTTGTGGATATGAAAGATGTCTCTACACTGTTCCTTAAAGGAATGTCGTTGGGAAAACTTGGTGGCTGTTTTAAAAATGGAAATCGTCCAATTGGTTATGTCTTTTTGTTCAGTGGAGTACTGAAATCCCAATATTTTAAGCGTCCACTAAAATATTGAAAACTTTAGACAAAATAGAAAATTGTAGACTATCTACATTACACATTCCAGGGAAACTGGCATCTGATCGTACAAATCAAGCCACACATTTCTTTAAAGGGCAATGGATGTTTGATGTATACAAATTACCTACTGTAAACTCTCCTAAAGTACATGGCCCAACTAAAAGTCGACAATTTAGAGGTCTCATTCATAATGTCCTTTGTGACAGGTTACTGTTTGATTTGAAAGTGTACCCTAAAGCTGGCAAGTAATGGTTGGAATGATGACTGCATATCCGGAGTGTACATTTTCTACACAAATTTAGGTTAGGGTAGGTTGTCCGTTATGACAGGTCACTGTCTAATCGGAAAACATGCTGACAGACTGAAGGTTGCAGTAACTATTGCAGAAGCTGTGAGGACATCGAAGAAGAACAGACTATAGAACACTTTCTGTGTGTATGCCCCGCACTGGCAGTAAGAAGAATTTCCACTTTAGGCTTTAATTTCTTTGAGAACCTGTCTGATTTAGCGTATGTGAACATTTGCAAGCGATCTGGATGATTTAACGACAGGGACTAGAAGGCATCTTCCTTCATCTGTTCTTGTGGTATCACATTGGACGTAAACGTCTAAGTGAGTCTGATGGTAGACTGCCACTCACTTTACCTAACCTAACCTAACGCAATGACGAAATCATCCCCATCCTATGGTAGAAGGGATAATAACTAATATAATAATAGAGAAAATACCAATTTTCCATTCGTTGGCTGAAAGATTGCCTTTACATTCCCTTAGTCTTAGTCATTGGTCGAGAAGGAATGTCTTCCTTTTTGACTAATCTAATACTTGAAGGCCACCGTAGCGCAGAGGTTAGCATGTCCGCCTATGACGCTGAACGCCTGGGTTCGAATCCTGGCGAGATCATCAGAAAAAAAATTTCAGCGGTGGTTTTCCCCTCCTAATGCTGGCAACATTTGTGAGGTACTATGCCATGTAAAACTTCTCTCCAGAGAGGTGTCGCACTGCGGCACGCCGTTCGGACTTGGCTATAAAAGGGAGGGCCCTTGTCGTTGAGCTTAACCTTGAATCGGACTGCACTCATTGATATGTGACAAGTTTGCCACTGTTCCTTAGTGGAATGTTCATGGGCAAAATTTGCAATACTGCACCTGTTCAAATCTCACCAATCTTTTTTAGCGAACAACGATACATTTCAATTGAGCGTTGATCCCCGAAGGCAATTAATCTGTATCGGCCCCGATACCAGGCTGCATCGTCATAAACTGAAGGAGACCCAGAAAATTCCGCAAGGATCTCGGAGTATACTGATGACAATTCATTGATTATTCCACTCCAATTATTCCCAGGTATGTAGCCCTGTCTTCTCCCTTGTCGACAACTGCCATCTCCAAACTGTCCCCAGCGACATTAGAAAAGTTCTTGAACCCATCTTACTATTGTTCGCCCTAGTTTGGCATGGGATGCTCTCCAGGTCACCGCAGCCTTTTGGCTGACTGCGGTGCCGTTTTCGGATCAAGACGTGAAGTCTTTGAGGTAGACTGAGGAGCGAATCCCCGAGACCAATATAGAGAGTCTCTCTCCCTATTAGTGAGAGTCTTAGGCTCATACGCACTAAGTCTTGTAATAAACCTTAGAGCGATGCGTCTTCTATTATTCCAACCTCTTAAAGAGCATGTTGGTTTGCCGGGGAAGGCCGATGGCCTAGGCAAATTACAGGCATGCGAAGATAGAATAGGTTAGGTCTTGTTCTCAAGACTCGAATCAGGTGTCTTCGTCAAAAGAACCTGCTGACCAGTCGCCTCTCGGCTAGTGGAGCCTGGAATAGCCGCTACACCACTCAAGGTTTCAGTAGCATACAACATGCTACGGTCTGATACCACCACCGCAGCTGTTGTGTCTTTGGAGTCCATTCTAAGCCTACTGCCGGGCTCTATATCTGCCGCTTCACTGGAAACACACGAAGATCATCAACCGCCTAATGGATCCCACTATCGTAGCTATCCCGAAGTGACTTCAATTGTTCTACCAAAAATAATGACCTATTACGAGTTACAGAAAAAATTCTTGCGGAGGGAAATAACAAAACGTCAGCTCTTCTCAACGGTTCAAACAATCCGTTTGTAACACCTCGAAATATTCGTCTAAGACCCCTAAAGTATATGTATTTTTGATCGTCTTGACATTTTAAGTCGATCTAGCCATGTCCTTCCGTCTGTCTGTCTGTCGAAAGCATGCTAACTTTTAAAGCAGTAAAGCTGGGCGTTTGGAATTTTTAACAAATATTTCTTATCAGTGTGGGTCGGTTGGCATTGTAAATGGTAAATCCGGTCCATGTTTTGATATAGCTGCCATATAAACCGATCTGGCTTCTTGACTTCTTGAGCCACTAGAGGGCGCAATTCTCATCCGATTTGGCTGAAATTTTGCATCAGGTGTTTTGTTATGACTTTCAACAACTGTGCATAGTATGGTGCAAATCGGTATATAACCCGATATACCTGCCATATAAACCGATCTGGCTTCTTGACTTCTTGAGCCACTAGTAGGCGCAACTTCATCCGATTTGTCTGAAATTTTGCACGAAGTGTTTTGTTATGACTTCCAACAACCGTGCAATGTATGGTGGAAATCGGTATATAATCCGATATACCTGCCATATAAACCGATCTAGCTTCTTGACTTCTTGAGCCACTAGAGGGCGCAATTCTCATCCGATTTGGCTCAAATTTTGAATCCAGTGTTCTGTTATGACTTCCAAAACCTGTGCTTAGTATGGTGCAAATCGATATATAACCTGATATAGCTGCCATAGAATTCGTTCTGGGATCTTGACTTCTCAAGCCTCTAGAGGGCGCAATTCTTATCCAATTTGGCTGAAATTTTGCATGAAGTATTTTATTATGACTTTCAACAACTGAAAATTTGTACAACGGCTTCTCCTATGGCCTTCAACATACGTGTCCAATATGGTCTAATATAGCTCCCATTTAAACCGTTCTTCCAATTCTGCTTCTTGAGACCCTACAAGGCTCAATTCGTATTCGTATGGACTAAAATATTTCACAATGCCTTCTACCATGAGACCACTGTAGCGCAGAGGTTAGCGTGTCCTCCTATTACGCCCAATCCCGGCATGAACATTAGTAACATTTTCAGCGGTGGTTTTCCCCTCACTAATGCTGGCTATATTTGTAAGGTATCGTGCCATGTTAAATCTTCTCTACCAAGTGGTGTTGCTATGCGGCACACCGTTCGGACTCGGCATAAACGAGGAGGTCCCTTATCATCGAGCTTACACTTTAATCGGACTGCACTCATTGATGTGAGAGCAGTATCCCCTGTTCCTTAATGGATTGTTCTTAGAAATTTAGTTGGTTGAGTTGACTTCTTGCATGGTCTTCAACATTCAATTCATTTCTGGCCGGGTTCGGATTATAACTTGATATAGCTGCAAGAGCATAAAAATGTTTATCCATTATTCTTTGTTTGCCTAAAAAGAGATACCGCTCAAAGAAGTCAACAAATGCTATCCATGGTGGAGGGTATATAAGATTCGGCCCGGCCGAACTTAGAACGCTCTTACTTCTTAGGATTTTGAAACTGTTTAACAATACGAAGTATTGTATCGCTATAACCAAACCTGTCGCTAATTAAGAGAAATGAGAGATAAATCTTTCCACTGTCCTTAAAAGATGTTCCACTTAATGCCCAAAATGTCAGGTCTCTGTCAGGGAGTTTTAAGTTTTCTGCCAGATATTATAGAGAACTAGAAGACAGCATAAACATTCTTCTGCATTGACCTATTATCATACCTTAGGGGAAGAGGGCAGGGCTATTAAGACATTTCATTGATCCGTTCAATGTCTTACTTATCCAAACTTGAGTCTGTTTTTCCCAAGTCAACATAGCCACCTATTGGGTTGCCCAAAAAGTAATTGCGGATTTTTTAAAAGAAAGTAAATGCATTTTTAATAAAACTTAGAATGAACTTTAATCATATATACTTTTTTAACACTTTTTTTCTAAAGCAAGCTAAAAGTAACAGCTGACAACTGACAGAAGAAAGAATGCAATTACAGAGTCACAAGGCGTTGAAAAAATTTGTCAACGCCGACTATATGAAAAATCCGCAATTAATTTTTGGGCAAGCCAATATATAAAAGCGCTACAAAAATTTATTATTAGCAGTACAATTTCTTTTCGCAGCTAACTTTCACTCAAAAGTTGTCTGGAGCACCTTTTAATTTCGTATCTCATTTTTCGTTTCTTTGATTTTTTTTTTCTTAACATCCTATTTGATGTTTCTGCCAGGTACTTTAAGAACTCTCTGTCACTTTACAAAACTTTATCAACTTTACACATTCGAAAGCGTTTTATTTCATTAAGAAAATAAAAGTTGGTATTTCCCATTCATGTTTAACTGTCGTATGTTGAGGAGGGATTAATTTTGTAAATTAAATACTCTCACAACACAAACAGAAGAAATCTCGGTAACTGTTGAGAAAGCAAGCAAAAATATAGCAAATTGCTCTTTCAAGAGTTAACTTTCATGTTTGCTGATGTCGGTTGGTTTTTTGTTTGTCAACGCACTTTACACATCTTCGTATTGCAATAGGTGTACTATTTTGGGGTACTCCATATAACATGTGCAGATATAGATTTAAATGGATAGTAAAATTGGAAGGAAAAGCATGTGAATATATGTCGTTTGAGTTTGTAGGAGAAAAGTTGTAAATTATTTGCAAAATTAGAAGGAAAAAGATTTGAGTCCTACAAAATAGTGCAGTGGATGCATTTTTATATCCACCATCATGGGATAAGTCATTACAAAGTATATATATTTCTGATCGTCGTAAAATAATCAGACGATTTAACGATGTCCATGTGTCTATCCGTCCGTCTATTGTAATATTGCTAAAGCCTTCAGAAATTGAGACATTGAGAAATTTGGCACAGGTTCGTATTTGTACTCAGTACGCAGGTTATGTTTTTGAACCGATCTAATATGGCTATATTTACATGTAGCTGCCATATAGACCAATCTCCCGATCTGAGGTCTTAAGCCTATAAAACACGCATTTATAAGCCGATTTCTCTGAAATTCAAAACAGTGAGCTGATCTAATCCTCCTCTCATCTGACGCAATTCTTATCCGATTTGGGTGAAAGTTTGTCTAATTTCTCCTACGACCTCCAACATCTGAAATCCCAATTTTTCATCCTAAGCATCAAGGGGAGCATTTATTATTTGATTTGACCGAAATTTTGCATAATAATTTTTCCTACGACCTCCAGCATCCATGCCAAGTATGGTTTGAATTCATGTCTATGGCTTCTATATAAACAGATCGCCCTGCTTTACTTCCTAAGCATATACCGGAAGCAATTCCGGATACCCACCACCATGGATATATTTATCACCCATTTTTTATAATAAACCTATGGATATACCATATTAATGTCTAAGTATGGGTCATATTCGATTCTGGTACCGAGGAATTTATGTAAGTTACAGTTTAAAACTTCAAGAGATCAGCTTATAAATGAGGATTTTATGGCTTAAGATCATCAGATCTACACAATGATCCATACCGCAGCTATATCCAAATATGATCTGATTTGGACCATACGCGGTTCGGATTTCGGGTGGCCCAGTGCAACTCCATGTTCCAAATTTATATCAAAGTATGAACCAATATGGTCCAAATTTGGTTCGGACAACGGGATATCTAGTCCAAAATTTCAGCGAAAAAGGAAAATACGGCTTTTTAGGGGCTTAAGACTTTATATCGGTTGACCGGTCTTTATGGCAGCTATATCCAAATTTGATCCGATCAGTACTTTGTACAGTTCAGACAATGAGAGGCCCAGTGCAAATCACTGTTTAAAATTTCAGCGAAATTGGCTAACAAATGGGGCTTTTATGGGCTTAAAACACTAATTCGGCAGATCGGTCTATAATACACCTATATCTGAATATGGTTCGATCTAGACTTCATTCTGGTGATATCTAAATATTGTTCGATCTGGACCAAACTCGTTACGGATGTCGACAGGATGTCACTGTTCTAAATGTCAGAATACACGCCACATCCGCTAAATCAGACAGGTTCTCAAAGATATGAACTCCTTCTGACTGCCAGCTCGGGGCAAAAACAGAAGATGTTCTTTAGTCTCTTTCTCTTCGATGTCCCTACAGCTTCTGCAAAAGTCGTTGCTGGCAACCTTCAGTCTGTCAGCATGTTTTCCGATTAGAGAATGATCTTTCATGACGGACACAATGACTAAGACGTCTGTTCTAGCCTATGACAGTAAAGTGCTAGACCTCTACAAGTCTAGATTAGGCCAGCCCCCACTTTGTGACCATCTATCATTTGTTGTCCTGTCGCTAGAGGCATACCCACATTTTCCAGTATCCCTTGAATGTATAAGCTCGTCCGCTTTACAATTCCCTGGGATATCTGTGTGGTCCGGCACCCAGAACAGGTGAATTTTGAACTGTTCAGCCATCTCGTTGAGGGATCTGCGACAGTCGAAGGTGGATTTTGTGTTCAAAAATTTGTCTAGCCACAATGTCCAGAGGCATTAGATGTAGTATTAAATTCAGTGCATAAGAAAGTATCGTCCTCAGTGCGGCTGTGATGCACAAACAAACCATCCTTTGGATCCGGTTAATTATTGGGCAGTAGGCGGACTTTTGAAGCGCCGTCCACCAGACCACAACACCATATAACATTATAGGTTTGACAACTACAGTATATTCCCAATGCATGACGTGGGGTCGAAACCCCCAACTTTTTCCAGTGGCTCCCTTGCAGGTGTATAGGGCAAGAGTTGCCTTTCTCGCCCTTACCACAATGTTGGGTTTGAAGTTCAATTTCATGTCCAGCAAAATACCCAGGTATTTTTAACTTTTTGTAAATGGAACATTCTCTCTTCCGAAGGAGACAGGCGCCACTGTAGGCAACTTGTATCTCCTGCTGAAAAGAGCTACTTCTGTCTTGCATGGATTTATACCTAGACCACTTTCGGTAGCCCACTTCGTTGTTGTACGTAGAGCTTCCTGAAGTATATCTCTTAGAGTGCTGTGAAACTTTCCCCTTACCGCAATTGCCACGTCATCAGCATACGCGACCACTTTTACACCCTTTTCTTCCAGAGACAATAATATATTGTTAATGGTTATATTCCAAAGTTTTTTTTAGATCCACAGATCCCAAGCCTGCGGTAATGCATCTTTTAGTAAGTTAGTTATTAATAAATATTCTTATGGTAGATTTGATGCCTAGAAACTCCAACTCCTTAATGATTGACGTCGGTTTTACATTATTGAAAGCGCCTTCAATGGCAAGAAATGCTACCATTGTATATTCCTCTATATAGCCGACTAGGTTTCAGTGCACTTACCCTTACTATTGGGTTGCCCAAAAAGTAATTGCGGATTTTTCATATAGTCGGCGTTGACAAATTTTTTCACAGCTTGTGACTCTGGAATTGCATTCTTTCCTCTGTCAGTTATCAACTGTTACTTTTAGCTTGCTTTAGAAAAAAGTGTAAAAAAAATATATTTGATTAAAGTTCATTCTAAGTTTTATTAAAAATGCATTTACTTTCTTTTAAAAAATCCTCAATTACTTTTTGGGCAACCCAATATATGCTTGTTGCTTTCGCGCTCGGCGATCTCCAGTTGTCTTTGCCCTAAGATAAGTTTCTGTCCACCTCTCAAGGATGTCAGACTAATAGAACGAAAATCTTTTCCTTCGTGTGGTAAGATTTTCCTGTTTTTGGAATGAAAATTACCTTTGTGTCCTTCCATCTCACAGGTGTATGGGGCATGCTGATACAAGCAGAATAAATCTCCCTAAGCCTAGGAGGCGGACTGTCGGACACAGCTTGCAGTTCAATCGGTGATACAACATCGGGCCTGTCGACTTAAAGGAGTAGAAACTTTTTATCGCCCAAAGGATATTCGACTCAGACACAATTTCCCCAATAGCCTCCTCCGAAGAGTGCATACCAGTGCCAACGTTTTATGGCGCCACGTTGTTTGAAGAGTTTCCCAGGAAATGTGTATCAAAGAGTAGTTCTAGTGTTTCGTCACTAGACATTGTGCATACATTCTCTGACCTTTGAATGTATCCCACTGTAAGAGGTCTCGAGGACAAAATCTTCCTTAGCCTACAGGCCTCAGATGTATCCTTCACGAAGCTGCAGAATTCCACCCAGGATTTATTCTGAGCCTTTCTCAGCTCGCCCTTGTATTTTCTTAGCTCAGCCTCACGCCACAAGGGCATGTGGCGCCCAATCCGCCTTTTTGCTGTTTAGACGAGGGACAACTTCTGCAGTATTGTACTTTAATGCAAGATATCTTATATTTGAGTACCATATAGCCCCGATCGATCTACATGTATGTTCGTATGGGATTTTTAGTGTGGCTCCAAATTGTGGAAATACGGTTTTCACTTTACTCTCAAAGCTTTTTCAGACAGCAAACCATACACAGATCGAGATACATAAAAATACTTAGCTAGCCATACACAGATCGATGTACATATCAATGCATGGTAAGTCATACACACATCGAGCATATGCGTGGGTGAGTGGTTGGTTTATGATTAAAATGCAGTCTCTGCTTAGTTCTATGTGGTTGGTTTTGCTGATGGTATTTATTGCTTCTACTGGTGGTTCTACTGCTTTGACTGGCACAGTGGCTTTTCTGAACAGGCGGGTAGCTTCTCCCAGTCACTAGAACCTAAGTTTTTAGATCAGATTTGTTCTTGGCGCAAATTTTGATGTTGCTGTAGTCACATTGCCGTATGTAGAGGAAACCATCCTTTTCAAGCTCCAAGGTGAGCAAGATGGTTCAGGGCCATTTGTTATTTAACGGCGCCAATATCGAGTATCATAGGCACTCAATAGTTAGCCAATACCTCTTCATACTCTACTCTCTAAGACCTGTTATTTGAGTGCAATGTGGCCCCAATAGACCTACATGTTGGTTAGGATGTTCTTTTGCGGGTGGACCGTCGGTGGGATACTTGGATCAAGTTTGGTAATCAGATTCGTATCCAGCTCCCAAAGAGCTTTCATTTGAAACCCATATTCCATGATTGTTTGTATTCAAATTCTATCCACATTCTCCGAAATTGGAAGCCAATGCATTATAAATTCCTTTTTCATTGCATGGGTCGATCATCATCATCGATATACATGTTCAATATTGCAAATTGCAAGTTTGCCCATGAACATTCCATTAAGGAAGAGGGGCAAACTTCTCACATATCAATGAACGCTGTCCGATTCAAGTTTTAAGCTCAATTATAGGGGGCCTCCTTTTTATTGCCGAGTCCGAACGGCGTGCCGCAATGTGACACCTCTTGGTGGAGAAGTTTTGACATGGCTGCCATACCAAATGGAGGGGATAACCATCGCAGACAATTTTCATGATGTTCTCGTCATTTTTATACCCTCCACCACAGGATGGGGGTATACTAATTTCGCCATTCTGTTGGTAACACCTCGAAATATGCGTCTGAGACCCCAGAAAGTATATATTGGGTTGCCCAAAAAGTAATTGCGGATTTTTCATATAGTCGGCGTTGACAAATTTTTTCACAGCTTGTGACTCTGTAATTGCATTCTTTCTTCTGTCAATTATCAGCTGTAACTTTTAGTTTGCTTTAGAAAAATAGTGTAAAAAAAAGTATATTTGATTAAAGTTCATTCTAAGTTCCATTAAAAATGCATTTACTTTCTTTTAAAAAATCCGCAATTAAAGGGTGATTTTTTTGAGGTTAGGATTTTCATGCATTAGTATTTGACAGATCACGTGGGATTTCAGACATGGTGTCAAAGAGAAAGATGCTCAGTATGCTTTGACATTTCATCATGAATAGACTTACTAACGAGCAACGCTTGCAAATCATTGAATTTTATTACCAAAATCAGTGTTCGGTTCGAAATGTGTTCATTCACCGTAACGTTGCGTCCAACAGCATCTTTGAAAAAATACGGTCCAATGATTCCACCAGCGTACAAACCACACCAAACAGTGCATTTTTCGGGATGCATGGGCAGTTCTTGAACGGCTTCTGGTTGCTCTTCACTCCAAATGCGGCAATTTTGCTTATTTACGTAGCCATTCAACCAGAAATGAGCCTCATCGCTGAACAAAATTTGTCGATAAAAAAGCGGATTTTCTGCCAACTTTTCTAGGGCCCATTCACTGAAAATGATTTGCAAGCGTTGCTCGTTAGTAAGTCTATTCATGATGAAATGTCAAAGCATACTGAGCATCTTTCTCTTTGACACCATGTCTGAAATCTCACGTGATCTGTCAAATACTAATGCATGAAAATCCTAACCTCAAAAAAATCACCCTTTACTTTTTGGGCAACCCAATATATTCTTGATCGTCATGTCATTTTAAGTCGATCTAGCCATGGCCGTCCGTCCGTCCGTCTGTCCGTCCGCCTGTCTGTCTGTCCGTCCGTCTATCCGTCCGTCTGTCTGTCCGTCCGTCTGTCTGTCCGTCCGTCTGTCCCTCTGTCTGTCCGTCCGTCCGTCTGTCCCTCCGTCTGTCCGTCCGTCTGTCCGTCCGTCCGTCTGTCCGTCCGTCCGTCTGTCCGTCCGTCTGTCCGTCCGTCCGTCTGTCCGTCCGTCCGTCCGTCTGTCCGTCCGTCTGTCCGTCCGTCCGTCCGTCCGACTGTCCGTCCGTCCGTCTGTCCGTCCGTCTGTCTGTCGAAAGCACGCTAACTTTCGAAGGAGCAAAGCTAGCCGCTTGAAATTTTGCACAAATACTTCTTATGAGTATAGGTCGGTTGGAATTGTAAATGGGCCAAATCGGTCCATGTTTTGATAAAGCTGCCATATAAACTGATCTTGGGTCTTGACTTCTTGAGCCTCTAGAGGGCGCAATTATCATCCGATTTGGCAGAAATTTTGTACAACGGCTTCCCTCATGACCTTTAACAGACGTGTCTAATATGGTCCAAGGCGCAACTCTTATCCGAATGAACTGAAATATTACACAATGACATCAACAATGTTCAGCATTCATTTATGGTCCAAATCGGACTAATGGCTCCAATAGCAAAACAGTTCTTAGTCAATATATACATAGAACTCGACCAATGCGATCCATTCGGCCCGGCCGAACTTAGCACGCTCTTACTTGTCAATATTATCTTTGTATTTTCTTTAAAGTTCTTCTGAACATTCAAGATAAATACGGTCCATCTTTTGCCATGTAGGCTTAGTAGAGCGATTTTACTTGCAAAGCTGCACAATTTTGGTAACATTTTTTAAAACCTTAGCTTTGTTTTAGATCTCTTTAAGAGAGCGATTTCTTTGTCGGGTAAAAAACGTTATTGAGTGAAAAGTAAAATCTTTTCTACTAATTTTGGTTCCTAATATATCACATTACATTTGCAAGTATGAAAGCCCATACTCTCCCGTGGGCAGATACACGCGTGCTACAAACCTTCACATGCAATTTGTATCCTTAATATCACATATTGGTTGGTTTGTTGGTGTTCGTACTAAAGTGACAGTTTTGTTTTAAGTCAACATACAACTTCCGACACAGTCGCCTCCATATGCCAACATGCAACCGTGTATACATGTTTGTACTTGAGTGAGTGTGTGGCTGTGTGTGTGTGCATGTGTATTGTTTACATGGATGAAAGTGAGCTATTCGTTACAAACATTCCTATGGATAATATTCTTGTAACTTGATCACATTCAACTACTCATGTGGTCGTAGCAGAGAGCAGAACAGGAAAATATGGCAAAAAGTCTGCCAAGACAGTCGAGAATTTCTGATTATATGTGGGTGTGTGTGTATATATTGCAAACATATTTACACACACGCACTTTATTTGCAGGTAGTTGGATAAACCTATGCCAGACGACCCATTATTAAAATGAAATAAAGTTAAAAGAATTCTGGGAAATCTTTTGCCCAAGCAAATTCCATGTTTAAAGTTTATGAAAAGGAAAATTTACAAGCAGCAGTTAAAGAAGAATAAACAAACAGCTTTGAAATATTTACTGAGTGATATGTTTTCTGCAGACTTTTTTTTGTACGTCCATAGGGTAAATGATTTGAAAGAAATGAAATGATTTTCAAATATTTAAAAAAAAAACACACACACAAAAGCTAACTTTAAAGAGAATCATTTCAGATATGCTGAAAATTTATTCAACGAAAAGAAATCTGGAGTGAGCCATTTTTCCATGGAAAATGCATTGCTAGTAGCTTCTAACTTTTCATGGAAGTAGTATATTTTTGGTTCTGTAAATAAGCTCATACAAGCAGGACTAACTGATTTTACAATGAAAGTGTAATCAAAATAGGGACATGTTTATTAATTGGGTATTTTCTTCGAATGGGGGGATATAGGCATTCGGATGGAGGGATAGACGGACGGACAGGCCAATGGAAATTCGGAAAGACAGATGGCCGGATAGACAGATGACCGGCCAAAAAAATAGACGACTGGTCTGCTTGACGAACAAACCGCTATACGTATCGGTATGCTTGCCACACATAGTCCAGATCGTACCATCTGGACATATATAAAGGGTGATTTTTTAAGAGCTATAGGAAAGTTTTCCAAAAAAAAAACCCATAAAATTCAGAAAAATTCATGAAATCTTTATTTGAATCGATAGTTTGGTCCATATAATTTAAAGTTTGAAGATTATGTTGGATTTGCTACTCCAGCCGAAGCCAATAGGCTTTGATTTTGCTTCCATTTATAATAGAATACAAAATAAAAATCTTTTTAAAAAAGTTAAGGCATATGTGGTATGTTGTATTGTATTGGGCAGGCTATGGAGATTGCAATTTCAATGCCGTCCAAGGCATCTCATCAGTCCAATCAGCCCCCAAAAAGATTACATGCTTCCTACTACTCACTAATTAGTGTGCTGGACACGAATGTCGAGTTTTACGCAGATAACTGCCATCACGGCCCAAACCTGCGAGGCCAAAGTCCCAAGAGTGAATACAATGCGTCTACCAACGCCCCCAAATGTGGTAACCCACACATGAGTACCAATTTGATCCCACGTATTTGAACGTGTTCACCTCCTTGGTTAGGAGCGGAGCACTACCTAAAACTCCTTCCGATCTATGGGTCACGGCACCCGGTTGAAAACGCAACTCCACGCCGAGCTTATGCTCTACCCGCGATTTGGGTACAAACCACAGCCACCACGTTGCTCCCCACTGGGGCCTCACCATTGTCAGGCTGGAACCAAAGTTCCAGGGGCTCCTGACACCCGTGGTACCAGAATAAAGTCTCCGGTCAGACTTCGTAGCCTTAAAAGACTACTACCAGTTGAATGGAATGGTTGTATGGACAATAGTAGTTAAAAATTTTGTGGGATCGCACATGTTTCCCACGTTGTTGTGAGCCGCTAGCGCCAAGATGCGACGCTCGTCTCCAGCCGTCCCTAATCTGGGAACAGACGCTGATCTTGGTCGTCGGTTATTTGAAGGCGCCTGTAATTCGCCTTGTCATCTCGGGTATCATTGGCACTCAGTAGTTAATTGAGAGCCAGTGACACCTGACTCCTCACAGAGACTCTCCTCTCGAAAATCGCTGATCGAGAGTTTTTCAATATTACAAGCATAAGACATATTTTTTTTTCCAATTTTTTAAATAACAGCAGACAAAGTAACATCTTATATATATCTGTGATATATATATGATAGGTTTTTGAAATCGGGTGGGGAGCGGATCCTCCCCCTTACCCCAAAAGTACTACCAAAAAATAAAAGTGGACCGATCGGGACAATATGGGATTCAAATGAAAGTTATTCAAGAGTTGAGTACGAATTTCATAATAAAAGTTGGGTCCCAGTAACTGGGGGGGCCGCCCCAGTTCCAAAACCCCTTAAAATAGGTTTATTTGACTATCATGACAATATGGGACTCAAATGCAAGGTATTCAGGAGTAGCTTACGAATATGGTCAGGAAGTAGGAATAAACTTTATAATTTATTGATAACGGAAGGGGGGTGGACCCTCCACCGTTACCCCTAAAACACCACCCAAAATCAAAAGTGAACCGATAAGGACAATATGGGTATCAAATGAAAAGTTTGCGCGAGTAGATAACGAATCTGGCATACAAACTCGTATCGAAGTATTGGGTGTCACCTCAACTTCACAAAAACGCACAAAATGGGCACATTAGCCAATCACGGAACTCGGTTTCTTTGTTCCGTATAGACTGATAAACGGCAGATCCGATTTTCTCGAAATTTTCGCATATTGTGTAGGTTGGTCTGGAAGGAAACATAGGCTGTATAATTTTTCGGTATCGGAAGGGGAACGGACCCTCCCCCTAATGCCAAAAACACAAACCAAAATCAAAAGTGGACCGATCGGGACAATATAGGTATCAAATGAAAGGTATTGGAGAGTAGAATACGAATATGGTATTCAAATTTGAGTCAAAGTACCTATCGGGCCGCCTCAACCTCAAATCTCCCCCAAACAGACATATTAGACGTTCATTTCAATATGAGGCTCAAATGAAAGGTATTCGGTAGTAGATATCGAATCTGGCATACAAAATCAGGTCGAAGTATAGGGGGTCAGGCCACACCTCAAAAACGCCATTAAATTCATTGTGACTATATGATAATTTTTGAACCGATTTTCTTAAAATTTTCATAGATTGTGTACGTTTGTCTGGAAGGAAACATAGGCTTTAGGTGGACCCTTCCCCTTACCCCAAAATCGCCACCCATATCCGAAAGTGGTCCGATGGGCACAATAAGGGTATTAAATGAAAGGTATTGGAGACCAGAAAACGAATATGGTTTTAAAGTAAGGGTCCAAGTACCCAGCGACCGGAGGCCACCGCAGCGCAGAGGTTAGCATGTCCACCTATGACGCTGAACGCCTGGGTCCGAATCCTGGCGAGACCATCAGAAAAAAATTTCAGCGGTGATTTTCCCCTCCTAATACTGGCAACATTTGTGAGGTACTATGCCATGTAAAACTTCTCTCCAAAGAGGTGTCGCACTGCAGCACACCGTTTGGACTCGACTAAAAATGGGGTCCCTTATCATTGAGCTTAAACTTGAATCGGACTGCACTGATTGATATGTGAGAAGTTTGCCCCTGTTCCTTAGTGTAATGTTCATGGGCAAAATTTTGGAAGTGCAGCACGAATTTGATATCCATATTTGAGTCGAAATGTCTGAGGTGTCATTCCTCCCCCAATGAGAAGGGGCAAATTCTCACACATCAATGAGTGCTTTCCGATTAAAGTTTAAACTCATTGATAAGGGCCCTTTTTTAATAGCCGATTCCGAACGGTGTCCCGCAGTGCAACATCTCTTTGGGGAAAATTTTTTAAGTGACCATATATGGCATTGTACCTCGCAAATGTCACCAACAATAAGAGGGGATACACACCGCTTTGTCCGATGTTCTCGCCAGGATTCGAACGCGTTCCGCGTCATAAGCTACAATGGCACGAATTCGATATCCGCATTCAGGGCGAAGTGTACCCACCTTAAAAAGATATTAGAGAGTTAAAGAAGGTGCAGCGGAGCGGACCCGGTTCGGCTAGTCTAATATAATATTAGTCGTTATTTTTTGTCTGCGCTTTTAATCAAAAAAGATTAAAGCCTAATATTGACTAATTTGTTTATTTATAGATAGCAAATGCCTCAAATGTTGTTTAGAAGTTCAAAGATTTTGTATGGATTCATTAAAAAATTTAAAATGTTTAGTCTTATATCAGCAGACAGTGTTTGCTGTTATTAGCTGACTAATTTTTCTGGGTGTATTTACATATGAACGATTTTGTAGTGGGATAGTTTCACAAATTTAAGTTGGGCAAAGTTTTCATTGAAGACTGTTCCTCTAATTGTTAATGGGTTTCTCATGAATTGAATGATGAAACTCTTGTTTCGATGTTGGCTTCTCATTTATTCACAATCTCGCATGGTATATTCCAAAAGAAGAGGTTTCTTGGCATTGATATGTAGATATCTTTTCAAGGAATTCTCTTTTTCGCCCTAGGTGCTATTTAAGTTCTATGCTAAAAAGCCACATTGAGGTAAACAAAGCCAAAACTAGATTAACATCAAGTGCTTAGAGGGACAGAGAGGGTATATCGGATGAACTCAGTGAAGTTTTCCTGGAAACAATTAGCCCAAAACATAATCCAATCATAACCTTCTCGTTAGCTATTCAAGCCTTTTGGGTTAGAAATGATTAAATTTCATCAAATTACTCTGTTGGTTATTTGTTCGTGGTAAATATTGGGTTGCCCAAAAAGTAATTGCGGATTTTTTGAAAGAAAGTAAATGCATTTTTAATAAAACTTAGAATGAACTTTAATCAAATATACTTTTTTTACATTTTTTTTCTAAAGCAAGCTAAAAGTAACAGCTGATAACTGACAGAAGAAAGAATGCAATTACAGAGTCACAAGCTGTGAAAAAATTTGTCAACGCCGACAATATGAAAAATCCGCAATTACTTTTTGGGCAACCCAATATAAGTGCCAAGCGGCTGAAAATGTTATTAAAGGCAAACTTTCCTCCTTTTAAATAAACCTTTGCTAAACTGTACATAAGATTGGAGAACCATATGACAATATATAACTAAATGAATGACGACATTAATAAATCCCCCTTCTATGTTGGTTGATATAAGGAAGTGTTCCCCATGTGCCTGTTAATGCCTTAAAAAATTTACTCACTTTAAAATATTGTGTTAAACTGGTAATGGCCTCAACATTTGGGTTATGTCTTCTTGGAATGAACTGTTCTGGTTGGATGGTGGTAAAAGGGGTTGCACATATTTTATTTGCAACATTTATGCATTTTCCTGGCAGACAGGCGACAACTGTTATGCGACAACTTTTTATGTAACCTCGAAATCGGGCTACTACACGGTGGTATTGCGAGCTGGATTGCTGTTCCAAATAGTTGCTACATTGCTATTGTCCTTGTTGTTGTTGCTGCTGCTTGTTGAGATAAACACCTTTTCCAACTATTCTTGTCACATTAAGGCTGCCATCTCACTGCTTGGCTGCTTGACTGCTTATGGCGTTTTTTGTGCCCTTTCACTCCGAGATTTTGTATTATGCAATGTGTTTATGTGAAAAGTTTGTATCAACTATTTTATAGAGGGGTTTGTTTGTTTTTTTTTTTTTTTTTTTTTTGCTTCTCTGGAATACATTTCTCTTTTTTTTGGGGGGGGGCGTTACTTTAGGCGATGTTTGAATGTTTGACGTACTTTGTGGCAATTTACCTCCGCTGGTACGTTTCACAACATACGCTGTAATGTGACAACAATACTTTGACATTTTAAATAGGAAAGAGTTTTTTGATTACCATTCCTTTCGTTTGGGTATGGAGGATTGTCGTTTTCCTTTGTAGATAGAAACTGTAAGTTATTTGGGAGTTGCAAAAGATGACAACTAACAAGTGTGTCAAATGTAAAGGATATATTAAAGGTTTGTTGGGATTGAAAGAATTGGATATTTTAGAGCTTAAAGCGAATGTGGGTAACCTACTGGGCAAATTAAATGCCACTACGACCTAAAATGAAACGCAAAAGTTGTGCGGAGCCGCCTATATAATACCTAGGTCCATCACGAGCTCTTACAATATGGTATTGGCGGCGACGAGGATACCGCATAACCAAATCCTGAGGTCACCGTAGCGCAGAGGTTAGCATGTTCGCCTATGACGCTGAAAGCCTGGGTTCGAATCCTGGCGGGACCATCAGAAAAAGTTTTCAGCGGTGGTTTTCCCCTCCTAATGCTGGCAATATTTTAGAGGTACTTCTCTTCAATGAGGTGTCGCACTGCGGCACTCCGTTCGGTCTCGGCTATAAAAAGGAGGCCCCTTATCATTGAGCTAAAACTTGGACTGCACTCATTGATATGTTAGAAGTTTACCTCTTTTCCTTAGTGGAATGTTCGTGGGCAAAATTTGCAATTTGCATTTCCTGATTATGGTGTAGAATTAGTGCGACGTAGTCCGAATGAGGTCTACATAGCAGCAGCCTGACTGAAAAACAAAAATGCAGCAGGAACCGATGGATTGCCTTCGAACGTATTTAAGACCGGACTTTAATAAGGAAAATCGCCAAACAATTTAATTTGTTTGCATACCTTCTTTAAATTAACACAGGAACAAAGATATGAAGTCAGTTTTTGGGACTTGGGCTTGGGGCCCCAAACGCGTCTTCCCCCTCATCAAGCGAAATGACGCTGAATATAGTCAATATGGTACTCAAATTTACAAAAATTTTGCGTAGAGTTCGAATAAGAAAAAAAAATTTTTAATTTAAAAATATCATTGAAAAAGTTGCTCCAATCTCTAGATTAAACATCTTATGACTTTGGGTTAGGTTAGGTTGAAAAGAGAATGCAGATATTAATCCGCCCCATGACACTAAGGGCATACACCTAACCCAGAATTCGGCTTGTTTTAAGCTCTAAATACAAAAAAAAGTAACCTCGAAAATGAAAATCTATGTTAGGAATTCCGTGCTACGTACAAAACCCCTAATTATTTTCCATGCCACGTTCCTAAGTTGGTTCATGTCCGGTATAGTGTTCCCACCTTAGTGCGGGTATCTGTTAGACGCGAAAGCCGGTCAATGACAAAGGAAATGCTCCAACGTCTCATCATCTTCCCCGCATGCCCTACACATGCTGTCACTTGCCGCACCGATTTTACATAAGTGAACTCGTAGTCATATGTGTCCCGTCATGATACCAATATCTCTACTGACCTCCTTCTTACTTCCTTTCAGTAATAATCTCGCTGAAGCCTGAACCCGTTGTGTGATCGTTATGTTGCACTTTTTCTCCATAGCAGTGCACCAAACTACTGAGGCGTAAGTAAGTATTGGTCTAATCACGCTTCTGTAGAGCCAGTATACTATCCTCGGATTCTGATCCCATTTTGAGCATACGGCCCGTCTGCATAGTGCCAAACATCTGTGAGCCTTCTCAGTACGCTCCTAATCCTAATGTGAGACTTCCAATTCAGTTTTTTGTCCAAGATCAAACCTAAGTATTTGACCTTGTCAGGCATCGAAATCGTCTTATTAAGGAAACGTGGTGTGTTAAATTGGTCCACCTTTGTCTTCCTCGTGAACAGGCATATTTCAGTCTTCTCTGGGTTAACATTGAGACCTCTGGGTCTAAACCAGACATATGCCATGTACAAGACCCTTTTTGAGAGAAACTTCTTTATCTTGGCAGCGTCATTAACGCTGTCGACCTGTTCTCGAGACCCTTCAATTCTGAACCTTATCGTTTAGATTTTCCGAACATATCGTCACATCTAATAAGTCCTTCCTAATCCTATTAACAAAAGTAGCGGTGTTACCGATATTAAGTGTTATTAGGTTGTTAGTATTCAAGAACTCTGCCAGGGCCTGACCCCGCTTATTAGTGTTGGTACTACCCCTTGAAATGTGGTGAGAGTTCGCATCGCTCTCATTACTCATTTCCTGTCTGTTTTGCTTTCCTCACCAGCCGTTGCAGCTCCGACGTGGGTGGCGGTGTCGGAGAGTCGAAAGGTTGATAAAGTGATGCCAGGTATGCTGCACCGTCTCCCTGTCTCATCACTGTTGCATCCGACGTTGACAACTCTGGGGAAAATATGTAATTCAAATGTTTATGACAAATAACGCAGGTCCTCGGCCGAGTACCAGTGTTAGCATAGAATAATTTATAGTTGATATGGTTCAGTCCAGAAACTTTGTTCCGGGTCGTCCATGGCTCCTGAATTAAGGCAATATGAATCTTGCCCTTGCTGATTTTCTCCATCAGACCGTGTGTAGCAGTCTCGCTACGGTGGAGGTTTATCTCGATTACCTCGATCATTGGTCCTCCAGTAAATGGGCATTTTGGGAGTAGGTGATGATCTCA
Organism: Stomoxys calcitrans; assembly: GCF_963082655.1. Classification (NCBI taxonomy): domain Eukaryota; kingdom Metazoa; phylum Arthropoda; class Insecta; order Diptera; family Muscidae; genus Stomoxys; species Stomoxys calcitrans. The sequence goes on from NC_081553.1 coordinate 200,581,106, forward strand.
TCGTCTGCTCACTGTTCTTTAGACTGCCATGACTTTCCTGTCACTGCACTGCCTGTTGTCATCGTTTTAGGTTCTTTGCCTAATCTAGTCTTGCGACTCTTTATAAAGTCGGTAATGGTTCCATCGTCGGGTCCCTGTTCGTTAAGCTGTATTGGGTTTCCATTCCCTGTACTGCCTGATGTTTCAATACTAGGATCTTTGCCTATCTTAGCCTCCCAATTCTTAAGTAAATGGGCTTCTTGTGAGTAGGTGATGGTACCATCATCGGCTTCCTGTTCGTTGAGTTGCATTGAGACTCCTTCCTGACTATATTCGTAAATTATTCCTGAATACCTTTCATTTGAGTCCCATATTGTCATGCTCTTTCAATAAAACTATTTTAGGGTGTTTTGGGCTTGGGCGGCTCCCCAGTTACTTAAACCCAATTTTTATTTTAAATTCGTACTTTACTCCTGATTACCTTTCATTTGAATCCCATATTGTCCCGATCGCTCCACTTTTATTTTTGGTTTGTACATTTGATGTTAGGGGAAGGGTCCGCCCGCTCCCCATATCAAAAATTTATGTAACCTATGTTTCCTTCCGGATCAACCTACACAATTTGTGAAAATTTCAAGATAATCGGTTCAGCCGTTTTTGAATCCATACGGAATAAACCGACAAACAAACACAAATTGATTTTTATACCCTACATCACTACTGTGGTGCAGGGTATTATAACTTTGTGAATTAGTTTGTAACACCCAAAAGGATGAGAGATAGACCCATTGATAAGTATATAGATCGACTCAGAATCACTTTCTGATTCGATTTAGCTATGTCCGTCTGTCTGTCTGTCCCTCCGTCTGTCTGTCCGTCTGTCCATGCTAATTTGTGTACAGGTCGCCGCTTTCATCCGATCGTCTTAAAATTTGGTACAGACATGTTTTTCGGCCTAGAGACGAAGCCTTTTGAAATCGGAAAAAATCCGTTCAGATTTGGATGTAGCTCCCATATATATGTTCGACCGATTTTCAGTAATAATGCAAAAAATGGTCATTTGTTACCCGATTCTCTCGAAATTTGACAGGAAGGATTTTTTTACGACTCTCGACATTACTGGTGAATTTCATGGAAATCGGTTCAGATTTAGATATAGCTTTCATGTATATATATCGGCCGATTTTAACTTCTAGAGTCACAGCAAGCACATTTATTGACCAATCTTGCCAAACAAAATATTGCACAACGCTTTCCTTGACGATTACCACAATATACATAGAGTGTGGTCAAAATCGGTTCAGATTTAGTTATAGCTTCCATATATATGTTCGTCCGATTTTCGGTAATAATGCAAAAAATGGTCATTTGTTACCCGATTCTCTCGTAATTTGGCAGGAGGAATTTTCTCTTGACTCTCAATGTTACTGGTGAATTTCATTGAAATCGGTCCAGATTTATATATAGCTCTCATTTATATATATCGGCCGATTTTAACTCCTAGAGTCACAGCAAGCGCATTTATTGACCCAACTTGCCAAAATTTTGCAAAACGCTTTCCTCGACGACTGCCACAGTATCTGAGGAGTTTGCTCGAAATCGGTTCAGATTTAGGTATAGCTCTCATACATATGTTCGCCCGATTTTGAGAAATATTGCAATAAAGTGCTCATTTGTTAACCGATTCTGTCGAAATTTTGCAGGAAGGATTTTCTTATGGCTCTCAATATAACTGGGGAATTTTATAGATATCGGCCCAGATTTAGATATAGCTGTCATATATGTACATGGCCAGATTTTCACTCCCAAGAGCCACTGCAAGCGCATTGTTTGACCAATCTTGCCAAAACTTAGTGCAACGCTTTCCGACTACTACATTATCTGAGAAGTTTTTCTCGAAATCGGTTCAGAAGTAGATATAGTTCCCATATATATGTTCGTCAGATTTTGGGTAATTTGTCATAATGTTTTCATTTGTCAACTGTTGTGTTTACAGTTTGAACATATTTGCTCGCCGAGGTCCATCAAAATTGGTTCAGAATTGGATATAGGTCCCACATTGTATTTATAGGGTAGGTGTAAGGCATTATAAAGGGTGATTTTTTTGAGGTTAGGATTTTCATGCATTAGTATTTAACAGATCACGTGGGATTTCAGACATGGTGTCAAAGAGAAAGATGCTCAGTATGCTTTGACATTTCATCATGAATAGACTTACTAACGAGCAACGCTTGCAAATCATTGAATTTTATTACCAAAATCAGTGTTCGGTTCGAAATGTGTTCAAATTTTGACAAATTTTGTTCAGCGATGAGGCTCATTTCTGGTTGAATGGCTACGTAAATAAGCAAAATTGCCGCATTTGGAGTGAAGAGCAACCAGAAGCCGTTCAAGAACTGCCCATGCATCCCGAAAAATGCACTGTTTGGTGTGGTTTGTACGCTGGTGGAATCATTGGACCGTATTTTTTCAAAGATGCTGTTGGACGCAACGTTACGGTGAATGAACACATTTCGAACCGAACACTGATTTTGGTAATAAAATTCAATGATTTGCAAGCGTTGCTCGTTAGTAAGTCTATTCATGATGAAATGTCAAAGCATACTGAGCATCTTTCTCTTTGACACCATGTGTGAAATCCCACGTGATCTGTCAAATACTAATGCATGAAAATCCTAACCTCAAAAAAATCACCCTTTACAGTCGGCACCGCCCGACTTTTGCCCTTCCTTACTGGTTATATATTGGGTTGCCCAAAAAGTAATTGCGGATTTTTCATATAGTCGGCGTTGACAAATTTGTTCACAGATTGTGACTCTGTAATTGCATTCTTTCTTCTGTCAGTTATCAGCTGTTACTTTTAGCTTGATTTAGAAAAAAAGTGTAAAAAAAGTATTTTTGATTAAAGTTCATTCAAAGTTTTATTAAAAATGCATTTACTTTCTTCTAAAAAATCAGCAATTACTTTTTGGGCAACCCAAAAAGTAATTCCTTCAACTTGACTTCGCGGGACCTTAAGAGACGCAATTATTATTCGATTTGACTAAAATTTTGCATGGTTGTGTTTTCCGACTTCAGTGGTAAGTATGGCCCTAATTAGTCTAGGGCCATATAGGTTCCATCTGAACCGATCTTCCGATTTGACATCTTGAGCACCTGAAAGCCGCAATTGTTAGCCGATTTGACTGCATTTTCACATGTAATGTTCTGTTACGACTTTTAACAACCGTGCCAATTAATCTGACCTTGAGCACCCGAAAGCTAAATTTGTTGTCCGATTTGACTAAAATTTGGTACATTGTGTTCTGCTATTTTTTCAAAATCCGTGATAAGTTCACATCGGTCCATTACCCTAATGTAGCTCACACATAAACCAATCTCCCGTTTAACCTTCTACAGCCCCAAGTAGCTCCCATTTTGTCTGACTTGACTGAAATTTTGTATGAAAACTACACATGTGCCCTTCAACTAAGTTAATTTATGTTCACTTTTAGTACAATCCATGATGGTGGGTTGTCAAGATTCGACCCGGCCGAACTGAATACGTTTTTACTTGCTTCCTCCTAGCATAATTGTGGACCTATGTTTAAAACGACATTTATGCACTTTAATTACTAGGCCGACATTTGTTGTTGCTTGCAGAATTGTCCTTTAGGGACAGTCGTATCTCAGCCTTTAGGCAGTCAGTTATGCACACCAAGTGTCATCTCGTTTTCAACAGACTCTTAACAACATGCGTCTGAACATAAGTCGTATAAGTATGCAAAAGTTATCCCATTATGTGTCACTGATACAAGGTAACTGATTTAAGGCCTTAAAAGGAATGAGGCCTTAAAGGAATTACTTATAATTCTAATATAGTTTATTTTAAAACCCATGACATACGATAGGATGTCACTGTAGCGAAGAGGTAGCATGTCCGCCAATAACGTTGCATGCTTAGGTTCGAATCCTGGCGGGAACATCAGAAAATTGTTCAGAGGTGGCGACATTTGTGAAGTACTTTGTCATGATTCCATGGCATAGTAGCCATGTCTATATGCTATAGCAAACAAGTAAAAACGTGCTAAGTTTGGCCGGGCCGAATCTTATATACCCTCCACCATGGATCGCAAATGTCGAGTTCTTTTCCCGGCATCTCTTCTTAGGCAAAACAGGATATAAGAAAAGATTTGCTCTGCTATTAAAGCGATATCAAGATATGGTCCGGTTTGGACCACAATTAAATTATATGTTGGAGACCTGTGTAAAATGTCAGCCAATTCGAATAAGAATTGTACCCTTTGGGGGCTCAAGAAGTAAAATAGAGAGATCGATTTATATGGGAGCTCTATCGGGCTATAGACCGATTCAGACCATAATAAACACGTATGTTGATGGTCATGAGAGAATCCGTCGTACAAAATTTCAGGCAAATCGGATAATAATTGCGACCTCTAGGGGCTCAAGAAGTCAAGATCCCAGATCGGTTTATATGACAGCTATATCAGGTTATGAACCGATTTGAACCATACTTGGCACAGTTGTTGGATATCATGACAAAACACTTCGTGCGAAATTTCATTTCAATCGGATAAGAATTGCGCACTCTAGGGGATCAAGAAGTCAAGACCCAAGATCGGTATATATGACAGCTATATTAAAACATGAACCGATATGGCCCATTTACAATACCAACCGACCTACACTAATAAGAAGTATTTGTGCAAAATTCCAAGCGGCTAGCTTTACTCCTTCGGAAGTTAGCGTGCTTTCGACTGACAGACAGACGGACGGACGGACGGACAGACGGACGGACATGGCTAGATCGACATAAAATGTCACGACGATCAAGAATATATATACTTTATGGGGTCTCAGACGAATATTTCGAGTAGTTACAAACAGAATGACGAAATTAGTATACCCCCTATCTTATGGTTCTCGCCAGGATCTGAAGTTTTTCAAAAAAAAAAAAACTCATAAAACTCGGAAAAATGCACGAAATCTTTATTTGAATCGACAGTACGGTCTATATAATTTAATGTTTGAAGATTATTTCATGCAAATGTTGACCGTGAGTGCGCCTCAAATGGTCCATCCGATTAGCCTAATTTTGGCATACTCTTTCTAACATTTCGGCCGGTATCTCACCAATAAATGCTTTAATGTTGTCTTCCAATGCGTAAGTTGAAGCGGGCTTTTGTCTGTATAGACATGAGTTTTAACATAGCCTCACAAAAAATAGTCTAAAGGCGTTAAATCGCACGATCTAGGCGGTGAATTGCCGGTCCCGAACGTGAAATAAAATGTTCACGGAACTCGCCTCTCAATAAGTCCCTTGTTACGCGTGCTGTGTGGCATGTGGCACCGTTTTGTAGAAACCACATATTATGCAAGTCAAGCTGTTGCATTTTGGGCAAAAAAGTTGGATATCATATCACGGAAGCGCTCACCATTCACAGTTATGTTATGATTCGCATCATCTAAGAAGAAGTACGGTCCAATGATGCCACCAACCCATAAACCGCAGCAAACTGTGACTTTTTCTGGATGCATTGGTAGCTCTTGCAATCCTTCTGGCTAATCTTTACTCCAAAATCGAGCATTCTGCTTGTCAACGTACCCATTGAGCCAAAAATGAGATTCCATTTTCCACAGGATACGAAGGGACTCACGAAGACCCCGGAATCTTGGAATAATGACGTTGATCGAAGGTTTATACAATAATAACGGAATTTATGGTGAAGGAATCCTTGAGTAGCTTCAAACCATTTAAGTCACCCAGACCTGATGAAATATTTCCGGCGTTACTACAGAAAGAGGCAGACTATCTTTTTCACAGCGTGCATAGGACTTTCATATACTCCGAAAACCTGTCAGGAGGCAAGGGTGGTGTTTATACCCAAGCCCGGCATGGCCTTACATCCTTTCTACTCAAAACCATGGAACGTATTGTAGACACCATGATAAAGAGTATGACATCCAGCGAACTGCTCAAATACAAACAGCATGCCTATATCAAGGGAAGGTCGGTGGAGACTGCCCTGCACGAGGTTGTGCATAAAATAGAAGAATCCTACGATTTAAAAACGTACACCCTGGCGGTATGCATTGACATCGAGGGGCCTTTTAAAAATGTGCGGACCGACACACTGATTCAATCCTTAGAACAGTACCGGGTGGACCCGGGCCTTATGGACTGGATGAACCATATGCTAAGGAACAGGTGGATAAATTGTGTATCGCATGGCGTTAATATAAGGGAGAAAGTGGCACAGGGCACGCCACAGGGGGGCATTTTACCGCCACTCCTATGGGTGACCACCATAAATGACCTATTACGAATACTGACTTAAGGGGTATTTGAACTCGTCTGTTACGCAGAAGATGTTAAAATAAATACTTCTAAGGAGTAAGGATGCAAACCAGCTATGAAAAAGGACCGAAAGGGTCTAGCAGATTGCACATGACTGGGAAGACTGAAATCACGACAGGGAAGTCTGAAATCTGTCTGTTCACGAGAAAGACGAGGGTAGGCCAATTTGACGCACCACGTTTCCTCATTCGAAGGATTTCGATATCTTACAAGGTCAAATACTTAGGTGTGATGTCGGACAGGAAACTGAATTGGTAGTGTCACATTCAGGAGTGTACTGAGAAGGCTCACAGATGATGGGTACTATATAGACGGGCCGTAGGCTTGAAATAGGCCTGAATCCGAGGATAGTCCACTGGCTTTACAGGAGCGTGATTAGACCAATGCTTAGTTACGCCTCATTAGTTTGGCAGACTGCTATGGAGAAATAGTGCAACGTAAGGATAATACAACAGGTTCAGAGAAGATGTTGTCTTGGCATAGACGTAGCGATGACGACCACGCCCACTAGGGAACTGGAGACTATTCCAGATATCCGACCCATTGACATGCAGATTAAGTGAAAGGCGGTCACTGCGGCTATAGGACTTAAGGCGATGGGAGAGTCGATAGAGGATAGGAGCAGGTCATATCACCATGGATAATCGAGTTGACGAAAGGAAATCCGAATATTTTTGTAAAGGTTTTCGATCGAATATCTAAGATGACACTTGAGGTCGAGTGCGAGACGCTGCTACCATAGGCACAGCCTTGGACTGACGGAATACTAGTATAGCCATCTGGAAGATCATGTTACATGGATGTATCAAAGCTGGAGGACAGATTGGGTCTGGAGGTCTACATTGAGAACCCAGGTACAGAGATCTGTTTTCCTCCTGCCAGGTTATTGCGGAATAAAGGGGAACGAAAGAAGGCCAGCGGACTGCCGTCAATAAACTTCGTTAAACCGAAGCCTTTCGGGTCGGCACAGTCCGAGTTATGGGCGTGGTCGACAAATTCGCATGTAACACTATGGAACACCAAAACGGTTGTTAGAATGGCGAAAATCCTGTGGGGAAATCCGGATCGTGAAAAGGCCAGGCTATTGCTGAAAGGAAGTAAAAAGGAGGTCAGTATAGCTCTCGGTATCATTATTACGGTATACATAGGGCTACGAGCTCACTTATATAAAATCGGTGAAGCAAATGATGGCAAGTGTAGAGCATGTGGGGAAGATGATGAGAAGTTGGAGCATTTTCATGTCATTGCCCGGCTTTCGCGACTAACAGACATTGGTACTTAGGTGGAGACACAATACCAGACATGAACCAACTCAGGAGCGGGTTTTGTAAGTAGCGCGGAATTCCTAACTTTGATTTTTTTCACATAACCAACACGCATGGGATGTCTCTATATATGCAGTGCATTGCGTTGGCAATTAGGAAAGTTAAGGGTTGGAAGGGGGAAAGAGGGAGTATTTTTTATTGATATTCGTCTTAAATTTCTGAACGTCAAAGTCGGTGGGAAAAACATTAGCCGGAAGTTGATTCCACATACGAATGGTTCGGGCGAAAAATTAATTTTCTCTGTAATGCATAGTTCGGTCGACTGGTAAATCAATTACAAACGGGTATGAATTCCTGGCAAGTCTTGTATTCCTGGTGAACATTCTAACGTCAGGGATAAGAAGACGAATATCCCTGGAACACACGCCATGAAAATAATGATAGAGCAATACAACGCTACCCACAAGTAGTTCCAAGTAGCCACAAGGATGATTTTGGAGCTCCTGCCCATATATGGGAGTTATACTCCATCCTCGGCCTGATGTAGGTAGTATAGATATTGAGAAGATCAGAAGAGGAGAAATACTTCTTGCACCGCTTAAGAAAGCTCATACACTTGAATTCTTCTTTCGACACTTCGAATACGTGTTTTGACCAACGGACATCACATTGTATCTTCATGCCCAGAACATCAAGAGCATCTGACTGCTCTATAGCTATACCGTCGATAGATATCGACGATTGAAGTGGATCAGTGTTAGGTCAGCACTGCGTCTTCTGTGCGTTAAAGTCTACTCTGTTCATTATACCCCACTCGGAAATGGCCAACAAATCCTGGGAGAGCGTCGCATCCATAATGCGCCTCCTGTCCACAATTTCTTGAGGACTGGTCCTATGGTCGAATGAATATGAATGACACGAAATACTGTCATCGGCAAATGAGTAGACTGGATTCGAAGTCTGACCCAATAGATCGTCAATGAAAATAAGTAAAAGGAAAGGGGAAAGGACAGAGCCTTGTGGCACACCTGCGGTCATCGGATCGGATCGGATCAGAACCCATCTACAACAACTCGTATAGTGAGATCTCTGAGAAAGCTCGATATAAATCGAACAACGTTATTACCGACTCCAAAAGCGACAAGCTTTGATAAAAGTACACCGTGCCAGACCCTATTAAATGCCTTGTATATATCCAGAGTCAAGACCTTACTCTCACCAAACTGGTTGATAATGCGACTCCATCGTTACGACAAAAATGCCATTAGGTCTCCCGTAGAGCGATTTCTGCGGAACCCATACTGTCTGTTGCTAAGAAGTCCATTGGACTCTAAGTATCTGACAAGATGATGGTTAACCATACTCTCCATAACCTTGGAGAGCGCGGATCATATCGCAATTGGCCGGTAATTCGCAGGGTTGTTCGCCCCACCTTTTTTGGGGATGGGCTGAACGTTCGCAACCTTCCAACGCGCCGGGAAAACTGCCGCACGGTAAGCAAGGTTGAAAGGGTTGCGTAGTGGACGAGCAAGCGTCGAAGAACACTTACAAAAGACAAGTGTTGATATACCGTCCGGGTCCGGAGATTTATTAACGTCGAGATCCGCAAGGACCCTTTTGACTCCACGTGTTCGAAAGAATATTTGAGGCATCGATCTAGGTATGGTCTCGGGTCCACTAAAAGACATTTTTTATACGATTGGAATGATATTAGGAACGGCAATTGCTAAGGGCCCTACGACGTCCTTTTTCGAAATTGTCTGTATCATATTGAGATAAAGATGTTATTTGGACCGATCTCCCAATTCAATTCTTGAGCCCATAAAAGACGTACTTATTACCCAATATTGACCAAAATTCAAAAAACAATGAGTTTTGGCTAACCGCTCTATACCCCATTTCATTATGGTATAGATGGGACTTTATTTAGATATTTGTCGGGGCCTTTTTCCTTTGTTCACCATTGCAGCTTCCATAACCACTTTGAGGTTAAGGATTGCTCTCTTTTTTTGGAAACATACAATGATACTCGCATGGCACATCAACTTACCGAGACAATGACTGAAGTCATGAATGCAACAACTGAGTCCAATGGATATCAGCCTAAAAATGTGTCTGTATGCAGTTGTTATAAAGCCCATATGTACATAATGTCCCATACAAAGGCACGTCTATGTGCTGGCATTTGTTTTTATAGCTAAGTACCAAAATACCCATACACCCCTTCATGTCTTTCGTTCATTGGTGCACAGAAAACTGCATTCGAATGGTGATTGTTCTGCTCGACATCACATTGTCTCCTGCAGCAATGGTGAGCATATATGAGGCATTTACCATGGATTTATGTTTATTTTTCAAAATATCGGCATCATGCTCTACTCTCAAAAACCATTCATTTAAATCCCATATTGCCATTGGTTTGAGGGGAGTTTATGGAATGAGGCGTCCCCCAACCACTTGGCCCCAAAATTGGTTATCAAATTTGTTTTCTAATCCCAAATACCTTTCAATTAAACCCCTTTTTGCAAATGTCAGCAAATATCTCTGGTTTGAGGTATGGGCCCTAAAAACTATCAATATCGAGCTCCACTCTCTTTTACACCCAAATTATCATGTATTTGCTCACATACGTCCTATTTGGGGGATGTTGTGGGCGTGGGAACGTATTGGGTTGCCCAAAAAGTAACTGCGGATTTTTCATATAGTCGGCGTTGACAAATTTTTTCACAGCTTGTGACTCTGTAATTGCATTCTTTCTTCTGTCAGTTATCAGCTGTTACTTTTAGCTTGCTTTAGAAAAAAAGTGTAAAAAAGTATATTTGATTAAAGTTCATTCTAAGTTTTATTAAAAATGCATTTACTTTCTTTTAAAAAATCCGCAATTACTTTTTGGGCAACCCAATACTTAGACAGTTGGTCCTGAATGTTAATATCAGATTAATGCTCTTTCATTTAAACCCCATATTTCCATAGTCGGCAAACATGTTGGGTTTTGGGGGAGTTTTGTATGATGGGGCTGCAACTCAATGACTTGGCCCTGAAATGTATATCAGATTGTTGTTCTACTCTAAAATACTTCTTATTTGAGTCCCATATTGGGGTGAGATGGCCCCATAGACACTTTTTCTCGATTATTGATATCAGATTCGTGCTAAAATTTTAAAGACCTTTGATTTGAGCCCCATATTACTATGGTCGTATATTTGTCCACTTTGGGGAGTGTTTTTAGGGAGGGGCGGTCCTCCAAACACTTGGTCCCACATTTGAATATCAGATTCATATTCAACACTCAAATACCTTTTATTTGAGCGCCATATTGCCATGGTCAGTGAATAAGTCCTATGGGAGGGGGGGTTTTTCGGGAAGGGGTGAACCTTGGTCCCACATTTAGATATCAGATTCGTATTCTATTCGCAAATACCTTCCATTTGAGTCCAATACTGCCATGGTCGGTAAGTTGTCCGATTTAAGGGTGTTTTGGGGTGGCCCCCAAACACGTGGTCCGACAATTAGCTATCAGACATGTTTTCTAGTCTTACACACCTTTAATTGAAGTCCCATATTGTCGTGATTGGTCTGTATATACATTTGGTAGGTTTTTGGGGTACCCCGTCTGAAATTTGGATACCAAATTTTTGTTCTTACCACACACCACCGAGATCTGTCGTTTCTGAAAATTAGGGTAAGGGAGAGGGTAAGAAATTAAAAAAAATTTTAAAAAAATAACAGCCTTAGTTAAGCTTCTTTATTTTATTTATTTTTTTTTTTTTTTCATTCAGAAAACTGATAAGTTTTCATCAACTTTGACCTCTCTCCCCTTTCTTTGTTCGTGGTGGCGTTTCCATTCAATTCCAATCGTAAACAGCCAGTAGGGGCCGCTAAAGTAAATGTGCGTTATTAATCGATTTTCTGGCCTAAGAAACTAATTTGCCATATTTGGTAGTCACATTTGCGCAGATGAGTACATAATCACCTGTACCACTAAACGCCTGAGTTCGAAATCTGGTGACGACATTGGAATAAATTTTCTGATGATCATCCCCACACTATTGGTGGCGACACCTCTTAATAATAAAACCACGTACGGCACGTCATAGACAAGTTCTGTCTAGGAAAAAAGGTCCCTTGTTGATGAGATTAAATTTGAAAAATTCGACTGATATGTGAGATATATCCCTGCTGTTACTGTGGTATCCACAATAGCGCTAAGGTTTGCAGTTCCGCTTATTACGCCGAACGAATCGTCAATATTTTGAGGGTATGGCGGCCTACATTAAATCACACAGTAATATGTTGGGTCATTGCGATTGATCGACTTTTTTGGGGTTAGGTGGTCCTCTGGATATATGACGATTGCTCGACTTATTTATGGTGAGGTGGTCCTCTGGATATATGACCACAATAAAGATATCAAATTCGAAGTCCACAAACTCATATAATATTCTGAAACCTGGTTTTATTTTAGAGACTATTGAGGTTGGGGCGGCCCCCCGGCTACTTGGAACCAATTTTTAATATGAAATGGTTAGGGGTGCTGGTACGGCCTTTCAGATATTTCGCCCCAATGAGCCTTATATTGCTACATATGTCCGGTATGGGGGTATTTTTGGTTGTGAGGCGGACCCCATATATCAGATTCGTGCTCTAGTCTCAAATACAGTTCATTTAAACCCATATTGTCATTATTGGTCTATATTTCCGTTTAGCCGGCATTGAAGGTGGGGCGGCTCCCCTAGATTTCCCACCATAAATAAGGATACCAAATTTCGGTTTTTGATTTATTATAAACAAACCAAATTTCGCTTAAATCGCCGCACTCCGAGATCTGTCGTTTTTGAAAATAGGGTAAGGGGAGGGTCCGCCCATTAAAATTTGGATGTTAGATCTATTTCATTCTCTTGGTTTTGGTGGTGGATTGGAGGGTGGGCGGCTATCCTGATCGGCCTTCACATATTATTTTTGATTCCTTTTCATACCCTCCACCATAGAAGGGGGAATATACCTATTTCGTCATTCTGTTTGTAACACCTCGAAATATTCGTCTGAGACCCCATAAAGTCATGTCATTTTAAGTCGATCTAGCCACGTCCGTTCATCTGTCTGTCGAAAGCTCGCTAACTTTCGAAATAGTAAAACTAGCCGCTTGAAATTTTGCACAAATACTTTTTATTAGTGTAGGTCGGTTGGTATTGTAAATGGGCCAAATCGGTCTATGTTTTGATATAGCTGCCATATAAACCGATCTTGGGTCTTGACTTCTTGAGCCTCTAGAGGGTGCAATTCTCGTCCGATTTGACTGAAATTTTGCACGAAGTGTTTTCGTATCACTTTCTACAACTGTGTTAAGTATAATTTAAATCGGTTCGTAATCTGGTATAGCTGTCATATAAACCGATCTTGTATCTTGACTTCTTGAGCCTCTAGAGGGCACAATTCTCATCCGATTTGGTTGGAATTTTGCATGAGGTGTTCTGTTATGACTTCCAATATCTGTGCTAAGTATGGCATAAATCGGTATATAAACTGATGTAGCTGCCATATAAACCGATCTGGGATCTTGACTTCTTGAGCCTCTAGAGGGCGCAATTCCCATCCGATTTGGCAGAAATTTTGTACAACGGCTTCTCTCATGACCTTCAACATACGTGTCTAGTATGGTCTGAATCGATCAATAGCTTTATACAGCTCCCATATAATCCTATCTCCCGATTTTGACTTCTTGAGCCCCTACGGGGCGCAATTCTTATCCGAATGAACTGAAATATTACACAATGACTTCTATAATGTGCAGCATTCATTTATGGTCCGAATCGGACTATAACTTGATATAGCTCCAATAGCATAACCGTTCTTATTCAATATAATTTGTTTGCTTAAAAAGAGATACCGCGCATAGAACTCGACAAATGCGAACCATGGTGGAGGGTATATAAGATTCGGCCCTGCCGAACTTAGCACGCTCTTACTTGTTTTTGACTAGGATGGATTGCGCTCTGACATTTCCTTTCATTTGACAATAATATATGTTCTCGGTCGTCCTACATGCCTCTTTGGTGTTATTTTTATTGGGTGGAGAGGGTCGTTCTCCCCGACGCTAAGGCCCAAAAGACTGTTTATTTGAGTGCTTTATTGTCGTGATGTACATGTCCTACTGAACGGCAGGACCTGACCCACTTTTGATTTTGGACAGTACTTTTGGTGCGGTTTTGGACTTGGGGCGTCGCCCTTACTACTAAGATTAAATTTTTGATACCTTATTCCTATTCTATTGGTTTGCCCAAAAAGTGACTCTGTAATTGCATTCTTCCTTCTGCCAGTTATCAGCTGTTACTTTTAGCTTGCTTTAGAAAAAAAGTGTAAAAAAAGTATATTTGATTAAAGTTCATTCTAAGTTTTATTAAAAATGCATTTACTTTCTTTTAAAAAATCCGCAATTACTTTTTGGGCAACCCAATACTTCCGAATACTTCTCATTGAAGTCCCATATTGTCCCGATCGGTCCACTTTGCTTTTGGGCGTTACATTAGGGGCGGTTATGGGCCTGGGACGCCTGCCTAGATACTTGGATCCAATTTTTAATATCATTTTCATACTCTACTCCCAAATACTTTTCATTGGAGCCGTATATTGTCCCGTTCGGTCTACTTTTTATTTTGGGCGGCACTCTTGGGACTACGCCGTAGATATTTGGATACAATCTTTACATCATATTCGTATTCTACTCCCGACAACCTTTCATTTGAGTCCCATATTGTACCGATCGGTCCACTTTTGATTTTGGGCGCTACTCTTAAGGCGGTTTTGGGCTTAGTTACCTGGACCCAATTTTTATACCCACCACCGAAGGATGGGGGTATATTTATTTTTGTCATTCCGTTTGCAACACATCGAAATATCCATTTCCGCCCCTATAAAGTATATATTGGGTTGCCCAAAAAGTAATTGCGGATTTTTTAAAAGAAAGTAAATGCATTTTTAATAAAACTTAGAATGAACTTTAATCAAATATACTTTTTTACACTTTTTTTCTAAAGCAAGCTAAAAGTAACAGCTGATAACTGACAGAAGAAAGAATGCAATTACAGAGTCACAAGCTGTGAAAAAATTTGTCAACGCCGACTATATGAAAAAGCCGCAATTACATTTTGAGCAACCCAATATATTCTTGGTCAGCGTAAAAATCTAAGACGATCTAGCCATGTCCGTCCATCTGTCCGTCTGTTTGTTGAAATCACGCTACAGTCTTTAAAAATAGCGATATTGAGCTGAAATTTTGCAAAGATTCTTTTTTTTATCCATGAGCAGGTTAATTTATCATTCGATTTAGCTGAAATTTGGGACAGTGAGTTGTGTTAGGCCCTTCGACATCCTCCCTCAATTTGGCCTAGATCGATTCAGATTTGGATATACCTGCCATACAGACCGATCCGCCGATTTAGGGTCTTAGGCCCATAAAAGCCACATTTATTATCCGATTTTGATGAAATTTGGGACAGTAAGTTGTGTTAAGTCAGTAGACATCCCTCTTCAATTTGGCCCCGATCGGTCGAGATTTGGATATACCTGCCATATAGACCAATGTCTCGATTTAAGGTTTTGGGGCCATAAATGGCGCATTTATTGTCCGATGTCGCCAAAATTTGGGACAGTGACTTGCGTTGGGCCCATCGACATTCTTCTTCAATTTGGCTCAGATCGGTCCAGATTTGGATATAGCTCCCATATAGACGATCGCTCGATTTAAGGTTTTGGGGCCATAAAAGGCGCATTTATTGCTCGAGTTCGCCGAAGTTTGGGGCAGTGAGTTGTGCTAGGCTCTTCGACATTTTTCTGCAACTTGGTCCAAATCGGTCCAGATTTGGATATAGCTGCCATATAGACTGATATTTCCTTTAAAAGTCTTCGCCACATAAAAGACGCCTTTTTTTATTATTATTTTACTTATTAATACCGTATTCGTATTTAACTCCCAAATAACTTTCATTTGAGTCCCATATTCTTCCAATCGGTAAATATATTCCGCCGAGGGTTTTGGGTGGTGGGGAGGCCCCTCAGACACCAAGCACTACTTTCATTTGATACCCATATTGCCCAAAGCGGTAAAAGTGTTCTGTTGGTTGGTGTTTTCGGGGATGGTAATTTGACTAACGGGGCGACATAGCGAGCTGTATATTGACACAAGTATATACTCCGATTCCACGACTTGAGTTCAAGAGAGCATAGAGAGCATATTTACAACCGATTTTGATTAATAATAGTCCCTCATCATTTAGCCAAATCTTGAGTTCGGCCCTTTTCTAAGGGGTACTTTTTGCACACAATGTCCCATACATATTCATCGAGTTGTTACATCGAATGCTATGGATAGTCGTCGTTTCACAATTCTATGTCAGATTTAAATTTTTCCAAAATGCCCATTGATACTGTTGCATTTAACAGTATTTAGTGTTCTTTTGCTGGTGTCCGTTATACTGCCGAATGAATACCACACAACCGCAAGCAGCAAACGCCCTTGGAGCCTTGGAAATAGGAAATATTGAATGACATTTAGATGGTATCTGGGTATTTGCCTAAATCCAGTTGCTTCACAGTACCAATGACATTGCTTCCCCTGCCTCTTGCGAACTCTAAACTGCCATTGCAATCTGCATTTAAAACATATGGTTATGATAATTGTTTAAAGCGATTGTGGCATATCCGGTTGCCCAGATTTACTATGGCAAATAGTTATGAGGCCATTTTAAAAATGAAATAAATTTTTTTCCTCTCCACTTAGTCTAATGGGCCATTACAATTTACGGCTATGATTGGTAATATATTTCTGCCCCTCTAAGTGTTGATTGGAAAGGTATTGAAGAGAAGTTACAAAATAATTACTTTGCCCAAACTTATTTTCGAACTTTTTTTTCAATTTGCAATTTTTTCGCATTTGCCCTTACCCTTCACTTTTGGTTGACAGATAAATGTCCTCGTAATTTAAATTAAACTCTGTAGTGAAATTGAACTAGGCAAACAAGTAAATAGCAAAGTTTAATTAAGTCCCATCTATGTTTGCTCTACTTAATGGAATGACCTATAGAACTATTTGAAAGCACATTTAGGGGAATGACATGGGCGCGTTGCAATGCAATTAGCAGAAGAACTTAAAAAAAAAAAACTTTAAAAAAAATGAAGGCTGCACTCTATGTGAAACTATAACAAGGTCACCCAGCATATGCAAAAAGTGTAATCTATGGAATTCATTATTTGCTTGCACATAAAATAGTTAAATATTATCGAAATAAGGGGAAAATAAATAGGGGAGACATTAATTTTATCACTCTGTTCGCTATGTATCAAAAAATCGTCTCCTGCATGTGCAGAGTAAAGGATAGTCTACATTAAAATTGCGCAGCTGCCTGATGTATGGGTGCCCCATACTTTCATAAGTTCGTCCAACTTTTCCAAAACGTCTAATCACAGCCTTCAAAAATTAAGTTATTGAAATGAAATTTGAAACAGATATGTTTTTTGCTGCTCGCGGCTTAAGTTAAAGGGGCCAAATCGGACCATATTTGGATATAGCTGTCATATAGACCGATTTGCCAATTTAGGGTCTGAAACCCATAAAAGCTGCGTTAATTATCGGATTTCGCTGAAATTCGAAAAAGTGAGTTGTTTCAAACCCTCCGCTATCACACCTAAATATGGTTCAAATCGGATTATATATTTAGATACTAACCGAACCGGACCCGCTCCGCTCCGCCTTCTTTAACTCTCTAATATCTTTTAAGGGTGGGGACACGTGGCCCTGTATGCGGATATCGAATTCGTACCATTGTAGCCTATGACGCTGAACGCGTTCGAATCCTGGCGAGAACATCGGACAAAACGGTGTTTATCCCCTCTTGATGTTGGTGATATTTGCGAGATACAATGCCATGCATGGTAATTTATAAAAATTTTCGGAAAATGTTGGGACTCGACTATAAAAAGTCCCTTATCATTGAGTTTAAACTTGAATCGGAAAGCATTCGTTGATGTGTGAGAATTTGCCCCTTCTTGGCCGGTATATATGAACCGTTTGGAGGGTGTTTTGGGGCTGGGGCGGCACCCAACACTTTGCACAGAAAATAGATATAAAATTTGTTCTTTATTCCCAACGGAAATGAAATTCAGTTTAGAGGGTGCTTTAGGGCGTACCCCAAAACACTTGGCTCCAAAATTGGATATCAAATTCGTTTTCTACTCTCAAATACCTTTCATTTGAGTCCCATATTGTCATAATGGATCAAATAACCCATTTGACGTATCTTAAGGAGGAAAAGCGCCACCCAGACTTGAACGCAAATTTTAATGTCATATTCGTAATCTACTCTCTAATACCTTTCATTTGAGTCCCATATAGCCGTGGTCGGCTAATATGCCCATTTGGGGGTATTTGGGGGTGGGCGACCTTCCATTACTTGGACCTAATTTTTTATGCCACATTTGTAATCTACTACCTAATACTTTTCATTTGAGTCCCATAGTGACGTGAACTTCGAATATATCTGTTTAGAGGAGTTTTGGGTTTGGGTGTCCGCTGGCTACTTAGACCCAAATTGTAAAACCATCTTCGTTTTCTGGTCTCCAATACCTTTCATTTGACCATCAGACCACTTTCGGATATGGGTGGCGTTTTTGGGTCAAGGGGGAGGGTCCGCCTCTAGCCGATATCTAAAAATTATATAGCCTTTGTTTCCTTCCAGACAAACGTATACAATCGATGAAAATTTTATGAAAATCGGTTCAGCCGATTATCATTTAGTCATAGTGGGTCTAATGGCGTTTTTAAGGGGTGGCGTGATTACCTATACTTCGACCTGATTTTGTATGCCAGGTTCGAAATCTTCTCCCGAATATCTTTCAGCCCCATATTGAAATGAACGTCCAATATGTATGTTTGCGAAAGTTTTGGGGTTGGGGTGGCCCGACGGGTACTTAGACTCAAATTTTAATACCATATTCGTATTCTACTCCCGTATAGTTTTCATTTGATACCTTTATTGTCCCGATCGGTCCACTTTTGATTTTGGGTTGTATTTTTGGCATAAGGGGGAGGGTCCGTCCCCCCTCCGACCTACACCATATGCGAAAATTTCGAGAAAATCGGTTCTGCCATTTTTCAGTCTATACGGAACAAACACATCGAGTCCCATATATCTGTGATTGGCTAATGTCCCCATTTTGTGCGTTTTTTATGGGGGTAGGGTGACCCCCTATACTTCGACGTGAATTTGTATACCAGATTCGTTATCTACTCCCGCATACTTTTCATTTGATACCCATATTGTCTCTATCGGTCAACTTTTGATTTTGGTTGGTGTTTTTGGGGTAACGGTGGAGGGTCCGCCCCCTTCCGATATCAATAAAATATAAAGCTTTTTCCTACTTCCTGACCATATTAGTAATCTACTCCCGAATACCAATCATTTCAGTCCCATATTGTCATGATCTTCAAATAAATCTATTTTAAGGGGTTTTGGGGCTGGGGCGTCCCCCAGGTACTTGGATCCAACCTGTATTATAAAATTCGCACTCTACTCTTGAATACATTTCATTTGAATCCCATATGTCCCGATCGGTCCACTTTTCTTTCTCGAAAAAATTTTCAGCAGTGGTTTTCCCCTCCTAATGCTGGCAACATTTTTGAGGTACTATGCCATGTAAAACTTCTTTCCGAAGAGGTGTCATTGCGGCACGCCGTTCGGACTCGGCTCTAAAAAGGAGGCCCCTTATCATTGAGTTTAAAATTGAATCGGACTGCACTCATTGATATGTGAGAAGTTTGCCCCTGTTCCTTAGTGGAATGTTCATGGGCAAAATTTTTATTTGTACTTTTGGGGTACGCCGTCCTCCCGATATCAAAAAATTATATAGCCTTTGTTTCCTTCCAGACCAGACCTTCCAGTGATTTTTAAAGACTGCCGACATCCGACTAAAATATGGTTCAGATCAGACTATATTTCGACATAGCTGCCATATAGACCGATCTGCTGATTGAGGGTCTTAAGCCCATAAAAGCCGCAATTATTATCCGATTTCGCCAAAACGTGAAATCGTAAGGTGAATAACGCCTCCTGATATCCAACTCAAATATCCGCCGATCAAGGGTTTTAAGCCCATAAAAGTTATCCGATTTTGTTGTAATTTAAAAGTGTGAGTTGGTTTGAGCCTCCCGATATTTGACTCAAATATGGTTCAGATCTGACTATATTTAGATATAGCTGCCATATAGACGGATCTGCCGATTTAGGGTCTTAGCCCCATAAATTTCGCAATTATTATTATATGATCCAACTCAGACTATATTAAGATATAGCTGCCATTTTGACCGATCAGTCGAATAATGGTTTGAAGCCAATAAAGCTTTACTTAGTACCCAATTTGGCTGAAATTTGGAACAGTGAGTAGGTTAAGACCTCCCAACATCCGACCTAAATATGGTTCTGATCGGACTCTATTAAGATATAGCTGCCATATAGACCGATCTTCCAATTTAGGGTCTTAATCCCGTAAAAAAGCGGATTTGTTTTCCAATTTCGTTGAAACTGTGTAAGAGTTCTCGGGACCTGTACCAAATATGATTCAGACCAGTTTGCACGTTACTATGGATGTGGTAGTGGAGTTCATGGTGGTAGGTATCCAAACTTCGGCACGCCCGAACTTAACAAGTTTTTACTTGTGATACCCAGCACCGTAGGATGATCGTCTCAACGTTCTGAGTCGATTGAGCCATATCCGTCCTTCCCTCCGCTAGCATTACTGTCGAACGCATAATTCTAGCCGCTTGAAATTTAGCACAGAGGCCACTGTAGCACAGAGGTTAGCATGTTCGCCTATGACGCTAAACGCCTGGGTTCGAATCCTGGCGAGACTATCAGAAAAAATTTTCAGTGGTGGTCTTCCCCTCCTAATGCTGGCAACATTTGTGAGGTACTATGCTATGTAAAACTTCTCTCCAAAGAGGTGTCGCACTGCGGCTCGCCGTTCGGACTCGGCTATAAAAAGGAGGTCTCTTATCATTGAACTTACACTTGAATCGGACTGCACTCATTGATAGGTGAAAAGTTTGCCCCTGTTCCTTAGTGGAATGCTCATGGGCAAAATTTGCATTTTACTCAATATTAATGTAGGTCTTTGGGAATTGCAAATGAGCCAGATCGATTCTGATTTGGATATACCTCCCATATAAAAAGATTATCCGATTTGACTTGTTGAACCCCTATAAGCCGTAATTTTTGCTTAAATTTTGTACCAAGTACGGTCGAAATCGGTCTATAACCTGATATAGCTCCCATATAAACCGATCTCCAGATTTGACTTCTTGAGCCCTTGCAAGCTACAATTTTTGTCCCATTTGGCTGAAATCTTGCATATATTGTTCTGTTATGCCTTCCAACAATTGTGCCAAGTACGGTTCAAATCGGTCTATAACCTGATATAGCTCCCATATTAACTGATCTGCCGATTTGACTTCTTGAACCCTTAGAAGCTGCAAATTTCATCCGATTTGGCTGAAATGCAGTGCATTTGGTGTTTCGTTATGAACTGTGCCAAATACGGTGTGAATGGGTCTATAACAGGATATATCTGCCATATAAACCGATCTCCCGATTTGAGCTATTACAAGCCGCAGTTTTTTTTCAAATTGGCTGAAATTTAGCATGTGGTGTTCTGTTAAGGTTTCTCGGCCAAGTATATGACTGATAGGGCATGTGAGGAAGATTATGAGACATTAAAACACTTTCTTTGCTCATGGCCGGCTTTCGCCGACAAAAGCTTTCTGCTTGTAGTTGGCGACCAGGCCACAGTAGCGCAGAGGTTAGCGTATCCGTCTATGAAGTTGAACGCCTAGGTTTGAATCCTGGCGGTAACATCTGAAGAATGTTTTCAGTTCAGGTACTCTACCATTTGATATGGCAGTCATATAAAAACTTCTCCCCAAAGATGTGTTACACTGCGGCTCGCCGTTCGGACTCGGTTATAAAAAGGAAAAGGCCCCTTACCATTGAGCTTAAACTTGAATTGGACAGCACTCATTGATTTATGAGAAGTTTGCTCCTGTTCCTTAGTGGAATGTTCATGGACAAATTTGCATTTACTAAGTTGGCGAACTATTTTTTGAGAATGGTA